>NC_036638.1:17809720-18089950 GCF_002806865.2 Cucurbita pepo subsp. pepo
AAAAAAAAAAGCTTTGACTTTATTTTTTAATAATTATTATTTAATATAAAATTCAAACAAGTAGAGAGAAAATTCAACTTAAGAAGGCCGCCAATGATAATTTTTGATATGAGTTCTTCAAGTCCGCCGTCGGGTTCTGGATCGGATCATCCGCCGGTAAAACAGCCCGAAATACTCCAAATCTCCCAACAATCCCGGAATATCAAGAAGCCCCCGCTGCCGCCGGGAGCTCCCAAACACCGGCCGCCGCTGCTAACGGTCAAAAAGAAGACCGAAACCCTACCCTCCTACCACCCTTTTCCTCCTCTTCCTCCTTCTTCGACGGTCCGGCCGGCGGAAGTCATGCCGTTGCCGGGTTCTTCCGATTACAATATTATTGCTCCGCCGTTGCCCATGTTCAAGACTCCTCCACCCCGCCTTTACTACAGACCGGAAATTCCAGACTCCGACGCCGACGCCGACTAATTTCATTTCTTTTAACTCACATTTTATTTTATTTTGTTGGATTCCCTCCATTTTCTTTAATAAATCTACAAATTGGTGCCAACAACATTATTTATTTATTTATTTTTTATTTTTTTAAAAAAACATAAGTCAGATTGAAAGTCTATTGAAAGTCATACGTGAGATCAAAAGTCCAATATTAATTAATATTCATAAATTTAAATAAAATACAAGCTAACAACTAAATCTTAGAAATAAAGATAAAATATATAAATAAATTCCTAAATATAAAAAAAAATCTAATTGATTCAACTTAAACTATAATACAATACCATTGTCGTCCTTTCTAATAATAAAGATGAGTCGTGATTGTTGGATGATGAAGCCCCACATCGACTAATTTAGGGAATGATCATGGGTTTATAAGCGATGAATACTAACTTCATTGGTATGATGCCTTTTGGAGAAGCCCAAAGTAAAGTGAGAGCTTATGCTCAAAGTGAACAATATCATACTATCGTGAAGAGTCGTGTTCGTTTTCTCAAATGTCGTAAAAAAGTGACTCAAAGAAGGCGTAAAAAAGTGATTCAAAGAAGGCTTGAGCGAAAAAAGTCGAGCTGGTGTATGATGTACTTTGTTTGGATTTGATTTTGATTGGGATTTTTATATATACCATATGGCATCCTACAAAGGCGGCCAATTTGTTGAAGAAACCAAGGCGCATGGGTTCTTCAAGATTTTCTTCCGGCTTCTACCCACCGGAAAAATGGGTGGAGCAACCACTCCAAATCTCCAAGTACTCCCGGAGTATCAAGAAACCGCCGCTGCCGCCGTCTTCCGCCATTCCCCGCCAGGCGATCATAAAGTACAAGGTGAAGCCGAAGATCATTCACGTGAAAACCCCTGCTGAATTCAAGTACATTGTCCAACTTCTCACTGGCAGCCCCAATCATCCGCCGCCAGATCCTCTTGATTCACCTGTCCTCAGTCCTCCTCCGCCGCCGACGCCTGACCCTGTTGATGAATCTGTCCTCAATCCGCCGCCGTGTGAAGAAATCAGCATTTATGATTATGATTGGGAGGAGCCTTCATACCCAATTCCTATTCCTACTCCTCCGGCCAATTTCAAGAACATTACATCCTCTTGCTATCCCATTCAATTTTCCAGACCCCTTTAGTTAGCTCGAGATCTTTTATCGGTTAGGATTAGATTTGATTTAGTTATTTGAATTAGATTTAATTGAGTCATATTGGATTTGATTTGTTTTCTTGATTTCCCTTCAACTATACATATGAAAGCAACAATGATGTCGACGACGTAAGCAATGAATCGACATATTAATATGAACTAATATGAATATAATATTAATGATAAGTATTTTGTAAAATGTTTATTCCAGTTGAACATTGACATGTTTCGATGTTTCTATCTCCGTCAACATTTAAAAACCTTGCTCATAGGTAAAAGGAAAGTTTATAAACTTAAATTTCAAACATCGAATAGCCGAAACCAAATCAACATACACGATTCAATGGAGATTGGCGTCAATGACAAATTTGATCGATGGTTCGGCTAGCTAAACCGACTCTTGGGGGTCGTTGAGGCCGAGATAGTCGAGACGGGTTTTCTTTATCTTTTTCATCAGGAAAAAATAGGCTTGATGTTGACCCTTGGTTTCCTTGATGGCAGTAGAGGGAGTGGTGCTTCCCCTTTGAGGATCCTTGCAGCTTCTTTAGCAGTTGGCCTCTTTTCATGATTTGGATGCACACACACAAGTCCCACCATTAGAATTCTTTCCATTTCTACTACATTGTACTCTCCCATCAACCTTGAATCAGATGCTTCAATCAGTTTCCCCACTTCCCATTGATCCCAAGTCCAACTGACGAGCACCGTCCCGTCTTCTTCTACAGCCCTCCGTCCCGATGCAACTTCGAGCATTACCACACCGAAGCTGTAAACATCGGATTTGACAGTGGGAACACCGGAATAAACATATTCGGGTGCAAGGTATCCCATCGTTCCGGCTGGTATGGTTGCTTCTCTTGTTTTCGAACCGTGTTCGTATACTTCTGCTAGACCGAAATCCACTAGTTTGGCGTTGAACTCTGCATCAAGCATAATGTTGCACGTCTTGACATCCCTATGAATGATTTGGTTCTCACATTCTTCATGAAGATATGTCAATGCAGAAGCAACCCCAAGAACTATGGACAGCCTGTTCTTCCAAGGAAGAACAAATTGTGAATTGGAGGAGCTATTGTGAAGAAGTTCGGCAAGGCTTCCGTTGGGTAAGTACTCGTAAACAAGCATCAACTCGTTCGCCTCACAGCACCATCCATGAAGTTGAACCAAATTCTCGTGTCTTAAGCCGCCCGCCATTGTTGCGAACTCTGTGGTGAAAGGAATGCACTGGCGGTTGTTTGACGTGCTTTGCTCGAATCGTTTAACGGCTACTTCTCCACCGGATGAGAGAGACCCTTTGTAAACTGTTGCAGAACCACCTTCCCCAACAATTGTGTTTTGATTAAACCCCATTGTAGCCAACTTTATCTCCTGAAGAGACAATCTCATTGGAACTCTGTTCATATGAACTTGAGAGGTTAGATGGGCTGCTCTGCCTCTGGACATTCTACCTCTAAACTTCTTTATCAAAACATAACCAACAATTGCAACAATGCAGCAAACAAATGCAGCTAAACCTCCCAATCCAAGGGTTATCTCCCCAATGTTCTTGCTTTTACGAGCATCAACGACATGACTGCTATTGGTGCTTGAATCCTCCGACGAGCACATAAAACAGTCTCCTTCGTTAATGGCACCCACAGGACTCACAGGACTCAAAGAAGGGACCAACCCAAAAGTTCTAAATAGCCATCTATCAACAATGTAAAGAGCAGAGCCCTTCCCATTGGAAGCAGAGAATCCCACATACATAAACTCCTTAAATTGCTTAGAAAGGTCGATCTGCGCAACCAGAAGAGGATTTGCGGGTCGAGTCTGGGAATACCCAACCCAGACCTGGATCATCTTAATGTCATCCCTGTATTCAATCCAAGCAGTAATCTTCCTGCCATTTTTCAAAACAATGCCACTTGACCAAAAATCCACAGAAGTCAAAGAGGTAGGTGAGTTGAGATCAAGACCGAGATGGTTGTCATTAATATCGCCAAGATCAGGGTGGAAATTGGTGTCGAATTCAACAGCGATGAAAGAAAGGTGGGAATCAAGAGACGGGTCGGGAAGGCCCATGTGCCCAAGAGAGCGGCTGAAAGATTTGGTATCAGAGGTGATGAGAAAGGCGATTCCATCGGCTGAAGGGCAGAAAGGGGTGGGGACAATGGAGAAGGAGAATCGAGAGGAGAAAGAAGCCGTGGAATTGGTGGAGAAATCAAGAAAACGAAAAGGGTTTACGTAGAAGGCGGTTCCAACCCCGGAACGGGAATTCGAAGAAAAGGGAAGGCAGCTGTGTTCTTTAGTGAGAAGAATGGCATTGTTTCTGATATGGGCGTCACCGGAGAGGGTAAAGTTTTCACTGGACAAGAAAGAAAGGGAAAGAGGGGCGAAACTGGAAAGGATGAAGAAGAAGAAGAAATGAACAGAGAAGAACGGCGAATAATCCATAACTGAGCTTGCCCTGTTTGGCCGAGAGAGCGGGAAATCATAGGGTAGCATTTCCTTTCTCGTTCATATTTCTTTTTCTTTTTTTTTTCTTTGTAAATAAAAAAAATAAAAATAAAAAATCTAACTTTGTTACACTCAAGAACAAGAATTAAAACAAGAACAAAAGAACAAGAAGCTTGAACTCCATGAGACAGAACGATATACTCTTATTCAACATAACATAAACCAAACTGTCGTTTATATGATCAATTCATCAGCTTCCTACCAAATGAATACACAAAAAATACTTATTATCTGCCAAGATTCCATGTTATAATAGGTAAGAATTAAGCCAACATTGAAAAAGAAACATCACTTCATCATACACATGGGAGAACTCGTCATAATAGATACTAAACCTCTTAAAAACGCCTATCACCTACCTCACGCAGCTGCCTTCGAGAAGTCGATTCAAAGTTTTCTTAGTGGTCACAACTCTTCTGAAGGGCTTCAAAAGTTCATATCTGCAATGGTAAGAATATAAAATGAAAATAAGAACACCTACCACTAAGATTCTTACTTAGAACATGAAAGTTAACTACTTCACATGAGATCTCAGATAGGGTTGGCTTCTCTTCCCTTAACATAACTATTGATATTTCAACTTGGAGTGCACAATAGACTTCACAGAGATGATGAATTTCTTCTAATTCATGTATCAAATGCAAAAAGGTCGTGCTAACTAAAGATATCTTAGAGATGTTAATTCTTTATGGCACAAAATCATATATAGCAAGAATCAGATAGAAGACTGCGTGGTGCACAAGGATTACCCATTTGGAGCCTATTTAAGGCAACCTATTCAGGCCTTGACAGCATATCATTGAGGTCCCACGTCGGTTGGAGAGGCGAACGAAACATTCTTTATAAGGGTGTGGAAGCCTCTTTCTAGCATATGTGTTTTAAAAACCTTGAGGGGAAGCCCGAGAGGGGAAGCCAAGAGAACAATATCTGCTAGCATTGGGCTTGGGGCCGTTACAGTATCTCTTAGCATAAACAGCGGTTTGAGCTTAAGAAACAGTGAAAACATTAGTTTTTCGGAGGATATACAGTGTGATGGCAGGACTTTCAGCTGGAGGTTTCCTAGTCCTACGCATGCCTTGTTGAATCTAAGTAAGCAGTTCATTGCTTTGCTAAATGCTTAAATTCTGACCTTCCAGGGGATTGAATTAGAGACCTTGAAGACCCATTTAAGATCAAAAAGTGGAGGATTGGATCCTGCTTTCTACAACTTCTCCAAGTGCTCAGATAGATGACAAACAATGAAATCTTGACTGATTGTTCTGATGTTTTAGCTACTTAATCAAATCAGGTTTTCATGCTTTGATGGGCTCTTCCTCTATTCTAATTCTAAATGAAAATGTTACAAACTATGAATCAAAAACTTAACACACCAGAAAGATAAAGATGTTCTAGTGATCACCTGAGCTACAATGCTAATCAAGTTGAAGCAGAAGCCAATTCTGAAGCCTCCTTCTGCATAAGATATCGATGCAAAATTGCAAGTTTTGCCGTCTCGAAAGCGAAGTAACCGATAGCT
Organism: Cucurbita pepo subsp. pepo; assembly: GCF_002806865.2. Lineage (NCBI taxonomy): Eukaryota > Viridiplantae > Streptophyta > Magnoliopsida > Cucurbitales > Cucurbitaceae > Cucurbita > Cucurbita pepo. The sequence continues at coordinate 17,815,369 of NC_036638.1, forward strand.
GCAAAGCAAGCACTGTGAAGAACTCTAGGACCCATTCCACGGGTTAATCCAATCCACCCCTCTTCTTGCAATATTTGCTTGATCGTAGCCGACACCCCACTGTACATATTTGCAGCCTCCCCATGAACTTGAGTCATCAACCTTGTCTTGACAACATCAAGAGGTGTTGTAAGAGTGGCCGATATAGCACCAGCCAATGCTCCACAACAAACACTCTGCAGCGGTTCCAGATTGTTACTCTTCGTTTTGCTAAGAACAGCAGCTTTCAAATACTCAAATGAAGAGTAACTCAAAACCCCAGCAGGTAAATTCCTTAACAACGTTGCAAAATAACCAGCATAAAGCCCCATTATACCATCTTTCTCAAGAATCTGAATCAAAACCTCCCAAGACCTCCCTTTAACCCCAACCTGCATTCTCTGAGTAATTAACTCCTTCGGCACCATTATAGCCGAGGAGATAATATTCCCCATAGCCCCAGCAGTTGGAGGAATAAGCAGAGAAGGGCAATCAAATTTCGACAGAATCGACTTACCAAACTCGCATGTTCCAAAATAAACGGCTGAAGAAGCTGCAGAGCCGACAATTACAGCAGAAACGCCCCTGTAAAACCCTAGAATCCCTCTGGATTGGAAGGTCTTAACAATGGCATCGAATGTACCCTTGTAAATCTCCGAAGCCCCTTTTGCCTGCAGCCTGGTTTTGATGGTATCGAGCGGAAGTAGACACACGTAAGTGAAGGCACCAGCCATGGCACCACCCGCGGCGCCGACGACTGCCCGTTCGAGAACGGATAAGTTCTTGATAAGGGATTGAATTTTGGGGGAGTTTTTAGAGGGAGGTTTGAGCCAATTGGAGGATTTGGGGGTGAAAACTTGCTGTTCGGTGGATAAGGACAATGAAGAAAACGGAAGAGGAGGATACTGGAAGTGATTCCGATCTTTGGGGACTTTATTACCCGCGAGTAATGAATCAAAGTTGGAGAAAAGAGTGGGGAATTCGAAAAGAGAAGGATAACAAACCGGATCCGGCGGCGGAAGGCCAAGAGCGGCGGAGAGTCTGGTTTCCATAACTGGAAGTCTCTCGAATTTCACTCAGCTCTCACCGGAAATGGAGAAGATGATCGGAGTATATATATATATATATCTATGTATATATACAGTAACCCCTCGACTAACTCAGAAACCTTGCCGCGGTGGCCGCCGGACAGCCTCGCAACGCTTTAACCTGTGTGGTTTCATGCCTTAAATCATATAAATAATCGCTAATTATTTATATTAATTAAATAAATAAATCAGTAATTTATAGCGTTATGGGCTGGGCCTAATGTATGTCTTGGGCCGAAAACATGGGCTCTTCAATTCCGACAATTGGGCCTTTGAGTCTCATGAGCTCGAATTTGGGCTTTCTTTCAGTATTTTATTAAATATTTTTACATTTTAAAAATGGAGAAATAAATTAAATTTAAAGTTAGATTTGCAAAATCTTTAATTGATTTGATGAGAGCATAATTCATAATTAGGTAAGCTTAATTGATAATTAGGTAAGCTCCACCACACCAACAATAACATTATTAAAAATTATTAATCTTAATTTTTAGATTTTAAAATTAAAATAAATATTATTATTTATATTTGAGTTTTTTTTTTATTATTTTTTTTTTTAATTGGGACTTTAAATGCGAACTATATTTGGGGGTAGAATCGTAATTAGCCGTTTGAAAATAAAGACATTTAACATCAAAATTTATTATTAGCAAAGGGATAGATTTGTGTTGAGAAATAAATAAATAAAAAAGTCGGCAATATCTTAATATTAAATATTAAATGGAAAGTTGGTGAGTGGTTGAATTAAAATTTTATAATATTTTATTTATTTCTCTTAGGTCAAAGGTCAACGTCAGGGTAAAAGTTTGTTTTTTATTTAATGTCTAAACTATATAATATATATTTTTTTAATTTTCTTTCTTATTAGAAAATTTTAAAATAAAAAATAATAAATAAATAAATAAAAGCTTTTTTGGGTAATCATATGGTATATCAATTGGAATATTATTACCAATCATTACCAAAACGTGGTTCGACCCAAAAACAACGGTAACAACTTCGGACCTTTTTTTTTCTCTCAAAAGTAAAATTTGTGACATTGTAACCACACGGACATATATGTCAGGGCCAGAAAATGATGTAGGCATCCCAAAAATAGGGCCCTCTTTAAATATTTTGTACGAGGGTACCATAAGTTGAGGGCATTCTATTAGAAGCAACCGACCTCCAAAAAGTTAGAAATGATGTTTCTTATTTATAAACTCACGACTATTCATTTTGGGGATATGCCCCCTCGAGAGACTGAGAAGTTGTGTTTGGGTTTCAGCCCGAAGTCTCTTTTCTCATTTACCTCCTAGTCTGGTCTTTCTGTGTGTGTGCCCTAATTTGTCCCGGGCCTTTTCCTATTTAGTTCACCTCTGATTTCTTCTATAGTTCGAGCTTGTCCTCTCACTCTAATTTTATTCATAAGAAAAACTCTTGAAGTCATATAGGATTGTGATGTTACACATTGGTTGGAGAGGAGAATAAAACATCATTTATAAGGGTGTGGAAACCTTCCTCTAGCAAGCGTGTTTTAAAGTCTTAAGGGGAAGCCTGAAAGGGAAAGCTTAAAGAGGAAAATATCTGCTAGCAGTGAATCTGGGTCGTCTTGACTATGTGTCTAAGTCCACTGACAACGGATACTATTCACTTTGACTTTTCCCTTCGAGCTTCCTCTCAAGATAAAGTTTCCACACTCTTATAAAGAAAAACGCGTTTACTAGGGAGAAGTTTTCACACTCTTTATAAAGAATGTTTCGTTCCCCTCTCTAACCGATATGTGATCTCACAATTCACTCCCTTCGAGACCCAGCGAGCTTTGTTACTCTTTCTACTAAGATCTTATAATCCACTATCTTCGGAGTCCAGCGTCTTCACCGATACTCGTTCTCCTCTCGAACCGACGTACAATCTCACACACTAAATTCATAATTTAATTAAAGCTACATTTTTTAATTTCTAAAAATAGCTTTTGGAATAATTAAAGCTACATATTTTTAGACACCTTTGGCATAGAAAAATAGCTTTCAACCCTATATATATATATATATTTAAAAGCCATTTTTAGTCACAGATAAATGGGTGAAAAAGAAAGAAAAAAAAAAAAAAAAAAAAAAAAAAAAAAAAAACCCTAAAAAATAGGGTGTGGGTCCCTTTTGCTTTTCCTGCCTTTTTCTTGTGAAAGTGGACAAAAAGCTCATGAATTTGTGGAGGGTAATATATTAAATTATTTAAAACATATTTATCAAATAATTTTGAAATACTTAAAATTATATTCACCATATTTAAAATTACTCTAATTATTAGTAAAAAAATCACCTTTAAAATTGTAAAATAAAAGGGCAAAATTGGAATACTCGAGAACATTTTATATAGACGGAAATTTCGCCATTTTAAACTGGGTAGCAATAAAACAAGACGGAAAGAAATCGAGAGAAAAACAAATATAGAATTAATCGTACGTTATTTGAAGAGGTCATTATAATAAATTCGATAATTTTCTACGAGTGAAAAATTGTAAAAATATCTAACATATTGATTAGCTGTGACGAGTCGTTAAATAATTTATAGGGTAATTAGGTCAAATCGATGGGATGAGGTTTATAATGGTCCCTCGCCTCTTTTAAATTTGGCTTCTTCTACGCAAAGCTAGCCCTTGGAAGCTGCTGCTGACCTTTACTGTCTTTTATTCCTTTTCATTTCTCTATTTATCGATCTACTTGTCATTTCTATCGACATTCTTACCTTTTTTGGTCGGTCCCCATGAATTTCACTTATTTTATAATTAGAATCTTATTTAGAAATGTTCATTTTATCTGCCGTTTTAGAGCGAGTGAATAAAAAATTCTCAAATATTTTTATGACGGTTTATTTTTTATTATTTCAATACGTATACATTTATTATTATCATCGATAATTTAGATAATTGAAATATATGGTTAAATATTTGAATTAAATAATAAAAATAAAAATAAAAATAAAAATAAAAACCCATTTTCCATGTGTATGGAATTATAGTTATTGCTTATAGAACAAGTTAAAATGATGCTCCACTAATCACGTGATATTATTGCTATTCTAATTTTTGTCATGTTATTATTCTTATTATAAGATTCTAATGTAACGTTCACATTAATAACCATAGCCTTCATTTTTAATATAAAGTTTATGCTTTTTAAAATAATAATAATAATAATAAATAAATTGGGTTGAGATATTATTTTTAATTACCCAAAATAATAAATTAAAAGGTAAATATATTAATATTTTAAAAAAATTACATTTAAAAAACTTAAAATAGTTTCCCATTCAATGCGTATAATATTTCAATAATAATTAAATTATTATGGATCTATATTTCAAGCAGGTGTAGTTATTAATTTTATTATAATTTTCTAATAATTATTTTTTTGAAAGCATAATTTTACAATAATGTCTGGTATTAAATCAAATTTATACTTGTTAAATAAATATTTAATTTTAATTTTAAATAAATTTTATTATACATTGAAAACGATGATTACATTGCCTTTTTTAAATAAATAAAAAAGAAAATTAAGAAAATGCATTAATAGAAAAATTATAAATTCCATAAATTGGCATAAAAAATATAAACATATAAATTTTATCGACATGATTATAAAATTTAAATAAAAAATTGACCGGAAGATTTAAATTTTTTATTGAAAATAATATGAAAGTCAAACATTCAAATGTCGACGGTCAACTGCATTAAAATATAAATATTTGATTTGGGTTTTTATTAAATTTTAAATACTGAAAATTAAATCTGTAATTTTCCTTAAATAAATTAAATGGAAGAAACTGATAAATCTTTCTATTAAAAATTAGAATATAACTAATAAAAATAGTATTTTTTTTTAATATTTAATTATTTATAATATACATTTCCTTTTTATTTTTAATTTATTTTTTTGGGGATTTATTTGGTTTTCTTCTTTTTCCCGTCTTTGACTCTGTACTTTTACAGACTTCCGACTACGTCTTTTCTCTCTCTCTCTCTAGACTCCTTGTCTCCTCCGCCGGTTTTCGCTTTGTTCCGTCACTGGCGGCTTCCAGGGCTGGTTTTTTGTCGCCGTCGGAAGCGGTTTCTTTGCTGTGAAGTCATCTTTGTTTTCTGAGAAACCGCTTTGGAGGCTGTATTTCAGTTTTTGCTTCTCATTTCAAGAGTTTAAGGCCGAGGTATGAGGATGTTTTTGATTCTGTGTTTCGAATGGAGTTTTTAGGACTTTGGTTTCGAAGGAGCGTGATAGATCTACGAAGCTTTTGGGGAAGGACGAGGGGGAGGGAGATGTGAAATTTTGTTTTTGTTTGTCAGAGTTTTAGAGAGAGAGAGAGGGAGAGAGAGCTCTGCGGTGGGCCTGATGTGACCGTTGATGTTAGTGTACGGAAGATTTAGTCGCCGTATAGGATGACCGGTGAGCGGTGGAGTGATCAGAGTGGGTGGTGGTGTTTTGGCGATTTTTTCACATGGAATGGCAGATCCTTCTAGCTATGCAAATGCCGACCGTGATATCCAGCAGGTCTTCTTTCTCCTCTCTGATTCCGCGTATTTTCTTCATCGGTCTGAGCTCATGTTTTTTGGGTCCCCGAATTTCTTGCGTTGATTTTTTCTATTATCCGAAACTTCAAATATTTTTTTTCTACCGTCATCAGCTGGATGTTCGGAATTGCTGAGATGTTCTTGGTCAAAATTGAATCGTGGAAGAGAAAGCGGTTCATCATATTTTCTCTGTACTACACAATTTAACTTGGGCTCTCCATCTCTGTCTACATTGACTGAAATCTGTTGGATATACGAAGTCGTAGATCTTTGGCGTTCAGCACATGTCGAACTTTGATGTCTTGATTAAATTCATTCGGAATTGAGCTTTTCTGATTAATTTGAAGCCAGCAAAGAGGACTATTTCTAATCAAATCATGTTTCGAGATTTATTTTTCTTCTTATACAGTTCAGAGATTGGTTGTTGAAAGTTTTAATCATTCTTTGCCTTTCTTTTCGTTTTGGTCAGATGGTTGAGTCTATTTTGTTACCTTTTTGTTCATTTTGGGATGAGAACAAGAGTGTAAACTAATCTGGGACTTCTTTTCTCGCTGCTCGGACATTTAACACTCCCTTAACTGTATGACATACTGATTCAGTACCTTCTACCGTTGTGCACTCATGACTGTGGGAACAATTCTTCAGCCTTGTATTTAATTTTAGTTCTGAACTATTTTAGTTAGTACACTGGGGTAATATATATATTGTTAGAAGCTAAGTTCCAAACATTTCAAAATTGAATAATTTGATGGATTTAACATCATATATTGGTAACTGGAGATATGCTGATTGGCCATGGCTACTTTTGAGTGCGCTAAGCTGTAAGAGTAACCTGGATGCCAATACTCAGAACTGGCTGCTAGTTAAGTTCTGAAGCGAATCACGTTACGCTATTGCTAACTTACCTTAGTTTTCTAAAATTGATTGGGGATTTTATTTTTGTTAAATAATCTGTTATGGAATTTGTGACAACCTGCGTTATTTAGAACTGACCTGTCATGGATGGCCCTGTGATTTTTGAGCACTTAATGTTCAAGGCTAAGGGTATTATAGTGGTTTTTCTTCCTATTCTTTTTTTCCCTCAAATATTTCCATCTGTTACTTCTTCAACCCCATTGTGAAGCTGTAACCAAATTCTCCAAGACAGATTTCTTTCTCTGCCATTGTTCAATATCCAACCTTGCTTATAATTTCATTTTCCTCTTTGCGGTAGTTTCACTAGGTTGATTTCATCTTGCAGGCATTAATTACATTGAAGAAGGGTGCTCAACTGCTTAAATATGGTCGTAAAGGAAAGCCAAAGTTCTGTCCATTCAGGCTTTCTAGTGTGAGTTTGATTTCAATAGTGGTTTTAATTAGTCTTATCAAAGCTTTATATCCTTTAGACATTTCTATTTCCTGTTTTGGTAGTTTCCAAATTAGCTTACACTATCGATGAAAATTTGGTGGAAATACTTGCTCATCTCTCTTTGCAATGCTTTTGTGTTGCTGCTATTCATTTAGTTACTAAAAGCTGATCACATTTTCTCGGAAGAAACTAGGGACCAATTTTGTGATTTGAATACTAGAACAGAGTTTAAGAACATGGTTTTCTAATGTTTTTAAAGCTTGATCAGAATATGATATAGGGAAATTCTATTGTTTTTGAGTGATCTACTGCATAGGATTCTTTCTTTCATGAGTTTTGAGAACCTTGCAACTCAAATTATTATCCCTGTTTTGATCGCTGTTTTCACTTTATATTGAACGAAATGTTATTCAGTTTACTGGCTTCTTATCCGCAAGAATGTAAGTGGCATCATGGATTTAAATAATTGGTTCATTATCTCAAAGAAAGTCAGTTATTAGAGTAACTTTTGGCTGCATTTTGATGAAATCTTGCAACTTAGTACGATTGTTATTTGCTTGTTCGGTACACATTATGTTCTTTGGGTTCTGTATGAGAGGTTGCCGTAGAGAAGAATCTTAATGATCTTCCATAGACTTCATGTGGATGTACGCATATGGGAAAGTTGGCTGTCAACTAAATTGTATACACATGAGCATTAATGTAGGTACACATACAATGACATTAAAAAAAAATTCCAAAAACTTTGATGTGCTTTTGTGGTGTTGTTACCAGAGTTCTGGAATTATCCTGCAAATTAGGTCAACCATTTTGAAAATTCTATTGTTATTGGCTTGATGCACATTGCTACGAGAGGAATTTATTTGTTTTGTAAATAACGGGTGGTTAATAAGGAATATCTGTTAATTTATCTTTTCCATTGGAAGTTTAATATTGGAAGTTGGAGCAATGAAGATTCAGTTTTAATAATGAAATTTATCAGGTCTTTGTTAATATTGTAACTATTTTTTTCAGCTTTTTATGTTTCCAGTGGCTTGATAGTATTCCTTGCATTATTACTGTTGTTTATTTTTTCTATTTTCAGGATGAATCTTCCTTGATCTGGATTTCAAGTAAAGGCGAAAGAAGTTTGAAGTTAGCTTCAATCTCACAAATTGTTCCTGGACAAAGAACTGTAAGATATTAATTTATTTGTTATCACTCTAATGCTCGGCTATAATAATTATTCTTTCTACTTGATGTAATTAGCACACGTTGTTACTTAGTCCTTGATATTTATTTTACTTTTACATGGAATTTGTTCAGGCTGTCTTTGAAAGATATCTTCGTCCTGAAAAGGATTACTTATCATTCTCCCTTATATACAACAACGGGAAGCGATCCCTTGATCTGGTTGGTGACAAACATTTTTCTCTTTTTGTGCTTATTTAAAATGTCATTTTTCTTTTACTGGTCTTTTGATTCAATGGTAATGGTGATATGTTCTTGCTCCTTAGATTTGTAAGGATAAAGTTGAGGCAGAGGCTTGGATTGCAGGCCTGAAAGCTTTAATAGCATCTGGTCAAGGTGGACGTTCCAAGATTGATGGCTGGAGTGATGGAGGCCTCTATCTTGATGTAAACTCTTTTTCTTGGAAGTCTTTTATAGATTCTTTTGTTCCCTAGAAAAAGCCTTTTAAAACTCAGTTCCTTATCCTAAAAATAAAAATTCAATTAAAAATGGCGATGCAGCTACAACAGAAGCAAAACTGAAAAGAAGAATAGGCATTGAGACGTTAATAGAAACTGGGAACTAAGTTGTACCTCGTGCAGTCTGCTTGCATTCCCTTTGCCCCCGTAATGTACTCGGATTGATGTAATAATCCTTATATCATGACACACAATTCTAGAAGTTCATTCCCTGTGGTTTTAATTTAATTTGTTTTTCCAATTTGAATTCCCTTTTTGAAGAACACTCCTTAAAAAACACTACTCTTTTTGAAACGTATTGTTAAAAGAAATATGCATAATATCATATTGCATATAGCTTGAATTTCCTCGTGGAAAGCTGTTTAATACATGGTTTACTGATGTCATTTCAGGACAGTTGTGAATTGACTTCAAATAGCCCAAGTGACAGTTCACACAGTGTGAATAGAGATAATAGCTCTCCAGAAGTTTTTGTTAGTCTCAACGAAAATAAATCTCTGAAGACTTCTCGGCCTGAAAATTACATTGCAAACTCTGAAAGGGCTCATGTATCATTAAACCAAACAAGCATGCAAGTGAAGGGGTCTAGTTCTGATGTTATGCGTGTTAGTGTTTCAAGTGCTCCCAGCACCTCTAGTCATGGGTCTGCACCAGATGACTGTGATGCTCTAGGTGATGTATACATATGGGGTGAGATTGTTGGTGACAATGTTGTGAAGATTGGGGCTGAAAAAAATAGTAGTTATGTGACCTTGAGGACAGATGTACTTCTGCCAAGACCTTTGGAGTCTAACGTTGTTCTAGACATACACCATATAGCCTGTGGGGTCAGGCATGCTGCTTTGGTGACAAGGCAAGGGGAAGTTTTTACATGGGGAGAGGAATCTGGAGGCCGCCTTGGCCATGGTGTGGTGAAGGATGTAAGTCAACCTCGTATGATTGAATCTTTAGCAGCTAGTAGTATTGATTTTGTTGCGTGTGGAGAGTTCCACACATGTGCTGTTACAATGACCGGGGAACTTTATACATGGGGTGATGGTACCCATAATGCGGGGCTTCTTGGTCATGGCAGTGATGTCAGCCACTGGATACCAAAGAGAGTCTCTGGTCCACTTGAAGGACTTCAAATTGCTTCAGTGACATGTGGTCCATGGCATACAGCTTTGGTAACATCGATGGGTCAGCTTTTCACATTTGGTGATGGAACATTTGGTGCACTGGGCCATGGAGACCGAGAAAATATTTCATATCCAAAGGAAGTGGAATCCTTATCAGGCCTGAGGACAATTGCCGTTGCATGTGGGGTGTGGCATACTTCTGCTGTAGTTGAAGTTATTGTGACACAATCTAGTGCGAGCATTTCATCTGGAAAACTGTTTACGTGGGGTGATGGAGATAAAAATCGTCTGGGACATGGAGATAAGGAACCCAGGCTTAAACCCACATGTGTGCCAGCACTAATTGATTATGATTTTCACAAAATTGCTTGTGGTCACAGCCTTACTGTTGGTTTGACCACTTCAGGACAAGTTTTCTCAATGGGAAGTACTGTTTATGGCCAACTTGGGAATCCCAGTGCAGATGGAAAGATACCTTGCTTGGTAGAGGATAAGCTTTTTGGGGAATCCGTTGAAGAAGTTTCATGCGGTGCATATCATGTGGTGGTATTAACATCAAAAAATGAAGTTTATACATGGGGAAAGGGCGCAAATGGTAGATTGGGCCATGGTGATGTTGAAGATCGGAAGACACCAACTTTGGTAGAAGCTTTGAAGGATAGACATGTGAAATATATAGCATGTGGTTCAAATTACACAGCTGCCATTTGTCATCACAAATGGGTTTCTAGTGCTGAGCAGTCACAGTGCTCTGCTTGCAGACAGGCATTTGGGTTTACACGGAAGAGACACAACTGTTATAATTGTGGACTTGTCCACTGCCACTCTTGCAGTTCAAGAAAAGCATTAAGAGCAGCACTTGCACCTAATCCCAGTAAACCATATCGTGTATGTGATTCATGCTATGCAAAACTGATCAAGACATCAGAAGCTAGTAATAATAATAGGAAAAATGCTATGCCTCGCCTCTCAGGTGAGAACAAAGATAGGATTGACAAGAGTGATATGAGAATATCTAAGTCTGTGCCTTCCAATATGGATTTGATAAAGCAATTAGACAACAAAGCTGCTAAACAAGGAAAGAAGGCTGATACATTCTCCCTTGTTCGATCCTCTCAAGCACCTTCACTATTGCAGCTTAGAGATGTTGTATTATCAACTGCTGTTGATCTGCGACGAACAGCTCCTAAACCTGTCCTTACTGCTTCTGGAGTGAGTTCCAGATCTGTGTCACCTTTCTCAAGGAAACCAAGCCCTCCTCGATCTGCTACGCCTGTTCCTACAGCGTCAGGACTTTCCTTTTCCAGAAGTATTACTGATGGTTTGAAGAAAACAAATGATCTTTTGAATCATGAAGTGCTTAAACTACGTTCACAGGTAAAAGCCATTTCCCCCCTCCTGATTGTCATTCCCTTTCCATCACCCTTCTCCCCTGGCGTAAAGATAAGAGACAATCCGTTTAAGACAAGAAGATCCCGAAACAGCAAGGAATTTCCCACTCCAGAACCATAGGAGATTGTTCTCATTTTTTAATTGGTAGGGATAAAAAAAAAAAAAAAAGGAGAATAGTCACAGAGTTCTTTAAAAAGAAAATTCTCCTCGAACTTGTCCTGTTCCTTTTGGCTCATAAAATTTGTGCACTTCTGATGAATTTGGCTTTATGACGGAGTATGATCTTATCTTGATGTCTAATAATACAGGTTGAGAGCCTGAGGCAGAGATGTGAACTCCAGGAAATGGAGCTTCAGAAATCTATGAAGAAAACACGAGAAGCTATGGCAGTGGCTGCAGAGGAATCTGGTAAATCTAAAGCGGCTAAAGAAGTCATCAAGTTACTTACCGCCCAGGTCATTTTCTTTTGAATGCATTTTCCCCTATTCAACAAAGCTTTCAGTCTCTGGAGCTTCTGGTTGATCTTTATTGGAGTACAAAGAGAAGAATGCATTAAATTTCTTACAAACAATCACTTTGACTATCACGCTGTAAAGCGTGTGGTCTTTGTGTTTGATGCATAAAATATTAATACATAAAGAATTAACTTGTGGCTCTTGGTGTGGTTGAATGAACGATGATGCGTATAATCTAGAGCAATAAGAGGAAATGACATGGACTTCTAATAGACATAATCACTATATTATAATTGTTTCTTTTCTTCCTCAATGCTTAACCATCCTGTGAAATATTCTTACAAGAATACTTGTGGTTCTAATAGTAGATTATATCCTATAATTGTTCCAGCTTAAAGATATGGCTGAAAGGTTACCTCCTGGAGTATATGATGCTGAGAAAATGAGATCAGTTCATCTTTCAAATGGTTTGGAGTCAAACGGCGTCAACCATTTGAATATGAATGGAGAGCGTCATTCACGATCTGATTCACTTAGCAGCTACTCCTGTGCATCTCCCACGGCATCTGATGCTGCTGCTTGGCAAGGAAGCTATGGCGCAGTTCATTCATCCAGGGAGCTTTCTGGAACGAATGAAAGTAATCTGCAACAAGATAGAATTGACAGTCGAGATTCTAGACTGCCAAATAGTGGAAGAGCTCAGCCAGTAAGCAGTAGTGCCTCGGTGACAGCTGTTGGCAAGGAGCCCGAGTCTTTACAAGATGGTGAAAATAATTCTAGAGCCAAAACTTCTGTACTGGCTAATGCTACTCAAGTTGAAGCTGAATGGATTGAACAATATGAGCCTGGTGTATATATTACCCTTGTGGCTCTACGGGATGGTACTCGGGATCTAAAACGTGTGCGCTTCAGGTGATGTTTCTCTTTGTTTCTTTTTGGGTTTCAGCATCTAGAAATACAGTGATTTTTGTCTCTTTGGTGTGACTTGCAATTTGACTAGTTTCTGATTGAATTATTGGGTGAAAATATGCAATCCATGTGCCGAAGTTTAATTTGGACTCTAAAAAAAAAAAAAAAAATGGCCACCATGATATCTAGAACATGAACTCATACGATCTTCTTGGACAAACTTGAATGGTACTAATAATTTCTGTCAATTCTTTTACAATTATTTACAGTTATAATGCCCATAATTTTGGAATTGTAGGGCAGACTTGTTAGAAATTGGATGGCTTTTTTGTGTTAGTTCCTCCTTGGTCGGTAGTTTGCTCTACCCCTACCCTTAGGTTGCCTTCTTCTGTGGTTTTAATATACTCAAAAGTTCCATATTAAAAGTTGTAGGGCAGGGACACTCTTAGATTTCTTGAATAATTACTCTAAACTATGTCGCTCATGGTTTTCGACATCTAATGCCTTGTATTAGAATCTGAGGTCGAGTTTAAAAAGCTCCAATGCCTGTTCATATAATGTGTATTACAATTGCATTTACAGCCGGAGAAGATTTGGAGAGCATCAAGCAGAAAATTGGTGGTCAGAGAACCGTGAGAAGGTATACGAGAGATATAACGTTCGGAACTCCGACAAGTCTTCAGTTTCGGGACTGACTTCACAGAGGGCGGATGATGCAATTTCAATAGCTTCCCAGCAACTTTAGCAAAGGGGGCGGATGAATCCAGTGCAGTCCTACTCCAAGCCAGCCATTTTACAGCTTGAAGATGATCAGAAAATGGTATTGGAAAAGTAAAATCTATTGACCTTTGTTCATAAAAGTTCTTTCCTTCTAACCCTTCTCTCAAATTATTTTGTCCAATTTATTTATGGGTTGCCTGCCTCTACCCCTTACGACCTGTTAAATCTTTAGTGTATATAAAAAATCATCCATTAAGATTATAGCAGCCAAAGAAAAGAAATTTTTGTTCTTTGTTTCTTCACCCTCACTATAAAACCTCATTCTTTCTCTCCCTAGACCATTTCTGAAATCAGAATTTGGTTCTTTAGCAGCTGCAATGTCGTTGTCGTTGTCGTTGTCGTTGTCTTTGTCGCTCATGTACTGAAGTTGATCGTGTCAATGTCTTGGTTGGCATAGCGATTAGCTCATTCTTTTTAACCTCTTGTGCACACAGGAACTGTCTCTTTTGTGTTTTTTTTCTCATTGTAATGGATGATGTTCGTCCACTCGCTTAACCTTCAAACCATATCCAGGAAAAGGGAGAGAAAATACAGTCAAATTCATAACTTTTGTTTTAAAGTTCAAATGATTGAGCATTTATCATGCTTTTATGTATAGAGTGCTTCCCATTTTATTTTATTTTTGTTTCTTTCACTGTTTCAGTAAATATTTAGTTTTAATTCTGATGTTGGAAAATCATAATTTTATTAAAAATAACAAAATATAATTGTTGGATGATGAAAGTGGACAATATCATATCATTGTGGAGAGTTGTGTTCGTCTAACATGGTATCAGAGCTATGTCAATAGAATCCTCAAATATCGAACAAAGAATTGTAAGGCTGGAAGAAGTAGTCAAAAGTGACTAAAGTGTCGAAAAAGGGTGTACAATATCATACCATTGTGGAGAGTCGTGTTCGTCTAACATGGTATCAGAGCCATGTCAATAGAATCCTCAAATATCGAACAAAGAATTGTGAGGTTGGAAGGTGTAGTCAAAAGTGACTAAAGTGTCGAACAAAATGGTGTATTTTGTTCGAGGGCTCTAGAGAAAGGAGTCAAGCCTCGATTAAGGGGAGGCTATTTGAGAGCTCCATAAGCCGAATCCCACATTGGTTTATGCTCAAAGGATAATATTATACCATTGTGGAGAGTCAGGTTCGTCTAACAATATTTTCTATTGTTTTTATGCATTTTTTTATCATTTTTATTCACATTTTTTAGTAAATTCCCGAAGTTGCCCTTGGTTGACTAGTAAAAGTTAATAATGAAATTAAATATATTAAATTATAGTATATATGATTTTCTTAAAAATTTAAATTATAAATGTTAAATTTGAGGTTCTTATAGATGAAAAAAAATCTAAAATTTTAAAAGAATATAACTATATATATATATTTTTTGTATTAAAAAAGATTGAAAATTTAAAAAATAATTTGTAAACAAAATTTTATTTTATTTTTTATTTAAAAAGGAGTTTACGTTCTTTATGAAATTGTTTTGAAGAAAATAGATAAAATAAAACAGGTATTTATTTTACGGTAATTCGGTGCGGGATTTGGTAATTGATCGCGTAATATCTACGAGGAGATCTTGCGTATCGGATCGTAGTGTGTTCGTGGGGCTTCGCTTCTGCGTCTAGAATCAACAACGGACAGCTCTAAATTAATCGCCTGTTTTAGGGTTTTAGTAATCTCTAAATTCTGCTTGAAGGTTCATACATTTGTCTCCAATTTTTCCCTTTGTCTGCTGCCTCTCTTTGAAGCTCTAATTTTGAAAAACTGCAGCATATATGGCGGATGATTATTGGAATCGGCAACAGCCTCTGCTTCCCTCGCCTGGCATGCTTAAACGACCTCGTGCTGAATATGGTATGCCTATGTGTTTATTATGTTTAATTTGGTTTCTTTTCTTGAATTCGTGAGCATTGTTGTTGCGTTTGATGGTATTGCAGCTATTCGATGGTGAATTTTGATGGGCTTAATTCCATAGAAGTGTCTGAAAACTAATGAAAACGTTCTTGTATTGTTTGTTTTGATTTGTTAATTTAGTTGTGAATAATCAGTGTTCATAAAGCAATTGAATTCGGGTTTGTTCTGATAAAGTTGTAGTTGAAAATTCTGAATGGAGAATGTATCTGATCCGAGAGGAAATACTACTGCGGAGTGATGTCTGTCACGGCATATTAGAACAATTTGATGCTCCAATGCACTTCATCTGATAGTTGAGAGAACACAATTTTTCTTTTTGGTTCTAGTGGTGGATGTGCAGCCAAGTTCTTCAAAAACCAGTAAAAGGGCCTTACTAAAGGGTTTTTTGTTCTTGATTTCAGTAACATTTGGCGGTTGGGAGATTTTGGGCCTTATTAAAGATTACAATCTGAGGTCCCTAGGATGAAAACCTGATAGTTATCTCATTTATTTACCATTAGAAAACAAGTTAGAGATTATAGCCTATTGATAAGTGACTGATTCGAGAGGGCCAATCTTCTCTCCTGGAAAACACACCCTATCCAAACTACAGGAAGATATATATATATATATATATTTATATATAGAAAAAGGGAACACACACATAACTTTCTTGGGAAGTTGCAAGTCCCTTTCTAACTTCCTATTCAATTTTTCAAACATAAAAACTGTCTAAAACTGAAGACTCTAATCACCGTTCAAAGTGAATTCCCCCTTTTGTTCTTCTTAGCATGAACTCTAGTAATTAGTCTAACAAAACCCTAAACCAACAAGACCCTTTGTGCTGGAAGCCTTGGTTGTAAGTAGAAAATGAAAAGTAGTCCCAACGTAAACTTTATACGATATATTTTTCCAAATGCACCTACCTATTTTAAGTCCCTCCTTATGCCATCCACAGTGGTAGTTGAAAAATGCTATAGGAATTCCTTGTGGAAAGATGGAACTTAAGTCGAAGGAAGTTATCTTGTTAATTAGTGTAAGGACCCCCTTTTTAAGTTGGAAGGATTGTTACCACATGGATCGTGAGTGGAATTTTGGAAGTAAAACAGAAGCATGAGTAAGCTAAACAAAAACGTTTCAATAAGAAATACTAACTAATATTCGAAGAAACCTTGAGTTTTGGATCCCAATGAAACATTTATTTTCAAAGCGTAACGAATATATTATTAACATAATTACAAATCAAGTAATGAAAGTATAGAGCATAAAACATGAACTGGAAAATTTTAAAATTCTGGGAAGTCTTAGTTTGATTTTGTCTTTGTAGTCTTGCTAACTTGAATGCCCTCACCACACACCTTGTAGATTCATGTACCACATGAAAAGGAAAGACAGGTAGCATGAGTATAAAAAAAATACTCAGTAAGTAGCCTCACTTGCGAGGCTGAAACTGTATTCATACTTAAAACTCATGATATTGAAAGCATGCAAAGTCCTGGCTAATTATACGCCAATGTCTTCTGATACATAAGGGCCTTAATTGAAAATATGGAAACATCCTGTCTAAGTGAACAATTGGCCAATCCCAAACTATACCAACTACATTGCTTCCGTGGGTCAGTCCAGTAGATAAAATGTCACTTGAGATTAGTTGACAACTTTTTAGTAATGTTAGACCTATCCCATCATAGCACCTCATGAAAGCATTCCTGATCATCAACTATAGTGCCTATGCTGGTCATTCCTGGAAGACCAAGCGAGTTAGTTGGTGGCGCTCTTTAATGGAGCTAGACCTTCCTAACATAATACGTCATGAAAAACTTTCAGCTAATATATAAGGGACTGATCCCAAAGCTGAACCAACTATGGTTCCTATGTGTATTAGTCTTGAAAGACAGGACACCGCTAAGGTTAGTTGACGACCCTCTAGTAGAACCCAGCCTATTCCAACATAATTCCTCATGAAAAACATACATAGCGTAATGTGCAGGGAAAGACAATTGTCACAAGGATCATCATGAACTTAGGAATAAACATACATGTAACTGAGATCCTCTAATCATGCTAAACACTATATCATTCATCACCAGACCATTTAAAACTCAGACCCCTCTAATCACCATGCTAGATAACATACTTAACATCACAGTCTATTCCACAACCGATGATCCAATAGTTCACATATGCATTCCATATTTCCTGTACTCCAAAACTTTGGATATAAACTACCATGGGTTGGCCTAGCCAATAAGGGGCAGGTAAGTAATAAAAGGGGTTTAGAGGGAATGAATACAAGTCATGGTGGCCACCCACCTAGGATTTAATATCCTACCTATTTCCTTGGCAAGTAACTATAGTATAGTTAAGCAGTTGTCCCATGAGAATAGTTGAGGTGTGCAAAATCTGGCCTAGACATGAGGATCAGGCTCGTGATCTTCTACCATAATAATGTTTAGGTACTTCCATAAATTTTGTTTGGGCTTGATCCACATTTGTTATGTATAATTGCTGACATCCTGCTATAGTTTTTAAGCCTTTCTGAAGGAATTTTTCACTCGATTTCCAGAAGTAGATACTGAGGATTTTTTTTTTTAGATTGAAAGAAAATTTCACTTGATTTGCAAATGGTTTCTTTAGACCTTCGATTTATAGAGGTTCCTTGTCCATCTAACTTAACGTAATGTTATATTTTGGATTGCGAGGATAATGAGATTAGATGTGTGGAATATGTGCATGACTGAACTGTTAAAACGATTTATTTAAATAGTAAAAGAGGAATTCTATACTGATTGAACATTATTGTTTCAATTGAATATTACTATAGTAATGTCCTGGACCTATTTTCTTAGACATATCTTTTATTCCTTCGATGTAGTGGCATCTGTTGTTTAACGTCTGGAATAAGCTCATTTTGTTTTGTTTTGTTTTGTTAGCAGTTTTCCTCTTTTTTTTTCTTTTTTTTTTTTTTTAAAGAAAATAAAAAATAATAAAATGGAAATGGATTTAGACCTTTCTTCTGTCTTCAGAACTTCCATCCTCTGGATTTCCTCCCGGGCATGATATGCACAATCATTTAGCTAGTGATGATCGTAGTGGTCCTCCGGCTGTAAAAGATACACAAGCAATAGGGTCAGCATATGATCGTTATCTCCAAAGTGTGGTATGAATGAAATCTACATTTATTTTCTCTTCTTGCATCCAGTTTGAGTGCTGAAAACTTGTCATAATTGCTTTTGAAGCAACTTTCTTCTGCTGCATCCGGAGAAGTACCTACCATCGGGGAAATGGGGATGGGAAGGCCTATTGCAAACAGAATCCCAGTTGGGAGTAGAATGCCTGGGCCTTCAATTCCCGATCCCGTTGTAATGAGTCGTCCTCCTGCAGTCTCTCCTGATCTTGCACCAAATGGTCGGAATATCGAGTATGGTAATCATCTTCCGGTAGAGTCAATGAACAGACCCGGACGCGAAACTGTGCCTCTTCCTCCTGATGCCTCAAACACTTTATATGTTGAAGGACTTCCGTCTGATAGCTCCAGGAGGGAAGTAGCTCGTATCCTTTTTCTCAGTGTTGATGCCTCTGCAAAACTATATTCATTTTTCTCTTCCCTTTCAATTATTTACTTAAAAAATTGCTTTCCTTTACGTCGATATAGATATTTTCCGTCCCTTCGTGGGATATAAAGAACTGAGACTTGTGAGCAAAGAATCTAAACATGTAATAGACCCTTGTTTTTTATTTACCTTTGATAACTCCCAGGCACGTGCTAACGTTTACTTTGTTTTTCATGTCGCATTTGTTTCAAAATATAGCGTGGTGGGGACCCTCTTATATTATGCTTTGTAGATTTTGCAAACGCAGCCTGTGCAGCAACTGCCATGAGTGCATTGCAAGGTACAAATTTCTTCCGCATATGCTTTTGCAGTTTTTATAGAAGCAATATTTTCCCGTTGTCACTTCTTTTTACTCGACATAGAAAAGATGAACGTCTAGGTACATGTTTAGTTCATTTTTCTGCTTTAAATGGACAAAATTTGCAAGTAGTCTGATCTTTTTGTTCAAAGAATTCAAAAGAGATGCTAAAAAACTCTCTGATCTGCACAGGTTATAAAATGGATGAACAAGACCCGGATTCTAACTACTTAAGACTACAGTTCTCACGGCATCCAGGGCCGAGGTCTGGCACTGGAGGATCGGGCGGAAAAAGGTGAATAAGGTTGAGAGACAGGACGATGACCAATTTAAATGGGAAACTTTCATCTTCTGGTGCACATTGTACTAGCTGCTCTGCTTGTACGCCCATTATTATATGTTCTTAGAGATGCTGTTAAGATAGGCAAATTTTAGACGACCCCATATTGAAGTTGCATGTAAATTTAAGAGGCTTAGATTCAGAGGGTTTCAATGGTCAAACAATTTGAACGAATATGGTATTTGTTGAAAGAAGAGTACACAAGTGATTATTTTTAATTGATTTCATATTGAAATTATTTGAAAATATTTTGTTATAAAATACAATATTCTTCCACAACGATGTCGTGGTGGTGTGGTTGGTTATCACGTTAGTTTAACAGGTCTCTAAATTTGAATGGTAATGGTTGGTGAAATTTAATACAAGCCAATTCAATTTATTTGACCAATCATCCCTCCTATCTTTTGACTCGAGAAATTGGTCGAAATTTTTCCAATTCCACATTGGTTAACTAACGGGATGATATGAGATGCTAAGCTTTCAATAGGAAATGGGGTCTCATAAGCTCCTTCTTCTGTTCTTCCTGCTCGTGGCATTGCTCATTTCAAATTTGCCCTCAAAATTTGCTGCACACCATAGTTACCCTTCTCCTCCGTCGCCGCAGCTACGTCCACCGCCACCACCGAATCAGTCAGCACCGGCGATGATACGTTATACATCAAAGTCATAGAGGTCAGCCCGCCACCTAGCCAGCGGCAGTGGCCAAAGGAGTACAGCCGTAAATCGCCGCCACCTCCTTTCTAATACTTCATAGGGATTTATGCATGAAGGAATGAAGATTTGTTGTTCATCTATTCATCTTTGTTTTCCATAATCTCCCTACTGTTTAGATGTAATGCTTCTAATTTTTTTTTTTTTTTTTTTTTTTAAACGAGTGATATCACTCCGTGCATGCTTTAAAAACATATGCGAAAACTTATAATAAATACTTTAAAATAAGGCTATAGACTTATTTAATTCAAAAATAAGAAGTTTGAAATAATGTAGTCTTTTAACATGAAATATAAATAAATTACCTGTTAATTACTAAACGAGAAACAATGCATTTTATTGCCCTATATTGCCTTTCATGGCCTTTCGAGCATTCATAGTCATTTGTGTATGGGAGCTCTACCTTTACCTTAAAAATATAAGGATTTGTGTATGGGAGCTCTACCTTTACCTTAAAAATATAAGGGTAGCACGTGACTTGATTATTTTAAAAAATATAATGCTATCACACACATAATATAATTGTGACCTATCTCCTTTAGGAGTGTAACATGACATTAAGCTCTTTCTAGTTTTGGGTAAGGTTGGATGTGTGGTACTTTCTCACACACGCTACATATCGTTGGATGCCATAGAAATATCAAGGTACACGTATGTACTAGCATAACATAAGGTCCCCATGATTTTCATTCATAACATAACATTAACATTATTATTCACTTTTTACTTTCATATATGTCATAATACATGAGGTAGGGGCATGCCATTTACCATCATACATTATTCAATATGCTGGCTGTGGGGTTCGAACCCACGCGCACTTATGTGCAGAAGATCTTAAGTCTTCCCCCTTAACCTCTCGGGCAAACCAGCTAATTTGTTATATTAAAATTAAATATAAGTATGTATAGCGTTAATAATTTTTATCTTACCCACGAATTTTTTTTAAAGGTAACCAGTTAAGATTATTAAAAAGTATGTTAAATTACACACTAATTTTTTTTTTTTTATCCATATATTTAGACAGTTGTATCACTTAAAATCTTTGTAAAGTCGACATCTCTTCATGTCGTTTTTTAAGGTTTAATTCAAACAAATATTAAAGTCATTGACAAACTTTTTTTTTTATTCAATACTCTAACGTCTTTCTATTCCAAAATTAATCTTAAAATATTTATATATTTCTACTCGAAAATATCATACACGCATTCAATAAAAAATTGTTATTTTGGAATTGAGTTCCTTTCGTTTAAGTATTTTAATTAAACAAACCTTAAAGATCAAGTCAATGTCTTAATAACAATAACCGTAGTTGAATACATAGCCTTGTTTAACGTCCTCACAAAAATACTCTTACGCGTCAAGTGAAACGTCCTCATCGTTGGCATCAACGCCGCCCGTCCTTCAAGCACCATGGCCTCTCATATACCTCCCACCTTCGCCACCGCCCCCATTTTAGATATATTATATGACTGTGTCTAATGTTTATGCATATAAAAGTAAATTGTTCTACTACGATTAAATTTTAGGGTGTCCACAGTTAGCATATATTGTCCTCTTTGGGCTTTCCCTTTCGGGCTTTCCTCAAGGCTTTAAAACGCTTTTGGGCCTCTTTGGGCTTTCCCTCACGGCTTTAAAATGCGTCTGCTAGGGGAAGATTTCCACACCCTTATAAATGGTGATTTGTTCTCCTCCCCAACCAATGTGGGACATCACAATCCACCCCCTTCGGTGCCCAGCGTCCTCGCTGGCACTCTTTCCTTCCTCCAATCGATGTGGGACTGCCCCCAAATCCACCCTCTTTAGAGCCCAGCGTCCTTATTGACACACTACCTTGTGTCTACCCACCTTTGGGGACAGCAAGAAGCTCTGATACCATTTGTAACGGCCCAGATTCACCGATATTGTCTTTTTTGGGCTTTCCATTTCGGGTTTTCCCTCAAAGTTTTAAAACGCGTCTACTAGGGGAAGGTTTCCACACCCTTATAAATAGTGGTTTGTTCTCCTCCCCAACCAATGTGGGACATCCCAGAAAAAATTGGAAAGAAAAAGTTCAAAGAGGACAATATCTGCTCAGGATGGGGTTGGGATCTATAATCTCTCCATCGATTGACGTGGAGGTCAAGCAGCCAAAGGTCACCGGGTTTCCAAGCATGTTCCTATTTGCATTAAACATGTTCAACTTGCTTCCCCAAATGAGCATATAAAAAGGGCATTATCAAAACCCAATATTGGCATTGGAAACAGGACAACAATGGGATCTCTATTATTGGCCTCTCACCTTCTATCTCTTCTCATTGCTTTTCTCTCTTTACATCTCCCATCACAATTGGCTGCTGCTGCACATTACAACATTCACCCATATCAATACCAACTTCCTCCGCCGTCTTCGCCGCCGCCTCCGCCTGAAAATCTCTCCTCTCCACCGCCACCCAAGAAGCAATACAAATGGTGGAGGTCACTGCTGCAGAGGCGACCGATACCTAAGTTGCCATGGCCAATAAAGGCCACCCGTAAATCGCCGCCGCCGCCTTTCTAAAGCACCGCTAGTGTTTGCATAATTAGCTTAATTGTTTTTGGAATTGAAATGCATTTTCCCATCCTTCTTGTTAATTTAGAGACACAGAGAGAAGGATCTATTATTGTCCAGCTGCCCACAACTCAAAATTTCCCTAAACTTATTCGAGTCAACATCTTATACACGCAGTTTCTCGACCATTTTACTTTCATTAATCGGGCTCAATTGTGTCGTATATCTTGAGGAATTGACTATGAAAACTAAGAAAATGCTGGCTGTGGGGTCGAACCCACACGCACGGACTCCATTTCTGTCGTATATCTTGATATCTTGAGGAACTTACTATCTCCACGGATTTATACTTCAGTTTAGAAAAACCTAAACGGCTGTGCGGTTCAAACCCACACGCACTTATGTGCAAAAAATCTTAAGTCTTCCCCCTTAACCTCTCGAGCAAACCAACTAATTTGTTTTATTAAAATTAAATTAAGTAAACTTAATTAAACTAGTTTTTTTTTTTTAAATGTAACTGATTAAGATTATAAAAAAAAAAAATTGTAAATGAAAAGTATGTCAAATTACACATTAAAATTAAAAAAAAAAATATATCCATAAATTTAGACCGTTGTATCACTTAAAATCTTTGTAAAATCGACCTTTCTTAATCTCATTTTTTAAGGCTTAATTCAAATAAATATTAAAATCATTGACAATATATTTAAATTATTTTGTAATGTTTATATATTTCTTCTATCGTACACGCGTTCAATAAAATGATTTTCGTAATTTTCGTATAAATAGTTGAATTAAATAAACCTTAGGATCAAGTCAATCAATGTCTTAATTAACAAAAATTAATTGAAGAAAAAGAGAACAACTATAGTTGAATACATAGCCTTTGTTTAATTAGTCGATTTGACCTTCCATTTGAAATGACGTTTTAATATTGAGAAGAAGTCATTATTCTATTCACAATCCACCTTGCTGGAGCTCTAACGTCTTCGCTGACACACTACTTAGCAACCCAAACCCACTATTAGTAGATATTATCTGCTTTGACTTGTTATATTATCATCGTCAGTCTCACAGTTTTAAAACGTGTCTATCACATCGAATAGTATTTACTAAAAACTGAAGAGATTATAAGTTATAAGTCAAGAAACAATATTTGTATTAGCATGAAGAAGTCTTTTTGATCGAATCAAACTGAAAATCAAACGTTCAAATGTTCAAACGTTCAAACTATAATTTAACCAAATGTTAACGCATGTGATAATAGACAAAGGAAAGTGTAGAGAAACTCGGGTTATTGTTTGAGCTCGAAGCTAGTACCCCGAGTGGTTGGTGTGGTGTGGTGTGGCACTATATAAAGTCCATGAAAACGCCATTAAAACACAACACACCCAAAAATGAAGCCTTTAATGACCTCTCTTGTTTTCGTCATCTTAGCTGCATCCCTCATTGTCCAATCTTCTCCCATCAAAAACCTTCATTATTATTCACTGCCCTCTCTTCGTCACAAAAATACTTTTACGCTATCGTCAAGTGAAACGTCCTCATCGTTGGTATCGACGCCGCTCATCCTTCAAGCACCATGGCCTCCCAAATACCTCCCACCTTCGCCACCGCCCCCGTTCTAGATATATTATATGACTGTGTCTAATGTGTATGCACAATAAAACTATATTGTTCTACTACTGTTGTCTTTCTAAGTTGTATTTGGTGTTAAATGTAATACGAGTTCGTATGAATAAATATATACTATTTACATCCAAAACGTGATGATATATGTGATAACATAACTGTCAAATTGCTTAAGTGCTGGCTGTGGGGTTCGAATCCACACGCACTTATGTGCAGCAGATCTTAAGTCTTCCTCCTTAATCTCTCGGGCAAACCAGCTAATGAAAAGACAATTCTTGCCTCTAGGCCTCCTTGGTTGAGATGATAAGTCTGATGAAACACATCGACCTGTAGGTTGCAGTTCGCTGATTGAAATAACCTCTCGTTTCTTCTTGGATCTGTACTTCAGTTCTTTTTTTCTCTCAACCCAATGGTTTCTTCTTCACTTGCTACCAACGCCAATGGATACTTTTAGAAAATGTTGATGGTCTTTCAATAGTATCTTATACAGGCGGTTGCAGTTTCGCGACCGTTTTACCATCATCAACAGGGCTCCATTTTTGTTGTATATCTCGAAGAACAGTCCGACTATCTCCACTCTGCTACCTTCTTCTATCACTTGACCAAGTATATCTCGAGAAACAAGCTGACTATCTCCACTCCTGCCACCTTCTTCTGTCATTTGATCAAGGCTAATAATATTAGTCTTCAAGATAAATAATACACCTTGGTCACCGTTCTTACACTGAACAAGATAAATCCTTTGCTCCAGATCGATACAATTGATAAGTCATACGTGAATAACCATCATCCATCATCATAGGTTAGCTCAAGAGGACATCACGTTGGCCAGAGAACTCCTATTGGCTGTGGGGTTTAAACTCACACGCACTTCCGTGCAGAAGATCCTAAGAAAAATGTTGGACAAATGTATCAAAGTCGACATGTCTTAATGTCATTTTCTAAGACTTAGTTCAAACAAATATTAAAGTTATTGACACAAATTTTTTTATTCAATATTCTAATGTCTTTCTATTATAAAATGTTTATATATTTCTAATGTCATACACGCGTTCAACAAAAAAAAATATATATATTATTTTGTGATTGAATTCCTTTCGTTTGAGTATTTTAAATAAATAAACGTTATGATCAAGTCAATGTCTTAGGGTTCGACTTTACATTTGAAATGACATTCTAATATTGAAAAAAAAAAATCATTGTGTTATTCACAATTCACTTCTTCGGAGGTCCAGCGTCTTCACTGACACACTACTTAGCAGCCAAAATCCACCATTAGTCGCTATGACTCGTTACGTATTGCGATCAGTCTCATAATTTTAAAACGCGTTTACTACATTAGATAGTGTTTGAATTACGATGAAAGTCTCACATTTACTAAAAAAAAAATGAAGAGATTATGAATATATAATGAAGAAACGATATTTGTATTAACATAAAGTCTTTTTTTGATCGAATCAAACTATAATTTAACACAACATAACGTGTATGATAATAGAGAAAGGAAAGTGTAGAGAAACTTAGGTTATTGTCGGAGCTCGAGGTTGGTGTGACACTATATAAAGTCTATGAAAACACCATTAAAATACAACACACCCAAACATGAAGCCTTCAATGGCTTCTCTTGTTTTGACCATTTTAGCAGCATCTCTCATGGTCCAATCTTTTCCCATAAGAAACCTTCATTATTATTCAATGTCATCTCTTCATCACAAAAATACTCTTCGGCCATTGCCATCGTCAAGTGTAACGTCGTCATCGTTGCTATCGTCACGGACCATCCTTCAAGATCCATGGTCTCCCATATACCTCCCACAGTCGCCCCCGCCTCCGTTCTAGACATATGATTGTGTCTGATGTTTATGCATAATCAACGTAAGGGCTTCCTGAAGTTTAATTTCAATTGTTCGACTACTGTTGTGTTTCCTAACAATTAAACTATGTATTTTGTGTTAAATGCAATTAAGAATTTTACATAAATAAATATATTTTTGTTTGATTATGGATTCAAATAATTTTAACCAATTAAATTAAAATTTAGATTTTTGAGTTTATTTAGCCATTCGTAATGATGCATGAAAACTTACGGAGCCTGTGATGAGGGCGTTCTAGTTAATCAATCATGGTTGTCTAAGCACCAATCTCGAGCATTCATTTTCTCCCTCCATGAAGAAAGATGTCACGGTTGTGGAAGCAATGGTCCTCTGAGTTACAATGCACGAATTTTCATCCACAAAATATCTACTTAATCGAACAAGTCGTGGATTTGTGAGGTATTGTCACGATCTCCTCTATCACCATATCCACGACCATGTTTGTGACCACGTTCACAACCTCTGTTTTCGTTGTTATGGTTACCACGTCCTCTCATACCTGAAAAGAAGAGTTAACTGCATCATTCTTTTTCGTCCATGCAAGCCACTCCTCATGTGTGAGTAAGAGGTATTTGTCCTCCTCTTTGTCCTCGTAGCCACGAGATCTCTCCTCATGGATCTTAAGACGACCAATGACCTCCTCAACCGACATGTTCTTGAGGTCACTGAACTGCTCGACAGAGGTAACAATCTACATGAATGTTTGGAGAACAGCTCGAAGGAACTTTTTAACGACGGAGATCTCCTCCACCACTGTCGAAAAGGCCACACAATCATCTTCTAAGTCACCTTCATTTACGTTCCTCAAGACCCTATCTAAGTGAATAATTGACCATTCTCCAAACTATACCAACTAAAGTACCTTCGTGGATCAGTCTTCTCGATAGTCGACTATGCAATACAATTCCACAGAGTTGTTAAGTCCATCGTTTTGGTTAGTGGATTACATTTATATCGGGATGAATCATTTTGAATTTTGTATCGTTTTTGGTATTGACAAGTAATCTTGAATTTTATACCCTAAACTTTTCCGAGTTCTAATCTTGAAATTTTCAAAGCTTTAGGGAAACTTGTATATTAATAAGTGGGAGAGGCCATATGGATGAGAAAGTGAAGAACATGGGTTGTCCATTGGTGTTCTCCCTTGTCATTGCATTGGTCTCTTTGAATCTGCTATCACAATTTAGTGCATCATATCTTCATTATCCATCTCCCTCACCAACCAACCAAGTCGCTTGTCTAAGTTACGTAAACGCGATCCTTGGCCACCCAATTTCGTCGGGCAATCGCCTCCACCTCCTTTCTAAGCACGCTACTATTGACATCCACAACGTGATGATATATGTGATGTAAAATTTTAATACTCAGATCTGTTGGCTTCTTCGCCGGTGATTTTGAATTTCTTTATCTATACGTGTTGTATTTCTTGATTCAGCTAATGTTTCTTGTAATAATAATTATTAGATCACCTTAAAAAATTATTATCATCCACTTTTATTTAGCTATTTTTTACGGTTTAATATATCATATATTTCATAAGCTCTATCAACATCATGTGACCCAAGGGAAAATTTAGTGAGTGTCACCCATGTGACAGATTTTAGGGTGTTACGAGCAGGAAAGAAAACGGTAGGTGTAGGTCAGACGATCGGGTTCGAGTTGGTTTGGGTTTGAATTTGCAGGTCGGATCGAATGCATTTCTCGAAATTACATACCAACCATAAGATGAATTTCGAGCATTGAAAGTATGTAATTACTCTCTCTTATTGTTCTTGGTTGAACTTTCAAGACTCTGTTTCCAAATTGAGATCTCCACCAAGTTCCTTCACGAATCTTATAGAAAATCCTTCATAGGTGAACGTAACAAAAACTCAGGTCTTGACTCGCAAGATAGGTTTTGGATTACCCAAAACTTTATACCATGAAACGCCTTGATTCTTGACTGAAATATACGATTCTGATCAAGATCTTAGATCAAAATCGAACTTTGACGGCTATAGTGTGAGGGAAAAAATGACCATTTTGCCCTTGAATTGACTTTTGACTAAAGGTATCCATTTTTTTTCTACATTCTTAAAAAAAAAAACAATTTATTTCACCAACCATCACTCCATCCCTCTGTCCTTGAAGCTACCCAAATTTGACTCAAATTCATAAATAAGGGACAAAAAAAAATTCAAACTTTTGAAGTTTTCATATACAATGTAGGTGTGATGAGATGCCAAGCTTTCAATACGAAATGGGGTCTCATAAGTTCCTCCTTCCGTTCTTCCTTCTCGTGGCATTGCTCCTTTCAAATTTTCCCTCAAAATTTGGTGCACACCATAGTCACCCTTCACCTCCTCCTCCGTGGCCGAATCGCTCAGCACCGCCGTCTATGAAACGTTATACAGCGAAGTCACGGTGGAGAGCCCCGGGCCAAAGGGGTTCAGCCGTAAATCGCGGCCACCTCCTTTCTAATACTTGTACTCTATTTTTGCATCATACATGTGGCATCACAATTGGGTGCTGCTGCACAACATTACATTCACCCATCGCTATCCACTAACCCATATTATGAGTATCAACTTCCTTATTCCATCTTAATTTTAGTCATTGTCCGAGTGTGCTGGCTGTGGGGTTCAAACCACACCTAGTTACATGCACAAGATCTTAACCCTTAACCTCTCCACCAAACCAAATTAAATAAATATTGAATACTAAATTTGCTTTCTAAAAAATATTTGCTTTCTAAAAAATAGATTATTGAAAAGACGGTACTAGAGCGTTCCGAGTTGTGAAAAAACATAGTATTTACGATAATAAATGCAAATGCTGGCTGTGGGGTTTGAACCCACGCGCACTTATGTGCAGAAGATCTTAAGTCTTCCCCCTTAACCTCTCGGGCAAACCAGCCAATTTGTTTCAAGAAAAATTAAATTAGTTAATTAAATATTTAAAAATAATATTTAAAATATGTCAAATACACATTATAATGAAAGAAATAATAATTTAAATCCATAAAATTAGACCGTTGTATTACTTAAAATCTTTATAAAATCGACACGTATAAATATCGTTATTTTAAGACTTAATCCAAATAAATATTAAAGTCATTGACACGTCAAATTTTTTATTCAATTTCAAAAATAATTTAGAAATGTTTATATATGTCTACTCGTTATAAAATATTAATTTTATCGTACATGCATTCAATAAAAAATTAATGAACAAACCTTATGATCAATTCAACGTCTTAATGAACAAAAATTAATCGAAGAAAAATAGAATAATCATAGTTGAATACATAGTTGATTTGTTCTTCCATTTGAAATGACGTTTTAATCATTATTCTATTCACAATCCACCCCAACATACTATCTGCAGCCTCAATGATTCGTTACGTATCGTCATCAACCTCATAGTTTTAAAACACATCAACCACATCGAATATAATATTCGAAACACGATCAAAGTCTCACATTTACCTAAAAAAATGAAGAGATTATAAGTATATAAGTCGAGAAACAATCTTTGTACTAGTATGAAGCCTTTTTGATCGAATCAAACCAAACATCAAACGTTCAAACTTAAAACTATACTTTAACCAAACATTAATAAAGTCTGTGAAAACCCCATTAAAATACAACACATCCAAAATGAAGCCTTCAATGGCTTCTCTCGTTTTGACCATTTTAGCAGCATCTCTCATTGTCCACTCTTTTCCCATAAAAAAATACTCGTACGCCATCGTCAAGTGAAACGTCCTCGTCGTTGGCATCGTTGCCACCCATTAGTCGATCACCATGGGATTCCAGATACCTCCCACAATCGCCACCGCCCCCGTTCTAGATATGTTATATGACTGTGTCTAATGTTTATGCATCATCAAAGTAAGGACTTCCCAAATCTAAATTGTTCTATTGTTATTGTGTTTTAAAAATTAAATGCTAAATGTAATAAAAATTTCATATAAATAAATAATATTTTTGTTCACTTACCAACATAAAAAGGGTACTTGTGCTCATTTAATGCACCTTCATTGAGTTAGAGGCATGCCTATCTTGAACAAATCTTACACAAGTCGACATAACGAAACCCGACTCAATCTAGTCGTTTCGCATGAGAAACGAGAGATCCACGTTGTACAGTCCATTAGCTGGATGAGATAAGGGAGAGGTCACACCCCCAATGAAGATGACTTTATGTACTTGGAAGGCGTCAGCTCACTTGATATGATAAGGAATCATAAAAATGGAGTAAGATTCGGATTACCTTGTTGATCGAATATCTCAAGGAAGAATATTGTTTGAGATTCGAACCACTCCACAAACAAGATCGATCATGTCTAGCTTGAATGATTCTGGTTGATCAAATATCTCAAGATAAGAACACTTGTTTGAGATTCGAATCACTCCACAAGCATGATGGTTCATGTCGAGCTTGAATGATTCTACGTGCAACCTAAACTATATAGAATTGCAAAAAATAAACCTAGCCATTGGCTAAAGAAAGCACAAATGCTTCTTTTACTATATTTTTCAAATTACTTACAAATACAACATACACGGCTTTATACCTCAAAATGAAACTATTAAAGGCATTCCAAGAGTCCGGCTTTATACCTCAAAATGAAACTATTAAAGGCATTCCAAGAGTCGAACATTCATACTTTATGACCATAATTAACCATTATGTAAATATATAAATAAAAAGCATTCCAAGAGTCCGGCTTTATACCTCAAAATGAAACTATTAAAGGCATTCCAAGAGTCGTAACATTCATACTTTATGACCATAATTAACCATTATGTAAATATATAAATAAAAAATCTTAAAATATATTAATGAAATACAATGACTCTAAAATTACTCTAAATTGTAATCCACCCAAAATTTATAAGAATGAAACTTTATCTTATCCAATGTGGCATGAATTGAAATATCTTTTGATAATTTTATCAGCATTTTCTTCACATCTTCGTTAAATATATTGTATGATTGATGTTTCTTAGTTCATATCATCACCCCTGAATAAGACAGCATATAGTCTCATAGAGCCATACATGAGGTAGCGCCTAAGTCACCAGTCATTCACAGCTCAGCATAAGTAACCCTAAAATGAGAGGACGAAAAACCATAATTAGCCCCAAAAAAGTGCTGGCTGTGGGGTTCGAACCCACGCGCACTTATGTGCAGAAGATCTTAAGTCTTCCCCCTTAACCTCTCGGGCAAACCAGCCAATTTGTTTCAAGAAAAATTAAATTAGTTAATTAAATATTTAAAAATAATATTTAAAATATGTCAAATACACATTATAATGAAAGAAATAATAATTTAAATCCATAAAATTAGACCGTTGTATTACTTAAAATCTTTATAAAATCGACACGTATAAATATCGTTATTTTAAGACTTAATCCAAATAAATATTAAAGTCATTGACACGTCAAATTTTTTATTCAATTTCAAAAATAATTTAGAAATGTTTATATATGTCTACTCGTTATAAAATATTAATTTTATCGTACATGCATTCAATAAAAAATTATTATTTTGTGATTAAATTCCTTTCGTTTAAGTATTTTAATTAAACAAACTTTATATCTAAATTAACAAAAACTAATTGAACAAAAAGAAAATAACGATCGATATTGTTCGCTTTGGTCCATTATGTATTATTGTCAGTCTCACAATTTTAAAATATTTATCGGAAGAAATGATTCATTCTTCCACGAATACGAGATCTCAGACTTTGTCCTACCATCTTTAAGTTAGCTTACTAAAAAAAAATATTTAAATTTTTGAATGATGTCTATCTAACTACCGTGAAAGGGTTTGAAAGGAAAAACAATCACAAATTGTTGGTATAATTTAACGATTGTCATTACCGCCTTTCTAACCAAGTTGGATAGCGATCAAACAATATTTGTACTATCATGAAGTCGTTTTAATCGCATCAACCCCAACATCGAACGTTGAAATTTAAAATTATAATTTAACCAAACATCAACTTCTAAGATAATAGACGAGAGAACGTGGAGAGAAACTTAGGTTATTGTTGGAGTTCTTAATATTATTAGAGAAATATGAAGCTGGTACCCCTAAGTGGTTGGTGTGGTGTGGTGTGGTGTGGTGTGGCACTATATAAAGTCTATGAAAACTACACTAAAACACAACACACCCAGCAATGAAGCCTTCAATGGCTGCTCTTGTTTTGGTCATTTTAGCAGCATCTTTTATTGTCCACTCTTCTCCCATCAAAAACCTTCATTGTTATTCAATTCTGTTTCTTCGTCACAAAAGTATTGTTTCGTCATCGTTATGTGAAACGTTCTCATCGTTGCCATCGTCGTCGTCGTCCATCCGTCAAGTACCATGGGCTCCCAACCTCCCACATTCGCCGCCGCCCCCGTTCTAGATATATTGTATGACTGGGTCTAATGTTTATGCATAATCGACGTAAGGGCTCCCGAAAGTTTAATTTCAATTGTTCTACTACTATTTTGCTTTCTAAGTTGCCTAAAAATTAAATAATTTATTGAAATATTTTTAACCAATTTAATTTTCATTATTATAAATAGTTTGTCTTAAATTTTAGGTTTTTGAGACTATTTAACCATCAATATAAATAATTGATTATTTTAATAAAATTATAAAAAAATTTAATATTAAATAATTAATACGGAAATCAAATTGAAGAATTAACGCAGTGATAGTTCATCGATCATGGTTCTCTAAGCACCAATGTGAGATCCCACATCGGTTGGGAAGGAGAACTAAATATTTTTTATAAGGGCGTGGAAATCTCTTCTTAGTAGACGCGTTTTAAAACCTTAGGAAGCTCGAAAGGGAAAGTCCAAAAAGGATAATATTTGCTAGTGGTAGCCTTCGGTTGTTACAAATGGTATTAGAGCCAGACACGAGGCGGATGTGCAAACAAGAAGGCTGAACCCCGAAAGGGGGTGAACACAAGGCGAATTATAAAATCCATCATTAGTTGGGGAGGAGAACGAAACATCTTCTATAAGAGTGTGAAAATCTCTCCCTGGCAAACGAGTTTTAAAAACTTTGAGGGGGAATCCCAAACGAAAAGAATACAATATTGGCTAGTGGTGGACTTAGACTGTTACAAATGGTGTAAGAGCCAGACACCGGAAATTTTTCATTGAAGAGGCTAAGCCCCAAAGGGGTTGACATGAGGCGGTGTGCCAACAAGGACGCTGGACCTCGAATGAGGTGGATTGGAAGGTCCCACATAGATTGAAGAAAGAAAACGAAGCATCCGTACTAGAAAACGAAGCATTTTTTTGTAAGGGTATTTTAAAAACTTTGAGAGAAAACCCGAAATGAAAAGTCCAAATAGGATAATATCAGCTGAGCGGTGGATTTGAACCGTTACAATCGGATCTCACAATCGTAGAAGCAATGGTGGTCAAGTTAGGACGTTTAAGTTGAAGTCAATTGAATGGGTGTTCCATTTGAAAATAAGAAGTCAATTGAACTCTAAACCAATTATTGAATCAAATTTGGCATTCTAGCTAATTCTTGTCGCTTGGTCGGGAGTTTTTTTGAGTATATACTATGTAGTTTGTCTCTTGATCTCTTTCAAAATGCCTTTGTTTTGATCCTTTTTTGTTCGATTTGATCTTTGTCGTATGTTTCTTACATGAGCTCGTTTGATAAAAGTATCTAATTACAAAAAAAAAAAATAACGAGTGTTTAGTGTATCGCTAAATGTTTTACCAATGCGTTAATGTTTGTTGCTGCATCCATCAATCATAGGTCTTTCGTCGGGCCTTCGTCCCTTCATCGACTATAAAGAAGAGGGGGTTTGTTAAGGATAGTTGACAGTTCAATTATAATGCAAATATGGTAACCCGTAATGTAAGGCAAATATCTAGATATTTGCCTTATAATAAACGGTCAACTATCCTTAACAGGGTTGTTCCCCTTTATCAATTTAGCTGCTTAATACTCAATACTAAAGTTGTAGTAGCCCAAGTCCGACGCGGGTAGATATTGTCCTCTTCGGACGTGGGTAGATATTGTCCTCTTTGTGCTTTCCTCTCAAACTTGTTAAAACGTATCTGTTAAGGAGAGATTTCTACACAATTATAAAGAATGTTGCGTTCTCTTCCCCAACCGATGTTGAATCTCACAAAAATCAAGGCAAACGTCATTCTGAGTTATAAGGATGCAAACAAATGAAGGGAGACATTACAGGCCGACTACAAGAAACAAAGCTTCATAGACTCGACAAGCCACT
Organism: Cucurbita pepo subsp. pepo; assembly: GCF_002806865.2. Taxonomy (NCBI): domain Eukaryota; kingdom Viridiplantae; phylum Streptophyta; class Magnoliopsida; order Cucurbitales; family Cucurbitaceae; genus Cucurbita; species Cucurbita pepo. The sequence goes on from NC_036638.1 coordinate 17,849,848, forward strand.
TATAGAATACCAACTACTAAGTTCAAACTTTCCACTTTACTGAAAAAGGGAAAGGAGGGAAGCGAAGCTCAGTGAGCTTCCTATCGTCCGACCACTACATAAGCAACCGGACGAGAAAGCACTTTGAGCTCCCCTTCATTCGTTATTAACCCAAATTCCCAGGTCTCCGAGTCAACCTGCATTTTTTCAAAGAATCCTATACCAATGGACATACGACCTAGTCGTTTTATATTTTTGCAACGAGCGTGTATTGCTTGAACATTAGCTTCATTCATACTCGTGTATCAATAATACTATGTCTTAACAACCCATATAGAGATGTCTATTTAACCCACTTTGAATAGAGAGAAATTTTTCTTTGTTAACGGGAATATTATACTTTATTCTATTTTCTTTTCTCGAGCGAAACTATACTTAGAACGGTTCTAAATATTAAATATTAAGCGTTAAATTACCGGCACATATATAATATAATAAAAAGATGGGTGAAGTCATAAATTTTTGTCATAAAAATGATATTTTAATAATTAAATAAACATCATAAACTAAAATTCTTAATTAACAAAAATAAATCCGTAGACAAAATTTACCAAAACGATATATATAAAGAGGTGGAACCTTAAACGTAGAAATAAAACAAACAAAAAATGGGATCTTATTCGACAACCAAGCTGGTTTGTGCTGTATTGATAATATTATCAATCATTTCAAGCTTGCCGGTAAAAACCACCGCAAATTCCGGTGACCCATCTCCTCCTCCGCCGCCGTCGCCGCCTTCAGAACAAGCACTTGGGGTTACAGAAGTGGTCAATTTTAAACGAAAGTCGTTTTCATGTTCATCATGCAAAAATGGGGAGGATGGCATAGCTCAATCATTGGTAAAGACATCACGGTTGAGAGCGTGGCCGATCGATCCTCCGGTGGTGCCGCCGCCTCCATTCTAGTGTTAGAAATGTCTTATATTTGAAACAAGTTTTCATGGAATATTCCTTCTACTTCCTCGTATGTATGATGTGTAATATTTATCAATATAAGATTCCATGTCAAACATTCTGTGTGAAACTTCTCTGTAAAGACGTGTTTTAAAATCCTCAAGAGAGAGTCTCGAAAAAAAAACTCAAAGATGACAATATCTGTTAGGAGTGAACTTGAGCCTTACACTAAATCACAGTCACTTCTATGATCAATGAATGTCTATTAGCTTATCAAGTCTATCCGTGATTCACTCTGAACGTCTATTACTTTTTTTTTTTTCATTCTCTTTCGCTATCTTATTTACCAAACTTCCATTAATTAAGGTTGAAATTGTATCTTCATTGTTTATTTTTTCCCACATGGTTGGTTATATATTATCATATGTACCTTGTTTTAAACTTCATTATCAAAATATAAATAAATAAAGACTTTTCAGTACCACTTGAATAGATATGAAAATATTATTACAAACAAAAAGAATACAGATTTAAGAATAAAAAAAAAAAAAAGAATTGAGATAGAAGGTTCAATCTTGATTGATATTCACTCCTTTTTAAATAGGATACAAGATACTAAATAATATCTCCGAAAATATAAACTAATTAAATCTTGAGAATAAAATAAAATATACTGCTATTTAAATTTAAATATATAAGATATATTCCCTAACTAATTCAAACTCGAAATAAGTCACTAAATTATGACATATATTGGAATTTCTTTTTAATATTAAGTTAGGCCAATAATCACATCGAGATTTATCATTATGAATTTAAATTTTGAATAAATCGATAAATTATGAATAATAATAATGATGATGATAATGTCCAATTTGACCTTGATGAGTCAGGTTTGGGGGTAATTTTTGGATAAGATAATGGAAAAATAAAAAATATAATTTATTGGAATATGAAATATATATTGACACCAAATGTCAATTTTTGTATATTAAATGTCACACACAATTGACCAATTCTTTAACTACTCCTTTTATTTACTTATTTTATTATTATTATTATTATTTTCAACTTTCTACGCTACCAATTATTATTATTATTATTATTTTATGGAGTTTTTTCTAAATTTTATTATTACCAAATATTATATTATATGGAAGGACAAAAAAGTCATCTTTTATTATTGACGGCAGGAAAATAATATATATATATAGTTTGATTATTAGAAATAATTCGTTAGCAGATTGCTTCCCCTCAAGGCTTTAAAACGCGTCTCTTAGGAGAAGGTTTCCACACCCTTATAAAGACTGATTTGTTCTCCTCTCCAATCAATGTGAGACATCACAATCTCATGGTTTTTTCCAGTCTTTATTAAGAATGAATTGTTTCCCTCTCCAACAGAAGTAGAATCTCATTGTTCTTGTGACTCTTTTAGATCTCTCGATGAATTCTAAATTTTAAATTATTAATTATGTTTGAAGGTTGACATGAAAAACCCGAGATCTCAATCATTAGTAGTATATGTAGAAACTTATTTAGAACATCTTTTGTCGGTTCATATATTTGCTTCCAAAACTTAAACAACTTTTTACGTGTACGTGCATAAATAGATTTAAAACGTTGATATGCTATTGGATGCAAGCTAATTTGATCGATCGTTTACTCAATAGTAAATTAAGATTCAGCCTCTTACAACAAGTTACCGAATCTTTCAGACAATTTCACGTGACGAAACTTATTTATAACAACTTTTAAACGTTCGGAGATATTTATAAATTTATTTCCATTTTTTAATATATTTTAAAAGTATGTATTAATAATGGCGATGGCTAAATCATTGATTTAGTTAAACAATTTTTTCTACCAAAGACAATCCTTACTTACGTACCCAAATTTCTCACCTACTCCCACCTTTAATTCAATAATTCCTTACCTAATTAAATCCACATTTTCTCGATCAAAAAATTAAATCGTTATCGAACTAATATATATTAAAATGAATTTAAATATTCATATTTATACAAGATAATTAATAGATCAGAGGTTCAAATCCTCGTCCTCTTTTGTATTAAAAAAATTATTATTCATAATTTAAAAAAAAAAAACTGACCAATTTAAACATAGCTCAATGTTAGATATAATAATAAGAGTCCTGTGAAATTATGTAAATATATAACTGAAGATATGCATATATACGAATCTCACCTAATTAAATCAACTTGTCTACCCATGTTATTATTAAATGTAATGCCAAATTTCATTTTGTACCTATTTAATTATACATTATTTAAAAATAAATAAATATTTTAGAAAGGCAACAATTTACTCTCATAAAAAAAATAAAAATTTAAATAAATGACTCAAACAATCTGAACTAATTTAATCTCAAAAATTTACGGAGGGTTAGATTAAATTCATTATCGAATCAAAAAATTTATAATCCGAACAATTAGATCAATTTAGATCGGGACGAGTTGGAATAGGAAATGGTGTGAGAAGTTTTGTAGAGAAGGCAAGTTGTAGCCCACAGAAAAAAAACGAAATAGAAGTAAATGCCAACCAAGCCATGCAAACATGTGAAACCTACCCGACAACTTGGACCCGTCCTTTATAATTTTAGATGAACCAAAAGTCAAGCCGCCGGGTCCCACTCTCATTAACCCTTCTTATTAAATCTACGCACTTTTTTTCAAGAGACTGATAACGATACGTAACGAGCTAAAGTAGATAATATCTGTTAGCGATCGGTTTGAATTGTTACAAATGGAATAAGAGTCAGACACTGAGCGGAAAGTGGATTGTGAGATCTTACATCGGTTAAAGAGGAGAACGAAACATTCCTTGTAAACGTGTAAAAACCTCTCCCTAACGATACGTAAGAGGGCTAAGTGTACAATACCGACTAACGATGGACTTGGGCTGTTACAATATTTTACGACCACCACAAATTTACGATATTTAATATTGTGAAATCTTGTATTAGTGGAGGGTTTGTAATTAGTCGAAACATGATGAGAAGGCATATTATTATTTTAACTATTTTTGTTATGTACCGACAAGAATAGGTGTATATGTGTATGATTTTGATTTGTGTTATTAAATTAAATTAAAATGGGAGATGAGTAATAAGGAGTGAGTGAAGTGGGGGTTGAGGGACAAAGCTATATAAAGGGGAGGAGAAGGGTGTTGTGATCCATCAAGGATGGGGAAAATGGGATCCTCAATGGCTCCTCTTCTTTGTACTGCCTTTCTGGCTCTTCTTTCCCTAAGCTTGCTATCAACCACCAATGCTAATTATGTCTATGCCTCTCCCCCGCCTCCTAAGAAGGTAGACTATCCGCCTCCCGTCTACCATTCTCCGCCACCACCTAAGAAGGTGTATTACCCGCCTCCTGTTTACTCTCCGCCACCACCTAAGAAGGTCTACTACCCACCTCCCGTCTACCATTCTCCTCCACCACCGAAGAAGGTCTACTACCCTCCTCCTGTCTACTCACCACCACCACCCAAGAAGGTGTACTACCCGCCTCCAGTCTACCATTCTCCCCCACCACCCAAGAAGGTGTACTACCCACCTCCGGTCTACCATTCTCCCCCACCACCCAAGAAGGTGTACTACCCGCCTCCCGTCTACCATTCTCCCCCACCACCCAAGAAGGTATACTACCCGCCTCCAGTCTACCATTCTCCACCACCACCCAAGAAGGTGTACTACCCGCCTCCAGTTTACCATTCTCCCCCACCACCCAAGAAGGTCTACTACCCACCTCCGGTCTATCATTCTCCACCACCACCGAAGAAGGTCTACTACCCACCACCTGTCTACTCTCCCCCACCACCCAAGAAAGTCTACTACCCGCCTCCTGTTTACTCTCCACCACCACCCAAGAAGGTATACTACCCACCTCCAGTCTACTCTCCACCACCACCCAAGAAGGTCTACTACCCACCACCTGTCTACTCTCCACCACCACCCAAGAAGGTCTACTACCCACCTCCTGTCTACTCTCCCCCACCACCCAAGAAGGTCTACTACCCACCTCCCGTCTACTCTCCACCACCACCCAAGAAGGTATACTACCCTCCACCCGTGTACTCTCCACCACCACCCAAGAAAGTATACTACCCGCCACCAGTACACTCTCCACCACCACCGGTGTATTACTACTCATCCCCACCTCCTCCCCACTACTAGGAACTAAATTCCCTTCCACGTCAAGGTAATTTAATTCTTTTACTAAATCACGTCGTCTTTTCTCCGCATAACTAACATAATACCATAATATATATTAATTTTATAAAGAAAAAAAAAATAAACAAAAATTTTCCTTAAAAAAGTTGGTCCAAGTAATAACATGGGTTTAATGTTGCTGTAGCGCAGGAAGATGAGGTGAGCATACAGTATATGTCGAACTCAAAATAAGACGCTTTGAAAGATCCGAAGCATAGTGTGAAGTTCTTTTTCATATATTAATGTATCCGTTCTCAAATTCTATGTATTTGCTTCCAATCCTATGTTGTCTTAGGTTGTCTTGTAACGGAGCTCAGCTCAGCTCAGCTTTTTTTGCTCAAAGCAAAGGTTGTGCTTTATTTATCTATACTTACGTCTTCACGAATGCATTCTCAACTTTCTTCGTCCCTAATTCAACCGAGCACAATACTTTAAGATCTACCGTTTCAACATGTCATTTTCGTCTCGTTGAATTAGATATAGATTTTCGACTCAAACATTAGCTCCAAGTTTTGGATAACTCATTTAGTGGGAGCCGCTATCACCACAGAAAGCTCTCGTTTTTATCTCGATAAGATTTCTTCTGTCTACTGAATTCAAAAGCTCATAACGCTGCCAAAAACTTAGTTTGAACTAATTCTACATTGACTAAATCATGAATTCAACAATTTTAACGTCGAGAATATAATAGAGATTAAAATGTTACCTACCCATAATAAACTTTAATATTAACGTTAAAATATTTCTTATGACGTAAATAAAAGTTAGTTTTATATAATTTTTTATATGGTCGATCTAATCCAAGGCGGCCACCTAAAATAAATAATTTTAAAAAATAATTTATTAAAAAAGATTGGTATATAAAATTATTAATATTATATTGTATCATTGAAATTATTATTCTCTCTTCATGATTAAATTTTACATCAATTTTGTCATTTGAAAGTCAACCTTAATTAAAAATTAGGTGGAAAATTGAAGCATTATTTCAAAGCTTTTTCTAAAATAATAATATAAAATCAAAGATTTAATAAAATAACATAAAATAAAGTCAATATCATACGACAATTATGCTTTTGTTTAGATCTCAAAAACATTAATTAATTACATACAGCTGTCGTGCATAGGATCTTGTTTGGTTTTATTTATTTCCACCAAACATAAGATTTTATTTCATGATTTTCTAATTTAATTTGTTTATAATAAATCCTTTTAAAAATAATTAAACATTTTATTTTTATTTCAAGTTCATCCATCACATTTATAATCTAATCAATCTATAAATAATTATTTTATATAAATATAAAAAAAAAAAATTAAAATAACTTTTTCATCTACTCGTAGCTTCTTAAAACTAAAAACTATCGCTACGAGCCGATACGAGTTCTTCTAATATGACCCGTCCTCACTCACATGCTGAAAAAGAATGTGCACATTGTTGGTATAGATAGTAACTTTCATGTCATTTGAACTTTTTTTTAGTCATCATATTCTCAGGATCGTTCTCATTCAGATGTGATTTCAGTTTATTCATGTATCTGTTTTTTATTCGAGTATCACAAAAATAAAGAGAATCCCGGGTGAAAACATGAGCTGGAATGAATTTAAATTTTGTTTTATTATTATTATTATTATTATTGGCAAGTGGGTGTGATAATGTTTGAATTCATGGTATATGGAATATTCTTCTATTATAATGGACAAAGAACATGAATAAAAAGATGTCTCCATTCCTTTTCAATAATTTCAAAACAAATGTCAAAATTCTTTAAAGATATCAATATTTTCATTTTAGTCCTTCAATTTTAAAGTAATTTCAAAAGATACCCATCCACCATTTTATATATATATAACATATATTTTTAAGTTATAATAAAAGGGTAAATAATAATTTTAATTTTTTAAATATTTCCGTTATGTCGGATGAGTTTTTGAATTTTTACACGTTAGTTGTCAAATCAATTTGTATTATTTATTTGAACGAACCATTCGAAACTTCGAGTCAATAATTTATTGTGAATATTCTAAAAATCTACACTCCCAACCCCACACGTTTTCGAGAAAGTTATATTGTCGTATTGCTTTTTATTATTCAAAATTTCTTAAAAGTAAAATATGTTCATAAATTTGATGGTGACATTTAAACTTTTACACCGTATTGTTTAAGTCAAGGGTTAGGTCTCTATTGTGTATTGTTTTCGATGCATTTTCTTAATGAATTTCATTTAGTAGTTAGAGCGTTCTTTGTAATCGTTTTTCGCTCGATTCAATTTTATCAACCTAAAAATTTAAGTGAATGGGTTAAGTAAATTTAATAGTTTGTTAGTTTGAAATTTTTGTAGAAACTCCAACAATTGGAAATTAATATTATCTCGAGGAGAATTGAGAGGTTTGAATATGGATCTCATGCTCTATATCGTGTTGTTTGTAATGTGAATTTGAACCTTCGACTTAAGTAAAAGAGTAGATATCTATTATTATTGAGCTATACTCATTTTGTATAACGTTGCATGCCCATGATTTGAAGGTTTTTTTTCTCGAAAGAGTAAAAATTAAAATATGGTCACATGGAAGATTACCCACAAACCAGCACGAGTTCTTTTAGTATGTTTTTTCTTACTCACATGTTTCGTAAAATAATTCACAAGAAACTATCCACATATATAATTTCTCCAAACTAAGCTTATTGAAGTTATAATTGATTGAGTAATCAAAAGGAAGACGCACGTCGTTGTATAAGTAGTAACTATCAATTGTTTGTAGCATTTTTTACCATTCTATTTAATAGATCACTCTCGTTTAGATATGGTCTCAGTTCATTCATATATCTACTCTATATCATGTTAATCCATCAATCAACCCAAAAGTTTAAGCTAAACAATAACGAAAATTAATTTTTTTGAGAGTGTCATGTTAATTTGTACGTATTTTGGGTAGAAAATTATGAATAGTTGATTTGTGATGTCCCACATCGGTTGGGGAGGAGAACAAAACACTGTGTAAATCTTTTCTTAGCAGACGCGTTTTAAAGCCTTGAGAGAAAACCCGAAAGAAAAAGTCTAATAGGACAATATCGACTAGCGGTGGATCTGAGTCGTTACGTGATTCATGTGAAGGTGTCGTGATCGTATTTATTTGGTGAGGTATAGTTGAGAAGAGTGGGGTTAGGTTCATAAGAACAGTAACAGTTTGTTGAAAAGTAATGAGAGTTTTTAGTATGAAACAAGAAGAAGAATCCAAGTTTGAATATATCAACAAAAATAGCAATGAGTGGATACTCTTTTTGTTTGATGAAAGTTGTTATTTTTACTGGAAATCAGTGATATTCCTGCAAATTCATTTATGAATCTCAACTTAATTGGTTACACCAAAGTTCCATTAATTCAACTTGGATGCATTGGAAATTCATCTACAAAATTCTGAAAGCAATACTCTTTAAACCCTAAAATACAAAATTTAATGAACAAATATACTCACGGTTAAATTAGATGGAAATATTCTCGATTTCAATTAGGCATTATGTATTTTGGCGCTTAAACTTTGAAATTGTTCTTGGATTGAGACTACGTGACGTCATATATGATTTGACGCTTAATATTGTTTTCTAGTATAAAAAATGTGGGGTACGAAAAAATGAAACACCTAGATATTAATAAAAGTTATAATACAATTCACAAAATAAAAACGGTGAGCTACTAATTACATGAATAATAATGCTATAAATGATATCACGTGCCTCATAGTTTCAGTACAACCATGCCAATTTTCATCCATTATAAGAACAATTTCGAAAGTTGAAGTGAAACTTTTCGAAAACTAATCGAACAACTTTATGTAATAGAATGTTATATTTGATGGAACGGTTCATTAATTACTCTATACACCGATCACTTTTTGAAAAATGAGGTCTTTTGAGTCTATGGAAAGCTAAAAAAAAGGTATTGTTTTGCAGCTCTTTAGCTGTGATGAACTCTAATGAAATAGTTTCATTTGAATCCATAAATAACAAATCCTTCCAAATGAAGTTAGGATTAATGCATACCAAAATTGAAATGATCGGACCTCTCAACATCCATGGATTTTAGAAAAGGTAAAATGGAGGAAAGTCAGTCCCCATTGTTGCTTCAACCTACTTTTCTTACTTAAAACAACAAATGCTATCATTATTGTGCCCAGAAACTATACCTCAAATAAACATTCACGAAGCAAAGTTGGCTTCATATATCTTGGCCACCATTTCCATTTTAGTATGGCTGCTACAATAATCAAGTTTGATCGACTCAAATAGCTGAACTTGATTACAACTCTTCTTCTACCAATAATTCATAACAATTTAGAGTGAAAATTATCCAAATGGAAACTTTTAATAAGTCCTCGAAACTTCAAAAGAAAAGAGTCAGTATCTTGACAAAACCAACGTCTTGAGTTTACAGTGGAGAAGAGCAGACATGGGAATGCAGGTCAACGTCACTAAGAGAGTCATTCCATTTAGGGACGAGCACAAGTCGTCTCTAGAACTTTCAATAACAACATTAAACCCTGTAAAACTTAGAGCTCATCTTACTCTCTCTTCATCTCCCAAATTTCCCTTACCTTCGACTGTTAATTTTAATTACAAAGAGATAAATCAATAGAGATCGAGATTATCTTTCATTAATAATCAACAAGTACAGAAATCAGTAATTTACCACTGATAGAAGCTTACTCTTGATGAAGTGAAGCAATGATTGCCCATTCTTAGCAATCGAAACAATCAATAAAAGGATGATATCTTACACTTCAATTTGTATTAATTTCTGCCCTTTTTGAGTAAATTGAGTACCTGCAACTTCAGATAGTTTTTCTAAAACAAACCATTGATTCCTTTGTTAGCTAGCTCCACACTGCTTTTCCCTAGACCCCCTTTGCTTCATAGAAAAAGGTGGTGCCAGCCAATTTGGAAACTATCGATATCACTTTTCCCAGCTTTTACATTCAATAAAGACTTCTCCTTTACCACTAAACAACACTTTACCAAAATTCACGCATGATTTCCTAAAGCATAAACACAATTAAAGTTACTTGCAAGGAAAAAATACATCTTGAGAAAGAAATCAGAAAGAATCTGATCACCTACTAATAATTATATAAGATATTGCCAAATCTTCTATAATGTATGGCCTCTAAATAAGTGAGAAAAAGAAGCATTATGATGTGTTTAAGGAACAAAGCAAATATATACACCTATAGTTAAGAAAAAGAAATGTGTGTTGAACAACTTGGAAGGCTAACAACAGCTCATTTTACTATATTTGCTGAAATATCCCGATGGGTCAAGTAATTTTGTAATGAGAACATGCTACTTCTTTTCTTTTTTTTTAATTTTTAAATTTCACTTTGCATGCTTATGGTNGCTTCTTTTTTTTTTTTTTTCACATGTACAATATTTGTATGACTATATGAAGAACTGAAAAGGGGAAAACAAAATAAATATCCTCACGCAAGATACATACAGGATAAAGCCGAATTGATTTACTGCACCTTCTACAAGTACATCAGCTCCCATTAACCGCTGCATGATTTTCTTCATATTTTGTACACATCTAAGCCCACATGGGAGCAGAAAGTTAGAAGGGTTGCATATTATCCATGAGGCTGAAAAGACAAAGAGGAAGGTATAAATAAGCTTACCTGAACTTCTTCCAGGAGATTTTGAAGTTCAACTTTTATCACAGTAAATGGAGGCCGATTGACCGGATCTGCATCCCAGCATCTTTGCATCAAATCCAATACTTTAGGGTGCACATTTTCGGGAAGATCCGGGCGTAGTCCCTGAAAACAGATTGTAAAATCTAACCCTTGAATACTGCGTTCTGTCAGGTTGCTAAATGGGAAATAATGCAATGCTTTGGACTCCTCCATACCAAAAACTTGAGGAATTCTAAAGAAAAGTAAAAAACCAGCAACCGGAGAATTCTTCTAAATATATCCTCAATTCATCCTAATTATCTGGACTTTTGTATATATTTATCAGCAACCTTTTTCAATTGCCCTCATCTTTCCTTTCACAAACTTTAAATTGAATCTTCTGTTCAGTTTTCCCATTCGTGTATCATAAGCATGAGTTTTCTTATCAAACGGAAATTTATACAACAGCTACGTCAAGTTTCCTCATTTATCATTGATCAATAGGTGCTACATATGGGAAGGAAAAAATTGATCTTCTCATATATTTTTAGTAAAGCGCCAAAAATTAGGACATATACAAACCTGTCTTACTCCTAGGGCAGCTTGTAGCGGTGTCAATGAATCATAAGGAACCTGAGATGCCAAGAGATTGGGTCAAAAGGATAATCCCAAACGTTGAAGTAATTATTGTATAAATATTAAGCGATCAACAAAATAATAATAAAGATATCTAACCATCTTATACATAATATTGCTCGGTAATAACTGCCCTATTATATAACAGGAAAGTGAAAAAACAAAGAAAATTTAGCATTGTAGTCAGACTTGAGACGTACCTTTGCTGTAACTAGTTCCCACAGCACAATCGCAAAACTGAAAACATCTGCTTTCTGATCATACGGCAGATGATTTATTACCTTGAGGTAAAAATTATTCATCGCCAAAAGATTGAAGTCAAATGAAATGCTGTCAATACTATAAAATACAATTTCTAAATTCAGAAATTAAGTTGGCTTGGTAATTTGTAAATCTTAGTAGTGAAAGTTTTACTTCTGGTCTCATGTCTTAAAAAAAAAAGCATAAAAAATAAATAAAAATTGGAACTCCATGTATATTATTGAAAATAAAAAAATCAGTTTATCTATGTATACATAGAGCGAGAGAGAGAGGAAACACATATTTAAAGAAAATAGCTATTTCATAGGGCAACCTTGCACTGAACCAACAAATCAGTCCCAAGAGAAATTTTCAGGCATTTCCAGGAAATACAGGACGATCAAATGGTTTTAACTTCTAAGAGATGAAAGATCTATTAATATATATATATATATATATACACAGAATATCCACTGACAGATCTATCACCTCAGGCGCCATCCATCTATATGTTCCAGTTTCCGCTGTCATGACTCCTTGGCTCTGGAATCGCGCGACACCAAAATCTGCCACCTTTACAACCTTGAACACAACAAGAGGGCATGCCTATTACTCGTGAGAAGATTGAAATTTTATCAGTACAAGCTCATAAAAGCACATCAATAGGCGTATATAGACTTATATCCATGCCCTCTATTAATTCTCCATAAGTTAAATGAAAGCGAACAGAATCCTCAGATGAGGCTGACTAAGTCAACAGGAAGTAATTGTAAGGTATACTATTGCAGAAAATTTACAATAAAAAAACATGATGTAAAATTGTGAGCTACGTTAACAGTTTCCTAACTTCATCTCTTTAAATGTTGGCATTACTATTTTTTAACAAGAGAATATCCAAAAGCTAAACAACCCAAATCCTGCTACAACAAACAATGAACAAAATATTGCCGACTTTGAAGTAATAATGAGTGTGTGCAATCGGTTCAGAAGTTACAGAAATGATCAAACAGCCAAAGGATCCTAGCAATGTTAACCAATAATACAAAATGCCATAATGTTATGTACCTAATAGGTACAAAACGCCAATTCAAGAAAAACAACAGACTAGTTCAAAGTAGCAGTTATACATGAAGACACCATATATATTTCGTAGAGGATAACATGACACCACTTAATATATTGACCTTTACAGGCAGCTTGGGGCAACAGTGACTGTTAATTATGATGGTAGAGTGAATTACTTAGAGCTTAGAGCTATATCTCGTTTGTATAGCCGTTTCAGTTTGGTTACCCTGGTTTTTTACCCATTATCCAAGGGAGGGAATGACTTCTTTCAAACTCCAAAAAACTTGGAAATATATTTCATTTTAATTTTATTTTCCAACACCTAATACAAATAAAACCCGTTTGACATTAAAATAATCATTTAAGATGCCTACACTACTACAATTCAGAAGCTAACAAAGCAAATTGCAGTAAGAATAAGGTTCTAGTCTTACATGTTCAGTGTTCATTAGCAGATTTGCTGTCTTCAAATCTCTATGAATAATGTTATTTAAATGTAAGTATGCCATTCCTTCACAAACATCAATAGCAAACTTCAGCAGTTGCGACAGCTGTAACACGCAATGATTCTTGTGCAAGTACTCATAAAGACTCCCTCCAGGCATATACTCTGCAAGAAACAACGAATTAAGATTTATATTCCACAATACAAATAGAACACAAATACAATAAAACAGAAGAAAGAGAATTTAAGATCACACCAGTTGGAAAGACATTTCAAGGGTATAGTAAACATACAGTTGGAGAGACAGAAGTTGCAATAAAATTTCCCTACTCTCTTATTGTTGCAACAGTCATCCCTACTAAAAAATCACACCAAAGTTGTGATCCCTACATCAAAAACTACTTTCATGTTAAACTGATTTTATGGTCTTCCATCAAATTAGTTGATATCAAAATACTCTTGATCTCCAATGGAAACTGAGACAGCTTCATCAATATTTTAATTTTAGATTCATGCTCCCAGCCTCCCAGGGTACCAATTAGATAGACAAGACATACTTATTTGTATTGAAATGGTAGAAAGATCAAAATGGGGAAGAAATTAGAGCCCTCACCTCAAACTCTATAACTACCTATCTACCCCACCTCAAACTCTTCATTTCTTCCCTGTGGTCTTCCAAGACATGTTATTCCCAGGCTTTTGTTTATCTTAAGACAGTGAAAGTTTTTTTTAACACCTTTTCAAAGAGAAAAAAAAAAAATCATCAAACCAATTCTTTTCTTCCCCCCCCCCCCCNATAATGAGTCCTTCGCTTCCTTGTGCTGTCTAATAAACATCACGAAGTATTGCATGACGAAGACACCAAGAAGTCTTGTCTATTTGCCAAAACTATTGTTAGGTCAATTTCAGACGGCCAACTTACTCTCTAAGGAAAGTGACTATTCCTGGTAACAAAGTTGCCGTCAATCAAAACCTTGCACTAGAACGTGAAGTTAGGAGAGCTTCAATAGACCAACTAACTTCTGATTGCTGCAGAACAGCACCTTTTTGCATGCAACTCTATCCGGTAGCAGGCGAACAATTATCAAGATAGATATGTAAACTACAGAAAAAGATCCTACAAGAGTGCTGTCTAATACCATCACGAAGTATTGCATGACGAAGACACTAAGTAGTCTTATCTATTCACCAAAACTATTGTTAGGTCAATTTCAGACGCCAACTTACTCTCTAAGGACGGTGACTATTTCTGGTAACAATGAGGCCCTCAATCAAAACCTTGCGTTAGAACCTGAAGTTAGGAGAGCTTCACTAGACCAACTAACTTCTGATTGTTGCAGAACAGCACTTTTTTGCATGCAACTCTGGTCGGTAGCAGGCGAACATTTATCAAGATAGATATGTAAACTAAGCAAAGATTGATGATGGAAAAAGAAGAAACAAGAAAATAAAGAAGGAACACTAGAGCAGAGATTTCTATACCTGTTACTATACACAAATGTGGAGAGTTTGTAGATGCACCTATAAAACGAACTACATTTTTATGCTGGACCTTCCTGCATATCAGATTAATTAAGATCCCTTCACAAAGGATGTATGGCGGTAGATACACCTATAACAAATTGATTAAAAACATAACTCCGGAAATTATCCCTCAATAATGTTGAGATAAAAGGAAACCATTATCAATGGGTAGGGGAAATGTGAATTGGAACATCAAAACAGTTCCAGGAATATGAAGATTTTTTAATCCGTAGCACCTAACCAATATTACTATCTGCTAAAAGATTATTTCAATACGAATGTATTTAATTCTATTACCATCACTGAATGCCAAGAATTTCATGAACATCATATTTTGTAATTCCACTTTCAGGAGTGCAAGTTTATTTCTGATTAATTAATTGAACAGTCATAAATTTTAGGAAGTCTCTTTCCAAAGCCACCTATATGTAAAATAATCTAAACCTGATCACCTCTAAAAACAAAATAAAGAAAGATATCTCATAGGTTCATCACCATTTAGTCCATATACTTTGGATCATTCCATTTTAGTACTTTCAAGCGTCCAATGTTAAACCATATACTTTTAATATATCTTAAAATGATTCCACATGGTTAGTTTGAAGTTAATTTTTATCGAAATTAGCTATATAATAATAATTTCATTAAAAAAAACACGATGTGAATATGATTCAAAATTTTATAGGAGAAAGGCTAATAGTCTGTTTTTGGGGGAAAAGTTCACATAAACCAACGATAGGGACTATTTTTAAGGTTCATGAAATAATAGGGAAAGTAAATTTGGACAATTGAAAGTACAAAAACCAAAATAGAACAAGCCCTAAATTATATGGACCAAAATGATATTTTAACCTATTTCATAATATCTATCATAATGGGTGAAAAATGTGCATCTCCCAATGTGTACACTTTCAACATTTTTCATCTTTATGTCTGCATTCCCTAAGTTCATAAACTCAGATTTGATAGTTTTCCAAAAAAATATTATTATCACACATCAAAATTACCTGAGAATTGCCACTTCTTGATTGAATTCATCCTCTAAATCAGCATTTAGATCTTCTGATCTTAATATCTTGACAGCTACATCTTGACCAAGATATAGTCCATGATACCTGTAGACGAGTAAAGCAAAATGAGTCACATAAAAAGGCTGTCAGAAATCAAAGAAAAAATAAATAGCAAACATCTAATTTTATCATATGAAATTTGAATGAATGGCAACGATGACTGCTTAATTTATATTATTATTATTATTTATATCAAGAGTGTTTGAGCCAGGTTGGAACAAATACTAGAGAGGTGGTCACAATAGCTTGAACTCACTCCCTCTAAGTCCTAGCTTGGACTCGTTCGCTCCAAACCCTTATTGACCATTAATGGTTGATGGTCACTTAACTTTATTGCTCAATTTGAAAATAATACGAGTCTTCAACTTCCATGTCACATATCACCACAATATACCCAGATGTAATTAATTCAGATGCAATTTTTGTAAGCTCCTAATAACGGAACCATGGTTCTAGACATAGTCAAATGAAAGTGTGTTTTTTGTTCAAACTTACAAATCACCACAAGATCCAGTTGCAATTTTTTCTCCAATCTTCAGCAACCGTCTATCTATTTCCCAATCTGCTGATTTTGTCTGGGCGTCTAATGCTTTCTTGACTGCTGAATGAGAGTGTGAAGAACCAGACCACGACCCCTGCATTCCAAAGTTGTGCATTATTTCCTTATATTCTCTCTTCGGGAAGGGAAAAAGAGTGGAAATGAGGTTCAGGCAATAAAAAACAAATCACTAAAATTTTCATATGACAAAAAGACAAAAATAATAATTAGTTAAAGTATTATAACTTATTGATGCGGGCATTTGCTGCAAAAATATCTAGGGACTATTACTCATTCAGCAATAACCATTTCACTTAATATCTCTTATAAGGAATCATTTCCAAAAGACATAGTTTACCTCATATCTAGCAACTGCTTTTTCCATAGCTTCGTACAAGCCATCAGTTTCCTGGTCACAAGATTGCAAAGTCAGCAACATTTGGACTCAGCACAGATCCTGTCATAAAGGATACATAATACCAGTCCTCCTTAAAATATTAGAAGGTGGCAGTCCTGGGATAAACCATAATTTTTTAAGCAACCCGTCTGATACAATTTTCCATTTAAATTCTTAGATACAAATGCAAAATGTGAAGAATCTTTGTTAAACATCATATCCAATAATATCATACATGTTTTCATCTCTCTTTATTAATATCCGCCAGTGTCCAGATCAGCTTGCACATACCTCAATATATTAAGATGTCAAGATTCAACTGATGTGTACCTCAGCTATTCTTAGTAGTCAACCGTCCAACCCAACTACATTTGATTGCCAAAGCACCTCATAGACACTAAAGTTGATAAGACCACCATAACTTAACCTATTCTCTTTGACCTTTTTATTATTTACATTTTTACCCTAATTGACCACTAGGCCAATCCATAAAAATATTTAAAACAGACATGTTAAAAAACCGCCTAGTTGAATGGACAAATTTATTAGTTTGGATCCTAGCATAGAAATATCATTTATTTTGATTAATCTAAATTCATGTCATTTTCTTTTTCTTTTGTTTAGTTGTTGAGAGAAAAAAAGTTCTTTTAATTTCTTTCCTTTTTTTATAATTCCCTAATAGGGTAATCTTTTTTTCCACTAATACTCTTACTCCTTGATGGTAGATACCTTCCTTATGTTTAGATTATTCGTCTATTTATGTTCCCTAAGTGAATCTTTAGCCATGTTTATTTTGCCGTGACCTAAGTTTAAAAAAATATATAATAAAACTATGGTCAATGATGATCCTAGGTGGCTGTTGCAAACATGCAACTTATAAGGCCGATGTCAGTTCTCAGAGTAAATCTACAGTTCTTCAACCAAGAATTTTTTTTCTTTTTCTGGAGGCCAGAGAGAGACATGAGGAAGGTAGGACCAAGAAATAATGAGGGAAATAGGGAAAAATTTCAACAAAATAGCAAAGATATACCAGAGTTTACCATCATTCCATATGATAATTGCATATCATGCAAATTTTGGATATGATAAGTATAAGAGAATAAAACCACAAAATTCGACAAGATAAGATAGAAAATGTACAGTACAGAGGCCTAAACTATACATTGAACATATATCACAATACTGTACCTCAGCAGGCCATCCATCCACCACAAATACATCCAAGGAGTAACCATCAGATGTTGAAAACACATGTGCTTCTCGAATGTTAAGTCCTATATCAGAAAGCAAAGCAGACAGCTAGAAAAAAAATTGAAAACTTGTTAGGAAAAACCAGAGTGAATGCTACCACATTGACATTTTCATAATGTTGATCTACAGAAAAATGACAAGGAGAGAAGTCGAAATTATTCTCAACACCTAGTATGAGCATTAAACGCCCCATAATTGTTCATTTACTGTCCATCTCAGATACAAGCTTCTAGCATTTTTAGCCCTCAATTTGCGTACCCTTGGGTTTGAAGATAGATATATTCCATGCGTTAAATTACATGCATTAATTGATGACCTCTCTGATAGTCAGAAGAACTTTGTGCTTGTGGTTCAATGTTGTCAAGGCCTTTTTTAGGGTTTTTAGTTATTCAGGAATAGAAGTCTTTCGGCAAGATTGGAAGGGTACCATGAAATTTGGGTCAACATATCTTTTCATTACTTCTTTACCGAGTACAAGCTTTTTATAATTACGTCCCTCCATCTATATACATTGGAAAGGTATTCCTCTTCTTACATTATATAGCCTTTGTTAGAAACAAGTAATCATATAGTCCTAAGTTGCACCTAAGGGTTCCCTCAAGTATATTTCATTCTTTCAATACAAAAGGTTTCTTGATGAAATAAAAATTCTCCCACCTGCCAAAAACATCTTGTGGACTCTAGTCGTTCAAAAGAGAGTGACAAACACGTAGATAATGTAGCCACTAAAATTGATTCTTTTTAAGAAAAACTATCGAAAAGTTTCCACCCTTGCTAAAAGTTCTGTAGTTCCTTTCGATCCATCTACCAAAGACTGTACCAGAAAGCTAGTAAGAAATAATAAGCACCTATTACAAAACTAAGTGGACGGATAGGAACTAAAAAAGAAAGATTGATAAATTCTATAACTCCCATAAATGTGGAATTCCAACCTTGATATATGTCAGTTCATTTAGTACAGGAGCATTAAGAACAAGCCACCAAAGAGCATGCCTGGCTAATAAGGTTTGGCTTCTTAAAAGATTCATATACGAGACAATAATAAAAATAAAAAAATAAAAAAAAAATAAAAAAAAGATAATACACAGTCCAGCTTACCTGGCTAAGAAGCTTAGGCTTGTCAACAGTTGAAAATATCACTTCATGTACCGGTACGTGTGAAATACCCTGCCTGCATTGTGCTTTTATCAAACATCTTAATTTCTTTTTACAGAGATGGCCAGAAATAATTATACGTAAAAAATGAACCCTAAGGAGAACTACAAGAATTTTCAGCATGATGAATCCACAGAAATACCAAATACGAACAGGCTTATGATAAATCATAAATTTCATTTTCTTCAATTAAATTGTACCTTTTAGAAAAACTTTCCATATGATATCTCCCATCCATGGCCTTTGAGTTCTTTCTAACATCCAGTTTTAAGTCCTCAAGCTTGGAACAAGGCTCAAAGTCAAGTATATTGCCCCTTATTCTGAAAATCAATGATTAAGAAACCAATTGACATAAATTATTTGTTGAAAGGAAACAAGGTGATTGGAGAGAGGGCAGAAGGGAGGGGAGAGGCAGTTGGCCTGTTGATGAAAATGCAATAAGCCCAAGAATCACCTCTTGTGTGACACTGGAAAACTTTTATCAGCTGCCTCATTAGATGAACCACTTAGAAGAATACTATCAAGTTCTTCATCGTCATTGCCATCTGTTTTAGTACATATGTGCTACAAAACAAAAAGAAAAATGTAGAGCAATAAAACCTCCAACCGCTAAAACAAAGCTGAAACAAACATGTGAACCTTTGGGGAAATGAAACAAAGTGATTGGAGTGAGGGCAGAGTTGCACGGGTATAAGAGAGATTAATACAGAGTATATCGATACGAGAGAACAAACATGTGAACCTTTGGGGAAATGAAACAAA
The DNA here is from genome assembly GCF_002806865.2 of Cucurbita pepo subsp. pepo. NCBI lineage: Eukaryota > Viridiplantae > Streptophyta > Magnoliopsida > Cucurbitales > Cucurbitaceae > Cucurbita > Cucurbita pepo. The sequence continues at coordinate 17,869,761 of NC_036638.1, forward strand.
GTGATTGGAGTGAGGGCAGAGTTGCACGGGTATAAGAGAGATTAATACAGAGTATATCGATACGAGAGAACAAACATGTGAACCTTTGGGGAAATGAAACAAAGTGATTGGAGTGAGGGCAGAGTTGCACGGGTATAAGAGAGATTAATACAGAGTATATCGATACGAGAGAACAAACATGTGAACCTTTGGGGAAATGAAACAAAGTGATTGGAGTGAGGGCAGAGTTGCACGGGTATAAGAGAGATTAATACAGAGTATATCGATACGAGAGATTGTTACAGAGTTACAAGGGTACAAAGAATCATTACGAAAAAAGGACAATAATTTCATACCTAAATGCAACGGGACAAGAGAAGAATCAAAATACAAAGATTTTATATCGACATTTCAGACCACCAACAAGTAAATATCCTCCTATCGTCTATATCCACATAATCGGTTTTCAGAAAATCTCTCATTTCTCTTGAACCAAATGACTGAACATAATGCAAAGTTTTCAGAATCCCAAAACAACTATTTCCTTATGATTGTCCTCAAAAGTCAAAATTATCATTAGATCTATTTTGGCATGTGGACTACCAGAAAATAAATAAATAAACAAATAAATATATAATAAAAGGAAAAAAATTACAGTACTTTTATATCTTACAAAATATGAATGACCAATGCAGCCACTAACTTATAGAACAGCTTATATCAATCAATATTCAGGAAAGAACATAAATCGTAGTCAAATTATATAACGTATTATCTTAATTCTTTTGTACAACCATCTGACTTTCTTCTGTGCAACCATATTGCTGAAAATCCAGACAACCACATTCTAGATTCATTTTGTATTGGATATTCGAGAAGATGCAGGGGCTGGGGAGGATTATATTTAACAAGCAGAATAGCATTCCTACCCTCCAGGTGCCACCGATGGCAATTTGATGCAGTCCGTCGCAATGTGCCATCCTCAGTTTTTTTTTCTCTGATATTAGGAAGTTCGACCTTCAGCAGTTGTGGTTATGACCCCATACACAGTAATTCCAACTTGTCCCTCTCTAACTAGTCATCAATAGGAAACTGATAATATCTCTCTCTTTCTGCAAGCATTTTTCTAATTTTTGCCTCAGGTTATATGTTTTCACCATATGTTTGGGATAATCACACTCTATGCACAAAACTATAAGAACGTTTAGAGCCAAGCAACAATACCCATTAGTTTCCTCTACAAATTTAACAGATAGAATTGAAAAAATACCTCGAGAAAGCGAATGTGGTAAACAGGGCACTTCTCTGGATCCTTTGCTAGAGAAAGAAGATTTTGATGTAACACAACATCTTCCACCTTTTCCATGTTAACATCAAGTCCATAACTGACACAGAATAATTATCAAAAACGAAGTTAATAATTTAAGAAGAATGGAGTAGACCCTCCCTACCCAAAAATACCATATAGCGATGTGATTTTTATAGGTTTTACTCCTATACTTGCCTGCCATTCAGAATTCCATCTTCTATTTTCCAATGAGAAAACATAATCAAAAAGATCATAAAGTAGGGGATGAAGATAAGCCATAAGCGCCAAGCCCAAGCCATTGGATTATTATTTGAAAAAAAAACTGAAGTAGTTTTTTATAACATTAGTAAATTTCTTATCCAAAAAAGTCTGAGGTGACACAATACAAGTTTAAAAATTCTATAGTACTTCAAGTCTTGATCCTTATGTTCAAAAGATCTGCCTTTCTTTTCCACTCACAAGTACTACCAAAGAGCTCCGCAAGCATAAGAGATGTGATAGCAAAAAAATTTAATCATCAAAATAAAATTTAAAGCGCTTTAATCTGTTCCCTGTGTCTCCAAACAAACTACTAAATACTTTCAGTCCTCATCTAAATTTCAGTAACTTCATCAGAAATACATCATTTTCTAAAGTCAGAAGATGCACTGATGAACTCGGAACATATTAGTTATGTAGGGAAGAAAATGTTGAAATGTGAAAGACTTTTTTAATGGAACAACTAAGGCAATAACTACAGTGATGACAAGTAAAAATGCTTCCCAAACTCTGAATGAAATCAGAGAAGTACTTTTATTAAAATGAAATCATATAATAGAATTGAAACGTTGTGAAAGAATAAAAAATGCAAGTGCAATATATGACCCTTAGCTAGCATGATGAATAGAGACTTTATCTTATTAAAGGTCCAGTCAACAAATAGGATGATCAAGTTGAGGGCAACCTCGTCTTCCCCTAACGTTCTTTCAAAGCCAAAGCAAAAGTTCAGTGAACCTCACAAAGATCACTTACGGTTACTCCTTGCTCTTAAAGTGAGTTTTCTTATAACCTTAAAAGCTAAGTAGCTAGTGGCTGTTCGTCTATCTAAGTGGTAGGATGAGCCTGAACTTTTTGTTTTTAAGAAGTGACACCATTTAGGATCAAATTTCTCACCTCGGCCATTGAATAGCTAGGAAAGAAGAACAATATCTCACCATTTATGGAAACAACGTTAGAGGGCTCTTTAGAATATTATGTATCAGGACCATGACTGACAACAACACTTAAAAAAGATTCATTGGTAAGAATAAACTGAACATTTTACATGTTGCTATGAACACTAGTTCTAAATTCTAATGTCTAAAGTACAAGTCAATTATAAGCATCTCAAATAATTATGTGCCTCCAGCTCCAAGGAGCATTCATGTAAAACAACTAACCTTTCTCTTGACTTGAATATAAATGGTTATTTTCGTAATCAATATAATTGTATTCTACAGCATATCAACCTTGAATCAAATTACACATGAACTCTCGCCTTCATCCATATCATGACTACGCCATTGTTCCTTCATTGTTTGTAATATTTAAGCACTAAGATGTTAAGCTGGGAAGTTCAACCTTACTACAAACAAGTAAAAATGCAATCCAAATTTAATATATATCGTCTAGTAATAATTATTTAAAAAACCAATGAAGTCTCAATTAACCATTCAATTTCTGAACACGCTTTTAAAATATGACCTAAATTTTAAAAACTAAAACAAGCAATTAAAAAGAATCCGTTCTTTGTTATCAAAAACAGAAAATTCAAAAAAGAAATCGTCATCTCACGAACCCTCCCAGCATCAGAATACAGCATATCAATTAGCAGAGGTGGTAGGATTATGACAGACATGTGATAGAAAGGAAAAATCCCCCCACCAAAATCAGGAATCACTAATCAGCTTCCTAATTCAGTTAGACAAACTACATCCACTACAAATTCCTAGGAAAAAATCGAAAAGCAACTAAAGCAAAGGATGCAAAAAGCACTTACACTAACACTCACACCATTAAAGCAACTCAAAATCAAACACAAAAAGAGAGTGAAAACACATAGAAAACAGAAAATAAAACAAAGCTAGAAACAAAAAGTCAAAAATCCAAATCAGAGTTAAAAATATCGAATGAAACTACCTTGGAGGCAAGCGATTGAAGTGTGCATCCAAGTTCTCACGAAACAGTGGATTAGAAGCGGCCTCCTCATGTCCACTCTCAACCAACCGAGTATAAACATCGTTCCGAATATCGTGGACACCACAGAAGGCACCAAAGCTTCGAGGCGGCGAAGAACTCTCTCCAACACCTTCAACGAAATCCATATCCACCAAGGAATCAACAGAGACGAGGAAAAGCCATTAGGAAAGATAGCGAGATAGGGAAAAATTGGAGGAGAAAGGCAGAGAAGAAGATTAGGATATTTATTGCTCAGTAGAGAGGATCTTTGACTGCTGAAGAATCTTGAGGAAGAAGATGGACTGGTTTGGTAATTTGAAGTGAAGATGGAGGGCAATTTCGTCATAAAGATTTTGAAATTTGAGGCCAAATAAATAAGCGAATTTCGAAGGTTGTTTTAATAGTTTCTATTTATACTCCGGAAGTTGGTGCAGAATGGAAATGGATACTGGATAGTCTGTATAAGGCTGACGTGTCAAAAACGAAGAATGTTCTGTTTAATTGACGAAAATACCCTTCCGTTTTGCTTTTAATTACGAGATGATAATTAAAGTCCCCACGCGGTTCTGTAATCTCAACCAGTTGGCTGCAGGTCATGCTGTCTAATTAACAGCTGTAAAATCTGAGATCCTCATCAATTTTTACCAATAACTTTTTTAAACTATATTCTTTTAATTGTTATTTTTTAAATTTTAATTATATATTTTAAAACTAATATTCCATATATTATAAAAATATTTTTCAACTTTTTAAAAATATTTATAGGTATTTTTAAGTTTTTAAGACCGGAATTAACTCTTTGAATATTTATAAACATTATTTAAAACCAACCAGTAAAAATCTGGTCTATAATGTATCCTTAATTGTGTGTGCCTTTCAAGGATGACCTGTACTCCAAATTGAAGTACCTATCGAGGATTATTGGGAGTGAGTCCCACATTTGCTAATTTAGGGAATGATCATCGGTTTATAAATGAGGGATACTATCTCCATTGGGATGAGACCTTTTAGAATACTCAAAGCAAAGTCATGAGAGCTTATACTCAAAGTGGACAATATCATACCATTGTGGAGAATAGTGATTCCTAACAGTACCCATAGCCAATAGGATTCAAATTTATAAATTAGTCGTGATTCCTAAAATATGATTGATTGAACGTCATGTATATCCATGGGCTCGAAGTATGCGAATATGTTATGTCATCTGCGTGTATAAAAGCAACGTGCACAAATTCCGACATTAAAGTCACTTACTAATTATTTTTAATTAATAAGACAGCAAAGTTACCATAACTTCTGCATTTATATTATTTAATGTTTTTAAAACATATATTTTTAATAATTATTATTATGAGAACATTTATTAAGTCGGGTTGTAATAGATCATATAAATAAATATGTGAAAGAATTAATTTCATTATCTTTGCCTCCTCACAAATATCAAGATATTTTCTCTCCTCAACCCTATCCTCACAAAATCAAATACCATAAATAAAATATTATTTTAGTCACCATCTAACTTAATCATATTAGTTTGTCCAATTATGCCCTTAAATTGTGAAAAAAATGTAATATTATTTTATTTTATTTTTTTCAATTTGAAAGTACAACAATAAATAAATAAATAAAGGTTGACTCTTGCTTATTACGATATTTCTACTCCAAAAGAGTTTTAAAAGCAATTACACTTTTCTCATAATTATTTTTTTAAATAAATAGAAAATTTTAAATATACATATTTTATAATTTAGACTAAAAAAACCAACGGGGTAGAAACGTAAATCTAACACCTGACGTGGCTTTCTAGGAGATTCCAAAGCGGAATCACGTGATTCGGGCGATGTCGGCTCTCCTTTCATTTTCCGTAAGAATATTCAATTACTTATTTTCTGGGGCCCACCCTTCCACATGTGTATGGCCTCCCGACCATTTATTTTTTTACCCCCGAAAATATCATTGCTTTAATTAATGTACATTAATTTTAATTAATTAATTAATTTTTTAATATTCTCGACCGCGTCTATAACAGCCCAGATCCACCGCTAACAGATATTATCCTCTTTGGGTTTTTCCTTTCGAGCTTTCCCTCAAAAGCGTCTATTAGGGGAAGGTTTCCACACCCTTATAAATGGTAGTTTGTTCTACTCCGTGGGACATCACAATCCACCCCTCTTTGGGGCCCAACATCCTCGTTGTCACTCTTTCCTTCCTCCAATTGATGTGGGACTGCCCCCAAATCCATCCCCCTTTGGGGTTAGCGTCCTTACTGGCACACCGCCTCGTGTCTACCCCCATTCGGGGAACAGCGAGAAGGATGATACATCGTCTGGTGTCTGGCTCTGATATCATCTGTAACGGTCCAAATCCACCGCGAGTAGAGATTGTCTTCTTTGGGCTTTCTCTTTCGGGCTTCCCCTCAAGGGTTTAAAACGCGTCTGCCAGGAGAAGGATTCCACACCCTGGTTTGTTCTCCTCCCCAACCAATATGAGAGACATCACAACGTCTATTGTCAAACCCTACCAAAATATATATTCGGCTAATTCATAGCTAAAGGATCTTATATTAATTATATTTGGAGATAAAGTTATATAAATTTATAAATGATTATTAAAGGCATGCATAATTAAGTCATTAATAAAAGGGTGAAGATTCGATAATTTTTCATGATCATCACATGTGAACTTAAGATTGTACTCATCTTCATTTCTCTCTCTCTCTCTCTTTCTTCCTCCCTTGGCAAGAGCACACGGCGCAACATTCTTGATTCCAGCACATTTCCGTCTCGAGCGCGAATCCTCGGGCTAGCCACTCAGGTTCCGTCTTCATCTTTGCAACTGTCTCTTTCGTTTACTTTCCGTTTTTGAGATCTGTTTGGAGTGTAAGTTTTGATTGGTTTTTGAGATCTGTTTGGAGTGTAAGTTTTGATTGGTTTTTGAGATCTGGAATAGAAACAAAGAGAAAGAGTTGTTGAGAGGAAGATTAGTGAGATATGGTTGGCAGCGCGATGGGGATGAGTGAGAAGAACGGTGAGGCTGAGATTTTGATCGGAGATTTGGATCCCAGTGGTCTTTTTTTGGAGTCTCTGACCAACGGCATGGATCTCGATGGAGAACATCATGCGGAATTGAAACAGAATGGGAAGAGGGAGATTGTGCTCGGTAGAAATGTCCACACTACTTGTTTCACCATCACCGAGCCAGATGCCAATGATGAATCCACTGGTGACAAGGATGCTTACATGGCTAGTGTGTTGGCTCGCTATAGAAAGAATCTCGTCGAGAGGACTAAGCATCATTTAGGTTTTTTAGTTTCTTGAAACCTCTGTCTTGTTTCCGGTTGCGAAATTGAAATGTTCGTTGTTCTGATTTGGATTTGTATTTCTGCTATTTGTTTTAGGTTACCCTTATAATTTGGACTTCGATTACGGTGCTCTGGGTCAGTTGCAGCATTTCTCGATTAACAATCTCGGCGATCCGTTCATTGAAAGCAATTACGGTGTGCACTCGAGGCAGTTTGAGGTTGGGGTTTTGGATTGGTTTGCTCGTCTTTGGGAGATTGAGAAAAATGACTATTGGGGTTACATTACAAATTGTGGCACAGAAGGCAACCTTCATGGGATTCTCGTCGGGTTAGTTTCATTGAGTTTGATTTACTCTTATGTACGGTGTTTATGTATGCTGTTTTAGCAGTGGTGAATTNCAGATGGGATTCTATATGCTTCTCAGGAATCTCATTATTCCGTTTTTAAAGCGGCTAGAATGTATAGAATGGACTGTGTGAAGGTTGGAACTCTGATATCTGGTGAGATCGATTGTGCTGACCTTAAACTCAAGTTGCTTGCTAACAAAGACAAGCCAGCTATACTCAATGTCAATATTGGTAAATTCTCTTTCCTTTTCTTCATGTTTGCATCTAGAAAGGGGATCATATTCGTTTTATTGGTGGGAATTGAGGGAATTCTTGTTACAGGAACCACTGTGAAAGGAGCCGTGGATGATCTTGATCTTGTGATACAAACACTCAACGAATGTGGATTCTCAAATGATCGGTTCTATATTCATTGTGATGGGGCATTGTTTGGACTTATGATGCCTTTTGTCAAACGTGTAAGTGACTTTTTTGCCTACTTACAATTTTCGATAGGGCATGTTCAGACTTTCGCTGTTTTTTTTCTTTACATCTCACACGAGGTAAATGCCCCGTGCTTGAGCTTAATTGCATCCATAAGATTAAAATTCTTGTAGGTTGTGTACTGACTTGAAGGAACTTGGTTACTATCCAATTTGGGTCCTATGCCTTGGAGCCTTTCCAATGAGCTACGCTCTAAATGCTAGTTAAAATTCACACAACCACCATCATCCCTCTATGATTATACATATCTATTTTCTTCCAGACCAAGTTACTGCACCTTTTTTTCTTTTGGGTTTTACCGACTGCCTTCTAATTATTTCAGAAAGGGTGGTTGCTTGTGCAGTTGCTACTCTCCTATCTTACCGTAGTTCTTGGTTGCTAATTGTGGCCTCCTATCCTATCAATGTTACTTTTACCTTTTTACCTTCACCTATTCCAAAGAATACTCTCTTTTTCATACTTCGTCTGCAAGCACAAAGTTGGCTAGGGCTTCCAGTCATCATCATACACCTGATGAAAGAGCTTTGAAGGCAGCATTGCTCTTCTTCACTTGCACAATATTGCTGGACCAAACGTTCTCCCGCTGTCCAAGATTCACCACCATTCCTATTATCAGCCCTTGTTAGAGTTTGGATGTTGCATCAATCTTGTTGTGGCTGATCATCTAAAATGACTAGCTAAACATCATTGACTTGGTCAGAAATGACCAACTACTTAATATCATACATTTTAGGATTTGGCCTGAACTATATTTATTAGATTCTTGCACATTATGCACCTCTTTCTTGCTACCTATCTCCTTGAAAACAATGTTTGACGTGCATGTGTTAAGCATATTGATAACATTTCTTATAAGCTAGGTTTAAACTCTTCTTCATAGTATGATTGGGCCCTATTATGGTAGAACCTAGTGAATCAAGCATACTTCCTAACCTTCTATAAACCTTAGTGTTCATATCATTTATTATTGTCTTTTGCTCAAAATGTTTTGATATCAAAGGGAGTCAGTGGATATCAAGGAGAGTCTCAGTTTAGGCGACAAACTTATCTGGTTATGGAGTTCCTTTGGTAATAGTAATAATGTGGGAATTTAGATTTCCCCCTATCTGTTAAAGCTATGTCATTCCTTCGATCTAGTGGTAGTATATAAGATTTTTGCTCCCCACTTCAAGTATTCACCCAGTCTTCCAAATCTCACAACTAATGGTTGCTAGGCAAAGGCAGAATGGAGAAGGAACCCTTCTCACTTCGTCTTATGTAAAGGAAATTGTATAAAAACATTAGAATTTTAAAGTTGTCTATCTACTTTGTCTCTCTCCTACCTATACTTTCAGAATTGAAAGATTATATGTATAAAAAATGTAATTGTATGTAAAATTTTGCCCCTCTATTTGAACTACTTTTTGTACTAACATTTGATTAGTGAACGGCTGAATCATTTTCATACGCGTTAAAGCTTTAAAACATACTCGCGATTATCTTTTGGTTTTATATTCCCCTTCACTGTTGTCTTGCATGAAATGAAAGCAAATATAGAACTGGGTATCTCTTTTTTTTTTCTTCTTCTTTGCTGGTAATTTTCAATCTGAATTTCTGTAATTCATCCCGGCTCACTAGTGTTGTTTTTGAGCAGGCACCAAAGGTCTCGTTTAAGAAGCCCATTGGAAGTGTTAGTGTTTCAGGTCACAAGTTCATTGGATGTCCAATGCCTTGTGGTGTTCAGCTTACAAGGTTGGAGCATATAAATGCCCTCTCAAGGAATGTTGAGTATCTAGCCTCAAGGGATGCCACAATCATGGGAAGCCGGAATGGCCATGCTCCTATCTTCCTTTGGTACACCCTCAACAGAAAAGGCTATACAGGATTTCAAAAGGAAGTTCAGAAGTGTCTCAGAAATGCACACTACCTGAAAGGCCGGCTTCTTGACGCAGGAATTAGCGCAATGCTGAATGAACTTAGCAGCACCGTTGTGTTTGAACGACCCCGAGATGAAGAGTTTGTTCGTAGGTGGCAGCTTGCATGCGAAGGAAATATTGCTCATGTTGTGGTAATGCCCAATGTTATCCAAGAGAAGCTGGATGATTTCATAGCAGAATTGACCGAAAAACGCTCAACCTGGTATGCTGAAGACAAAGATCAACCTCCTTGCCTCGCAGCAGAGTTGGGAAAGGAAAACTGTGCCTGTAAGTTGCACAGGACTTGATATGCTTTTATTGTAGCTTTATTATGTTGCGTTGCTTATTTCTAGTGAAACTCTAGATTCACTTGAATTCTAGTTGTTATAGTCGTGTGTTTCGAGTATTAATGAACGGCTGTAGGCGAGTATTCCGAGTATCAATGAATAATAGTATGTTCTAGAACTCCTCCCTCATCACTATTTATCTATTTGTAGATACTGAACCAAATAATTGTTGAATAAATATCTGATCTCTCTCAGGGAAGTTGATATTAAATGAGGAGAACAGTTCGTTCATAACAAGAAATATGATTTGGTCGCTCATAAAGAAGAGAGGCCCTATTATTTGCTGAGTGGTAGTACAATACAATCCTCAATCATCAAAGAGATAATACAGCTTTCTATACACATGTATTTGTTTGTTTTTACAAATATACTCAATACAAATTCAAATGTAGAAGACACATGCTGCTACAATTCCTTAGCTTTCGAAATAAAATATCAAGTAATGGATTAGCTGAAGATGTTACTCAGGAAAAAGAGGAAAAGCTATTCCAGGAAGATCGATAACTGACCCGGATTGGCGGATTATGCTCCGGAGAAGCTGTGATGGTGGAGCATCATAGCCAGCAGTAGCTATTACTGTTGATGATTCTGAGAGTTGCCAAACTGATGCAAGGATGGCTGGAGAGTATGGAATTGAGGGGGTAGCGCCCCTCCTCCAATGTTGAACGAGCTGCCATTTGCAACAGGCAATTGAGCTGCAGCTATCTTCAGCCGTTGCACTTCCTCCTTCAATGTCTCGTTCAGTGCTGTAATCCACCACCTCGAGTTACCATTTTTATACGAGCCATAGTAAGTAAGAAGATGAATGATGAAGAAGAGCCACACATACCATCTCTGAGTTGGGCTTGTTGCTCCATGGCCTGCAGCCTTAGTTTAAGCTCTCTGTTTTCAGTAGTCAATTCAGTGGTATCTCTCTGCACCATATTAGATTACAGAGCTTGATTTAATCAACAGTTTCCCACCTTTTCTAATTCATCAAGAAACCCACAAATTATAAAGCCTGATTATCTGTTCAACAGTTCTTGAAAAGTCAAGGTCACCAGTTCCTCCATCAGCACAACAAATTAACAAGTCCAGTTGATAGCTACAGCCCACCCGTGAGACTTGTAAAGTAAGAACAGATAAAAGATTATTGTTCTTATTCCCTTCCCCTTTAAGCTACAACAAAATAGAAGCTATACCTGTAATACAGTGACCTGTGCAGAAAGGGAAGTCGCTTCTGATTGAAGCATCTGCACCTTCTTCTCTAATTCGTTTGTGTAACGTATTTTCCTCTCCTTGGATCGTGCAGCAGATTGTCTGTTCGCCAGGATCCTGAAATGGAAGATTAATCCCGAACTGATCATGACTTAATCAAAGACAGCGACTCATAAATTCAATAATCCAAGCAGAAAATGACGGATGAACAACCTCTTAGCTCTTTTAGGGTCCATCAAAGCAAGCTCAGCGAGTTTATCAGGTGCCATGGCCTTCTTGGAGCAATCAATTACGCCGGTGGATTCAGCTTCAAACGACGAGGTCAAAGCGCCATCCATGGAATTGCTATGCCTATGGCGACCGATCTTCTTCTCCCCGACCGTTACCCTCCCGCCAAGTACCTCACCGTCGCTGCCGTCTCCGGCGATCCCTAAGCCGTCGAAGAAGTCTGAATCCATCGACAAACTCCGGCAGTGAGCACCAAAGAAGTCCGAAGCCGAGGTATCGTTACTAGCTTTAGGTTTCGAGGCAGAGGCGTCGTCAGGGGACTTTGAATTGAAGGAATCGAGAGCCATACGAGCGCCCACCGGCGTCGGAGACGGCGACGGCGAGGGAGAACGAAGGGAAGATGATAAATCGTGGTCGGGATGATCGAAGAGGAGAAGATCGTCGAAATTAGCAAAGCGGAAAGATGTATCGGAGTGAGAACGGCGATGGTGATAGCCACGCTGTGGAGTCTCCGGCATCTGTTCTATGTCCATCCTCGTCGCCGTCTGCGGCGGTTTCCGGGCGGTGAAGTTCAAATCCATCATCAAAACTTAAGATGAACTACAGAGGAGAAAGAAAGTAGCTGAGCGAGCTCAAGTTTTGGACATGGTTAAGAAGAAGGAGAAGCTATTATAGCGGGATTAGTGGGGTGAGATTGTAATTTTCTAAAATGAAGGGTCAAAAACACAATAAGAGGAAAAAGTGGGCATTACTTTGCTTTCATATTATCAAATTTTGGTGGTATTGTGTAATTTGGAGGAAGTTATTTCAGTTGTAAACATACAAAGAGAAAATAAAATAAAATAAAATAAAATAAAAAGTATTCAAGAATTTTCCATAGGTAAAGACCAAATTCAAATAATCCAAATCTCGACCGTAACGGCCCAAATCCACTGCTTGCAGATATTGTTCTTTTTGGGCTTTCCCTTTCGGGGGAAGCCGTCTCCTAGGGGAAGAGGTGTCTGTAACGGCCCAGATCCACTGCTAGCAGATATTGTCATTTTTGGGCTCCCCTCAAGGCTTTAAAACGCGTCTCCTAAGGGGAGGTTTCCACATCCTTATAAATGGTGGTTTATTCTCCTCCCCAACTAATGTAGGACATCACAGTGTCAAGTCGAGCATAGAATGTTTTTCTGTATTTTAAAGTACGAACTGAGTTATTATGTATATAGAAGACGGAAATGAGTTGATACAATGTCATATTAATTCGTGTCGTGATCTACAACCTTTATCAGTTGAGCTATCTACCTTGAGACCCAGCCACTTGGAGATCGAAACCTGCAAGTCATCCAAGTCTAATAAGTTGAGCTACCAACCTCGAGACTACACACCCTTGAGATGTTTCGATGATATAATAATTAGCCCTGAAATTATAATATATAGTTGTGATTAAATTGGAGCAATTAGGTTAGAAATTGATTGAGGTGTTTCCATCCCTACCGACACTTATAATCCATGAATTAAATTGACATCTTACCATTAACGATTAGACAACATGACTTCATTTAGACTTCATTCAGGTAGAAACAATAATAATAAATAAATAACTTTTTTTTATTCATATTTAAGACAAATAAATTTGACCAAACTATATACAATTAAAAATATATTTTACGTAGGATTTATAACTAATAGAGCATATATCGTAGATTTGGGACGTTATTGTGTTATGTTGACGTTCAGATTGCTTCAAAGACGGTATATTTTACATTGTTATTTAGGTAAGTAGGTCAGATTAATAGTATGACGTGTGCTATATTGTATAATCCAGTAACATGATGATTATGATATATGCTATGCTGTGATGATTTTTTTTTATAAATATTAATGTTGTATTAAAACTGATGTTATATACTCTGAGACCTCGTGTATGTGTGTAATTCATTAGACATGAAATGAAAGGAAAAGGAATAATGATGTACAATATATTCGTGTTCCCTTCTTTCTACGACTCTTCTGGGGTCCTAACTTGCAGTAAAGTGTTTAGATTAAGGTTGATGCATCTGTAAGTGATACCACTTATGTACGAAATGATGCATACTTGACAAGACCCATAGTGTAACGCTTGAGTCCGAACAAGGTATTAGATACTTGATATTTCCTATCGAGCCAAAACTTTTGGGATTTTATTGAGAATCTTAAGGATGGAATTTCAAGATAGCGTAGAAGAGAAAAAGTCTCACAAACTCAAGAAAAATACAAAAGTAAATGTTGAAAAATTAGAAAAATGGTATCAGAGCCCGACATTGGATGATGTGCCAGCGATGAGGTTGAGCCCCAAATGGGGGTGGATACTAGGTTGTGTGCAACCGAGAACGCTGGCCCCAAAAGGGGTTGATTGGAGGGTCCACATCTATTAGAGAGAGGAACGAGAATGCTGGGCCCTGAAGGGGGTGGATTGTGGGATCTCACATCCGTTGAAGAGGAAAACAAAACATTCTTTGTTAGGGTGTGGAAACCTATTGTTTTAAAAACTTTGAGAAGAAGCCTAAAACAAAAAGCCCAAAAAAGACAATATCCACTACAAGTGAGTGGTATTTTGGTAACTTATTCCATTACAAAAATATTTTTATTTATTTTTATTTTTTTATGACATTTTTATTTTATATTTTATATTTTTAAAAGATTAATTTTTTTTTTTAATAAAATAACAATTATTTAATTGATTAAAATTGTTGAAGGAAAAATAAAGTAATTTCTTTATTAAAAATACAAATATACTTGGCCCATTGTGTTATGTGGTATAATGGGCCAAAGCCCAATGGGCCAGTTTCGAAACCCAATCTACTTTTGTGATTCTTTCGTTGAAGCCCAATAGGGATCCAAAGACGGAGGATGGTCCAACTTCAATTTGGGCCTTACTTATATCTTGAAACCAATCAAATCACAAAATTTCAACCGACCAATAAGCGGAGTCCGAACATCTCATCACTATCATCAATATCGCCACTATCATCAGAAAACCCTTATGGTTGTTATCCGGGTTCAGCAACGGGATTGAATATCTGAATCAAATCAGAGTTCACGCCCCCGCCTTGAAAAAATAGGACCACAGGTCACACGATAGAAGAACACCCAAGATAAAAGATGCACACTCCTCCATGTGAAATATTCATCTTCATTGGAGTTTTTAGTAATAGTCGTGACCAACAACCATAAGTCGTCAGCTCGTAGGAAACGCGAGAGCTTCAAGCCCGATTCCTAGTAACACACCCCACACACAAGCACCACCCAACGAAAGGTGGATGAAAGCTACCGACTTTACTCAAGTTCCGTTTGATATATTCTCACACACCCATTTTATTCACTAGACCTAATATATAAACAAAACCGAGATCGTTTTCCTATAATGACCTAAATATGCACGTTCAAGTGGTCTAGACACTTCCTAATCAATTGTTGCTCGTCCAAGCCCAATCCCAACTGGGGTCGTAAGACTCCTCAACCTCCTACATGGTTAAATCTAAAAATTTTAAACATATAGCCAAGAATAAACTCGATCTACATTTCCAAGCTCACATAACACATGTTTGAATCTAGACTTTGCAGTAATATGATTAAAAAAAATCTTAAGAGATAATTACAAGTCAGATCAATTTTTTTAATTAAAATAAAAAATCATCGCACATTTGAATACAAACGTTAGCCACTAAATAACGATCATTACGGCTTAACTATAATTACGAGTCAAATTAGTTTTTTAATACTTAAATTAAGATCATGATTTGGGTAAGATTAAGAAGAAATGGATGGATTAATAAGATTAGAAAAAGAAAAAAAAAAAAAAAAAAAAAAAAAANTAAGATAATGGTATAGTTGGTGGTGGTCACGTGGATTGCACACTCTTTAATATTTTTTTATGTCATCTTCCTTACTCTCCACACTTGGTGTAATCCCTCTCACCATTCCAATATTATTTTTGTTTTCTCAAATTATTTAAATATTCTTTACATTATTATTTAAAAAAAAAAAAATTAGTGGTCGTTATGATTTATTGAAATTAATATTTAAATAGGTCGCTCTAACCATATAAATAATATATATTGAATAGCGATTATCGATATTGTTATTATTATCTTATTTAACATATTTAAATTATAGTTTTTAATGTTATATTTATATGTATGTTGTTTATATGTGTTAAAGATCTCACGTCGATTAGATAAAGGAATGAAACATTTTTTAAAAGGGCGTGGAAACCTTTCCGTGGTAGACACGCATTTTAAATTTAGCGGGTCAAAGCGGATGATATCTTTTAGTGGTGAATTTGAGCTATTACAAATAATATCAGAGCCAGATATCGGGCGGTGTGCCAATGAGAATAGTGGCCCCAAAGAGGCTGGATTGTAAGATCCTCCATCAATTGGATAAGGGTATTAAACATTTCTTACAAGAGTGTGGAAACTTTTCCTTAATAGACACGTTTTAAACTTAACGAGGCAAAACAGATGATATCTGTTATCAATAAACTAGATTATTATAAATAGTATTAGAGCCAGACATCGGGCGGTGTGCCAACGAGACCAGTGGCTCCAAGGAGGGTGTATTGTGAGATCTCACATTGGTCGGGAATGAGAACAAAACATTTTAAAGTTGTAAATTGGAGAGATAAACGAAACATTTTTTACAAGGGTATGTAAACCTCTCCAAACGCGCGTTTTAGAACTATGAGGCTAATAACGATACGTAACAGGCTAAATGATTTAGATTAGATAACCTACGTCGGTTGGATTTGTGTTCATACGAACACCTCTACCAAATATAAACAAACCCCTTTATTAATAAAAAGATGATTCAAAGGTGGGATTAATGTTTTTTTATTTTTTATTTTTTATTTTTTATTTATTTTTTTATTTATTAATCTCACTTTTGTATTTTTTAAGCTTCAAATCTGTTCGATTCCTTTTATAAAGCTTTTTTAATTTTCCTAATTATTCTAATTTTATAATATTTCTTTAATATATTCTTAATATTCAATTTCTTTTACCGAAAACTCGAAAAATTGCATTAAGTCAAAAAAGTTAGGCTTGTTCGTTCATTCATCTGGCTTACGTTCTTCGCGTAGCGGTTTAAAATAATCATATTTGAATAAAATAAAAAGAAGAATAATAATATTTAATTAACCTTTTTACTGTGGGGGCATAAGCCACCATGTTTTACCTTGTTCAAAGGGGGATAGAATTTGCATTTTTCCACTCTTTTTCTTTATTTATTTTTTAATTAATTTCCTAAATATCACTTTTGAATAACTTTTTTTTTTTAGAATCCTAAATAATTCTTTTAAAATTTAAAATATTATGGAGTAGTCTCAATGTTAGAAAAGTAAAAACTCTTTTTTGAAATTTAATTATATATTTAAATATTTCTCGATTTTTAAAATTTTTAATAATATTATTACAAAAATACCCTTTTAAAACGTGAGGGATAGTTCTATCTATATACTAATGGTAAGGACATTTTGGAACTTTTTAAAAAAAGTTTAAAAGGTCTCGGTTAACATTTAAAAGTTTAAAGATATTTTTTAAATAAATTATTAACCACGGTATTGTTGAAAACTTTCAAAATTCATAAATATACAACTGATATTTTAACCACTCAAGCCCACCACTAGTAGATATTATCTGTTTTAGTCAGTTAGGAAGAGGTTTCCACACCCCTACAAACAATGTTTCATTCCCCCTCTCTTATATTGTAACAGCTCAAGTCTACTGCTAACGGATATTGTCTAGTTTAGTCGGTTAGGAAGAGGTTTCCACACCCTTACAAGCAATGTTTCATTTCCCTCTTTGATATTGTAACACCTCACGTCCACCGCTAGCAGATATTGTTTGCATTAGTCTGTTAGGGAGAGGTTTTCACACCCTTACAAGCAATGTTTGATTCCATTCTCTAACTGATGTGGGATCTCACAATACACTCATTTGGGAGTCCAATGTCTTCGTTAACACACAATAATATTATTTATAATTGTCAAACCCCATGGCTAGCAGATATTATCCACTTGTTACATATAGTCATCAGTTTCACGATTTTAAAACGCAACTATTAGAGAGAGGTTTCCACTCTTATAAGCAATGATTTGTTCCCTTCTCCAAGTCGGTACGGGATCTCACAAATATACACGAACAATAAAATAAAATAATAATAATAATAATAAATAACGTAAAAGTTTGTTTCTTTTTTTGTCATTAATTTTGTTGTTTGTGTTGGTTCTTTAAGTGGGTGTTGTGTGTGAACTCCACTTTGTTGTCTATTCTTGAAACCCCAAATGAAAAGCTTTTGTTTTTCCTTCATAAATACTCTCTTAAGGCGTGTGTCTTCCACAATTCCCCCTTTACTCTTCTTCTTCTTCTTCAAACTTCATTGCTTTTCTCTTCAAAAATGGACCCCAACAAGTTAACCCTAACCAATTTGGAGCAACAATCCCCCTCCGACGTCGAAACCAAGCAATTCGACTACTCAAAACGCGCCCAATGGCTACGTGCAGCCGTGCTCGGTGCCAACGACGGGCTCGTCTCCACCGCGTCTCTCATGATGGGAGTTGGAGCCGTGAAACAAGACATCAAGGCCATGATCCTCACTGGCTTTGCCGGGTTGGTTGCCGGTGCGTGTAGTATGGCGATCGGTGAGTTCGTGTCGGTTTACTCACAATTAGACATTGAAGTAGCTCAAATGAAGAGAGAAAAGTTGCAAAGAGGTAGCCATCTAGATGGGCAAACCCAAAGCCAAGAGAGCAAAGGTAATGAAAAACTGCCTAACCCACTCCAAGCCGCTATAGCCTCTGCCTTGGCTTTCTCTATTGGAGCAATGGTGCCATTGTTGGCTGCTTCCTTTATAAGAGAATATAAGGTAAGGCTTGGCGTGGTTGTTGCAGCGGTAACGTTGGCTCTCCTTGCGTTCGGGTCGTTGGGCGCTCTCCTTGGAAAAGCATCACCGGTTAAGTCGTCCATCCGAGTGTTGGTTGGAGGTTGGCTAGCCATGGCTATAACCTTCGGATTAACTAAGCTAATCGGAGTAAGTGGACTCTAGTCGTTCTAATATTATTTAAAGGACCCGAACCGAACGTATGGAGCTAAACTATTATTTTGTATACAAAAAAAAAAAAAAAAAAAAAAAAAAAAAAAAAAAAAAAAAAAAAAANGAATTCATATGTTGGTTTAAATTAGAAAGATGAGCAAAGCAAAATCAAAAAGCCAAAAAAAAAGCTTATTTTCTTTGATGAATACATGTAGCAGGTATTATTATTATTATTATTATTTAATTTTGTTTGGTGTAAGATAAATATTTTATTTATTAATTAAATATTTTATTTTATTTTCATAGAATATCAATATTTTAAAGAAACTGAAATAACTAAAATTGAAAAAGAAAATATTAGACGTTTCGTTCTTTAATTAACGATTCCTTTTTGGGTTAGGAAAACTATGCACACGTTTCGTGCCTATTAGACGTTAGAATTAGCGTATATTTTTCTTTTTTATTTAATTTAATCGTCTGAGTTATAAGTAGTTTAATTTATTAAGATATATATTTCAACTCGGAAATAAAAAGAGACAATACTGCTCGCTCAAAATATTAGGAATGATTTTGATTGATCTCGATTTATATATATTTTAATTTAAAAGAATTTTAAAAGAATTTTGTAGTTTGGGTTGGTGTTAGGGGTTCTTGGAGAGACCAAGGTGATTAGATTAGTTTAATATTTTAATTAATATAATATGTGTTAACCAATGTTCTAACTTTGGAAATTTTGATGATTTAAATTATATTATATGATATTTAATTTAAGTATTGAAGCAGTTTTTAATACTAAATTATAAATACAAGGAAGAGTTAATTAGAAATTAAAAATAATAATTAGAACTTCATATCTTATAATTATGAAAATTTAACCAATAAATTTTATTTATTTTTATTAATTATTATATTTATAAAGTTTGTTAAAATAAATGGCCCGGATGAAAATGGACCAAAGAGTTGGGGGGCCGAATTAGAAAGGAAACCGGCGGCGATGAGACCAGTGGCCGAAATTCGGCGCGAGGCTTTCTCCTTCCTTGGCCTGAAACGCAGCCCCGATCACCAACGGCACCAGCGTTCGCCATTTCCGGCGAAAGAAGCCAATCGTACTTATACAGGTACAGAACAGGAGTTCTTGTTCTTTATATGCTGAAGAATCGACGCTGATTTTTCTGCTTGGAACTTTCGGAATCTTTTACTTTTCTAGGGTTTTATAGTTGTCGGCTTTGACTCTGGCATGTGCAATTCGAATCTGTTTTGCGAGAATAAATTTGTACTCATTGTTTAGTTGATGGATTTGGATGATGAGTTTTTTCTTTTGGGGCTTTCAAATCATGTTTTGAAGTGCGTCGGCTCTGGTTTTGAGTTCCCGGTGTCTCTGTTTCCCTTGTATTTGACTATCACTATATGTTGTTGAGCATCTTTCTTTTTCCTTGTACTTTATTAGGCATATAATATGCTTGATGGAATATGCTTGATGGGGTTTGATTATCTATAAGATCCCGATTCGGGGGGAGAACGAACCACCTTTATACTATGCGTGATGGAATATGCTTGATGGGGTTGTGATTATCTATAAGATCTATCCTTATAAGGGTGTAGAAACCTCTCCTTAATAGACGCGTTTTAAAAATCTTTTAGGGAAGTCCGAGAGTGAAAGCTCATAGAGGACAATATCTACAAATGGTATTAGAGCCAGACACCGGATAATGTGCCAACGAGGAAGCTGAACTCTGAAGGGGGTGGACACGAGGCAGTGTGCCAGCAAGGACGCTGGGCTTCGAAGGGAGGGTGGATTGGGGAGTCCCATATTGATTGGGAAAGGGAACGAGTGCCAGTGAAGACGCTAGGTCTCGAAGGAGAGTGGATTGTGAGCTCCCACATTGGTTGAGAAGGAGATACAAAGCATCCTTTATAAGTGGGTGGAAATCTCTCCCCAACGCGTTTTAAAAACTTTGAAGGGAAGCCCGAAAGGGAAAGCCTAAAGAGGACAATATCTACTAGGGGGGACTTTGGTCATCATGAGTTTCTTTTTCCTTTTACTAAAACCTGATACTAAGCATAGCTTAAAATAATGATTGATTAGATCAAAAGTAGAAAATATTATCTGAAATTTCAAAAGAAAGCCATGAAAGTGTATGGTCTTTCTACAGATTAGAATTTTCAAAAGGAAACCATGGAATTCTAACATGTGCTTAGTACTGATAGTGATAGCCAAACGTGGATTTCACAGGTCTAGCTAGGTTTCAATGATCCATTTGTGTCCAATGCGAACATAGTCCACAGGTCTAGCTAGGTTCCAAACCTAAGGCTTGTTTAAGAAGGAAAAACCAGGGAAATATCTCCAGTTCCTTCAAGTTCATGAATAGATTTAGTTTCTCCCAATGATCTTACCCCTACTCAACCCAACAGATCAATTTTTTAGTTCAACAACATGCAACATGATAGACAACAATGCTAATAGTTCCAAAGCTAAATTGGGGTAAGTTAGCAACATGATAGACAACAATGCTAATAGTTCCAAAGCTAAATTGGGGTAAGTTAGCAACACGATAGATCGATTCATGATACTCATTCACAAATACATAAGAACTTTTCAACTATTTTATAAAAACAAACGACTTCAACAACGCAACGTACGAGTACAAGCATTTCAGTAAGGGAGGATGAAAACAAAATTTTCAAAAACAAAACAAAACAAGCGATGCTTCATAACAACTCTGGCTTAGATGCATAATATCGAGTTGTCCTTACTTGGCCTTACATGTAAAACCTAAAGCCATTCAAATAATGCAGCCAATGACAATATCAAATACTACGGCTAAAGACTCAAATATATCAAAAGCAACTAACAAGTTGTCTGTTCTAACATAACAAAATACAACATGCATATCAACTAATGAAGGAGCTATTCTATAAACGAGGTCAAGTACTTGATGTTTCTAAATTTTGGATCTTCAAACTTTTCAGCTTCAGTAAATCAAGTAGAGAGATGAATAAGAACTTCCCATTAAGGATGAACACAAGTGAACTTCCAATGCAAAACTTAAACAGTCCTCAGCGGAGGAGAAACCAATATGACACCATCTCCTCTAACGAAAAGAAACGGGACCGTACGCCTGGATGTCTGGAAAAGAAAATCAATAAATATACCAAATCTCCATTGAAGTACATACAAGAGATATCATACTCAACTTAACATAACAAGTATGGATATAGACTCAAGCTTAAGGGACTCCGGGTATACTTTTCTTCCTTTCCTTTAGTTTGAAACTTCAAACGTTTGAGCTATATGTATTTTCTGTCCGTTAGAAACACAATACTTCACTAGTAAGCCAGTGTTCACGTCTAAAAGCCCACATGGTTTACTTGAAAATGATACCTATTTAAGAGTATTCAAACCTATCTTCCACTTTGTTAGTGAATTAAGTGTTTATGGAATGGACTCTTGTGCGTGGTATGTATCTATTTTATAGCACGAAACTGAATGCTTCGAGTAAATACCAAGATTTTCACAAACATTCCTCGTGCAAGACTCGCAGACTCTATTTCCTATGAATAATTCTCCTATTTTATCGGGAGTGGGAGCGAGAAAATGATCATACCCGAACTATCTCTTCATAAGTCTCATCATCAATTTCAACTGTGGTAACAATTTCTTCAACATCACCAAGAATCATATTTAGATGCTGATCATAGGCCTGCAAAGCAAGAGAGCCAGAAATCGATAATAGAAATGAAGAAACGTTTCAAAGCTTGAAAATTTTCCATTCACTATGTTATCTCAAAACTAGAAATGCAATACAAGAGTCAACAGGTCAGTTATTGATCATATTCAACATCATGTAGATGAGTGTGTCACAATCTACAGGGCATTGCAACAGTGGTTTGTTAAAAAAACAAGGTCTCCACTTAGAACATCATTACTAACTACTAAATGAGAAAATGTAGCTCCAAGAAACCCGTCAGTACCAAAAAAATCCAAAAAATGGACCATATTTGTTTTAGAATCAATAACTAGCAGACTTGGGCCTTGATATTGTAATCTATGGGTAGAAGAAACACATTCATAATGGTAAATTGGCATGGATAATATGGAACATCCTCCAATTTCATGCCACTCCATTCCCATAAAGGGGTAATTTCTAATCGGAAGAAACTAAGATGTCGCCATAATGAGCGTAAGCAAATTTCAAGAGAAATCCATCAAGAAACTCGAACAATAACAAAACCCTAATTCCCAAACTACCAATTTGATAAAAATTTATTGAAAAAACAAACAAGTGATGGCAGTCGATTCATCATTAGTGAAAGAAAACAGAAGAGATATAAGGGAAAGATAAGAATCAATCGAAGGGGATGAGTATAATACATGGAGCTTCCCACGGAGTTCGCGGTCAGAGCGAAGCTTGACGTAAATGCGCTCGTCAAGACTCAACCTAATGAGATCCAACGGCTCCTTGACAGTGCTTTCTTCCTCGGTCGCCATTTTCGATCTCTCGAAGCTCTGAAATTCACGAACCAAATACTGAGGTTTATAATTCCGATTCCCAGTCACCGGTCCACCCCTGTATTTAAGGCCGACCCGACCCACGTATTTTAGGATCCAATAATATTTTTTAATTTTCCTATTTTGATTAACTATATTTAATTTATTGATTATTGTCCTGTTTTTTCAATAAATAAATAAATAAATAATTGTCAATTTAAAATTAATTAACAATTTTTATTTTACTAACTAGAATTATTGATTTTTTATTTTTTTTTTATTTTATTTAGAGTTTGCACCCCATTTGAAAAAAAAAAAAAAACTTGTTTTCGGGCTCGGTTTCTTATTTTGCCTTGTCTACTAGGAGCACATACTCGTACACATTTCTTTCGGTATCTAATCATTTTAGAGAATGGTTTATTGATAATTGATATGTACTCATTTTTTTTACGTCCACAATTTTTATAATGTATTCTCTTATAGACAAACACGACTCTCCACAATGGTACGATATTGTCCACTTTTTCATCATCCAACACCTCCCCTTGAACAAAGTACGCCTCCCTTAATCGAGACTCGACTCCTTTTCTTTTGGAGTCCTTTGTTCGACATGACTAAGTTTAAGACATGACTCTGATACTATGTTAGACGAACACAACTCTCAACACTATGATATTATCCACTTTGAGCATAAGCTCTTATGCTTTGCTTTGGGCTTCTCATAAGGTCTCGTAACAACAGAGAGATTATTCTTTGATTATAAATCCATCCTCGTCCAACATTCTCGGCCAACAAATTGTTTGAATTTCTCTTCAAATAAGAAAGGTTTAATTAAAAAAAAAAAAAAAAACTTTAATTCCAAGGGAATCATTTTTATGATAAGAATATGGGAATCAAAGTTTTGAGGTTGAAGAAGCGAGAATCAAAAACGGATGGGTAATACTCATAGAGGAGATGCTTGCCCAAACATGGCATTAGATGAACTCCCAACCCAATAGCACGCAAAAGCTTTTCTCCGTTACGTGAAATTTAATGACCCACCAGATCCTCCCCATTCATTGAACTTTCATAAATCAATACCTACGCATTGGCTGTTCTGTTCGGTTCTTTCGCCCACTAATTTGACGTTTTCCCTCTTTTTCTTCTTCATTTACAGAACCCCACATCCCTGCTCTTTCCCCTCGCTTCTCGATCGCCACACCCACCCAATAAGCGCCGTCGTCTCTTGTCTCCGCCTCTTTCCGTTTCCTATTTTCTGGGTTTTGCTCAGATAAGTGATTCTGCTGCTTCTTTCTTGACTCTTTTGCTTTGAACTGTGAAGGGTTGTTTCTCTTTTCTTCCCCTTTTTGGGGTTTCTTCGCGAAATATCATGTTCTGTTTGGCTGATTCCTGTGTGTTCTTTTACTTTTTGTGCAAATGGGATTTGTTTGAATCATATTTCCAATAGCCTACTGTGGAAAATTTGATCTGGGTATGCTTGATTTTCCCGTCCTGTAATGTTATGGATGATTATTTGGTGATTTAGTAGCTTTAGAATCATGTGAAATGTTCTTTTGATATATTATATGGAAGGGAGTTTATCACAAGAAGGGTTGATTCCAGGAGGGGCCTCTTATGGAGGTCCTGATTTGCAAGGCTCGTTTAAGGTTCATAATCAGGCACAACATCATCATCTTCATACTCATCAGGGTTCTTCAGTAAATCCTTCCACTCAGGAGGGTTTTTTACTTCTACAAAATTGTGACCATACCATGTCTTTGGTAGATTATAGCAAGGGAGAGAGGTGTAAAAACTCACAGAGTGACGATGAGCCAAGCTTTAACGAGGACGGTATCGATCCTCATAATGAGACGATTAAGGGGAAGAAGGGATTGATGTGGCATCGTGTGAAATGGACGGATAAAATGGTGAAGCTTCTGATTACGGCGGTGTCTTATATCGGAGATGATATTGCTTCGGATTATGAAGGAGGTGGAAGAAGGAAATTTCAAATTATACAGAAGAAAGGTAAATGGAAATTGATGTCAAAGGTTATGGCTGAAAGGGGCTATCAAGTTTCACCACAGCAGTGTGAGGATAAATTTAATGACCTCAATAAGAGGTATAAGAGGCTGAATGATATGATTGGGAGAGGCACTACGTGCCGAGTTGTTGAGAATCCTGCACTTCTTGATGTCATTGATTATTTAACAGACAAAGAGAAGGATGATGTGAGAAAAATTTTAAACTCGAAGCAATTGTTCTATGAGGAAATGTGTTCGTATCATAATTCGAATCGACTCCATCTACCCCATGATCCTGCTTTGCAGCGTTCATTGCAGTTGGCTTGTAGAGTTAGGGATGATCATGATTATGATGAGCCAAGGAGACACCAAAACGATGATTTTGATGAAAACGAACATGGTGAAACTGATGAACATGACGATTTTGAGGAGAATTTTGCACCTCATGGGGACGACACACTATCTCTAGGAGGCTCAGTAAAGAGGCTAAGGCGAGGTCAGGACTTCGACGATGCTCATCCCTGTGGAAATTCCTTGAATTCTCTTGATTGCAATAGAGGTTCTCATGCTTACTCACAAACACAATTCGCTCAAGGCGATATAGCTCATTTAGAAACCGAAAGTATGAAAGGTTCTTCGTCGCAAAAGCAGTGGATGGAGCTTCGTTTACTAGAGTTGGAAGATCAGAAGCTTCAAACTCGAGTTGAAATGTTGGAATTGGAGAAACAGAAGTTCAAATGGGAGAGAGTTAACAAGAAAAAGGACCGTGAGCTTGAAAAAATGAGGATGATAAACGAGAGGATGAAGCTTGAAAACGAGCGCGTTGCGCTTGACATAAAGCAGAAGGAAATCGGTTCGAGAATTCATTGATTGGCTGCTATAATATGAACTATTATGAATCGTTATGCTGCTGCTGTTTATACATGTCTGGTTATGCTAGAGTAATGAGGTAGAGTTGTATTTGGGTTCTTTTACATTGCCTGCATCTAGCATGTATAGTTAGATAGGTTTCATACAAATGACTGCGTTTCATTGTTTTGTCTCTGCTTATATGGAATCTATTGTGGTTTAGGAACTTGATAAAATGGTTCGATATCTTGTGTCAAATTGATGCCATTGGTCTCGTGTTCAAGTTAATGAATTGTTGTGAGATCTCACATTGGTTAGAGAGGAGAACGAAGCGTTCTTTATGTGGATGCGGAAACCTCTCCCTAGTAGACGCGTTTTAAAACTGTGAGGCTGACTATGATATGTAATGGGCTAAAACGGACAATATCTGTTAGCGGTGTGCTTGGGCTTGGGCTGTTACAAATGGTATCAGAGCTAGACACTGAGCTGTGTGCTAGTGAGGACGTAGGGCCTCAAGGAGGGGTGGATTGTGAGATCCCACATTGGTTGGGGAGGAGAATGAAATATTCTTTATAAGGGTGTGGAAACCTCTCCCTAGTAGATGCGTTAAAAAATCGTGAGGCTGACAGCGATACGTAACGGGTCAAAACGGGTAATATCTGTTAGTGGTGGGCTTGGGCTGTTACAAATGGTATTAGAGCCAGACACTGAGCGGTGTGTCAGCGATGACACTAGGCTCCCAAAGGGGGTGGATTGTGAGATCCCACGTTAGCTGGAGAGGAGAACGAAACATTCTTTGTAAATGTGTGGAAACCTCTTCCTAGTAGACGCGTTTTAGAACCGTGAGGCTGACGACGATACATAACAGGCCAAAACAGACAATATTGATAGTCAGATATTGGAAACTTCTCTCTGCATTATGCTTATGGCTCATCTCTGATACTGAAGCTGTTTTTCCCTCTTGTTTATACTGATACTACTAACACATTTCCTCATCAGCCACTGCCACTTCTAGCATCCATGCACAGAAATCTTGACAATCTGCAATCCTGATAGAATAGCCAAACTCCCTACTACGTGAAGGGCTCGGCTCGCGCTCGAGCTCGAGCTCTCACTTGAAGGATTCTTGCTCTATAAACAACTGTATGTACTCTTGCTCGTCCAGAAAAGTTCTTTCTTTTATGCCATTTAATCCGAAAATAGACAGTTTTGAGGCCTCATATCTGTGTTGATTCTCTTACAGATAGGAAGCATGAACATTTTCCTTTCTTGGCACTGTTTTCTGCATCCATTAACACTCATCAAATGTTATTTTGTCCATGGAATGTGATTCAAACTCTAATTTTAAACGAACTAGACCTCATAATATGAACTGTTATGACCGTAAACGTTAGCATTTACATTGTAAAGCAAGCAGGGCGTTGTTCGAACAAGTCGAACCGCCCAAATCGTATACTTTACAGATGAGCTCAAAGTCCCATAAGCATTCCAAGCTACAGTTTTGGTCATGAGCAGCAGACATTCAAGGCTGTTCTTTCTGTCTATAATAATAATAATTATTATTATTTGGCACAAAAAGTTTTTGTATATTCAAACGAATGTCATTTTAGCACTAAGTGGGCCAAGCTGGCCCAGTGATTGGAACATCATGTGATCCAGCCCAATTCACTAATGCCTGTCCTCCTCTAAGGTAGGAAAATAGGTCTCATATATATAGAAGAGTAAACCGACCGTGTTTAGCCAATTTGAACATAAGTCAACTGGTTAGGGTGTGGAAACCACTCCTGGGCATATGCGTTTTAAAACTATGAGGCTGACGACAATACGTAACGAGTCAAAACGAACAATATCTGCTATCGGTGGGTTTGGGTTGTTACAATGTTTCATCAGCCAAAAAGTGAACAGTATCTAGGTCAAAACGATCCGGGATTTGATTTTGAGTCTATTATTTTCAAAATTTTATAATTAGGTCTACTATTTAATTTTACATTTTAATAGGGTCATTTATGCAATAAAACTATACTTCCATAAAACCAAATAGTTGTTCCTAAATTAAATTTTCTTTAAACTAATTATAATTTTTTTTCCTTTGAGTCAATTACAATTTTACCCCTCAAACTCTAATTCAAGTTGATAGTTCCTAAAGTGTTAAAAGATAAAATTGTCATTTCACGTCATTTTAATGCCCAAATTGGAACCTCCAACCTTATAAATAGTCCAAAATGAAATTACAAATGCGACCAAATTAAATATCGGTGAATGATGGGACTAACTATGACGTGTGCATTATGTCATAAATAAAATTTAAAATTAAAAAAAATATCTAACATTAAAATTTTTATAAAGTAAAGAAATAGTATATCAACACTTTGTAGGGAGAAAAATAAAACTAAAAATTATAATTAAATTAAATACCCAAAAATTGTTTCGTAATTATTATTCTACTCGAACGAAATAGACCCAAATTTATTTTTCGTTCATAACATTAAATAATTAAAATAATAATAATAATAACAAATTTTATTCACAAAAATTCATTCGAGGAAATTAAATATATTTCTAGAAACGAATGAAAATTTTGATTTTTTTAATATTTAAAAAATATTGTAATGTTGTAAAGAAGATGAGGTGAGATGA
Organism: Cucurbita pepo subsp. pepo; assembly: GCF_002806865.2. Taxonomy (NCBI): domain Eukaryota; kingdom Viridiplantae; phylum Streptophyta; class Magnoliopsida; order Cucurbitales; family Cucurbitaceae; genus Cucurbita; species Cucurbita pepo. The sequence continues at coordinate 17,898,078 of NC_036638.1, forward strand.
AATTTAGTGATGAATGGATAATGGTGAAAAAGTTCCAAAGCATTTGCAAGGGAAAGTGATTGTACACTAACACCCACTTCCTTTTCCATTGCATTTCGGTCACATGGTCTATATCTTCGACTTAAGTTTAGGTCATAACGGAGATCATCATTACGTTACCATGTTCAAAAAACTCGATAACTCGAAGAATTTTATCAACCCAACCGAACTCTCAGAAATTAGGTTAGGTTATAAACTCGAACAATCTTAACAGTTAAGAGTTGCTATGGTTGAAAAAATGTATAACTGAACAATTGGGTCGGGTCTATAAAGTATTCCAACCTGACCCAGTTCAATTCATGAACATCTGTAGATGAGTATTCCAACCTGACCCAGTTCAATTCATGAACATCTGTAGATGATGGTACGAGATGACGATGGTAGATAAAATCATAGAGCACGGGAAAGTAATGGGACGAGGAAACCATCTTCGCCAAAGGTTGTCCTCTTTAATTAATTGTTATCTTGAAGGATAAAAAAAAAAAAAGAAAGAAAGTGGAGAACTTTATAATGTGTCACATTCAACGTAGAGTTACAATGTGTTATTCCTTTTGGTGGTATCGTACGTATTCAACTATTAAAATCATCATATATGAATTACTTGCCCTTTTTGCGTGCCATGGTAGGACGGAGTCCTATGAAATGCAATTCCGAATCACCCTAATTCATGTCGTAGGTACCTAAAAAAAACGTGGTAAATTATAAGTTCGGTTTCTAAATTTTGAGATTTCACGTTGGTTGGAGAGGGAAACGGAACATTTCTTATAAGGGTGTGGAAATGTCTCCTAGTAAACGCATTTTAAAATCGTGAAGCTGACGGTGATATGTAATGGGGCAAAGCGGGGAATATTTGCTAGCGGTGGGCTTGAGTCGTTACAAATGGCATCAGAGCCAAGACCAGGCGATGAGCCAGCACTGGACTCCCCAAAGAGGTGGATTGTGAGATCAACAAAATATTCCTTATAAACACATGAAAACTTTTCCCTAGTAAACGCGTTTTAAAACACTGAGACTAACGACGATACGTAACAGGCACACTGTGCCGTTACAAATGGCATAAGGGCCAAGATCAGGCACTGTGCCAGCAAGGATGCTGGGTCCCAAGGGAGGTGGGTTGTGAGATCTCACAATAGTTGGAGAGGGGAACGAAACATTCCTTATAAAGATATGGAAACCTCTTCCCAGTAAACATGTTTTAAAACCGTGAGACTAACGACGATACATAATGAGCCAAAACGAACAATATCTACTAACAGTGGACTTCAGCTATTACAGACTCATAAACTAAGTTGATTAGCCAATAAGATCGGATGTTGATATCTCCTTTTGATTTTTGTTAAATGCTAACACTATTTCTCTTAATTGATCTTCACACTTTTGGTAACCAAATAAAGTGGCTTTATTTTCCACGTTTGGAAAATAAAAACTTTATTTTTGCTACACGCAAATGAATGTTCGAGATGTGTAATCCATAATAGATAGTGATCGTGACAATGAAATGAGATAGAATGAGTCGTAGATCTTATGTGATTACGTCGTTCTTTATATAAAATAGTTTTTTTTTAAGTTAAATGAATAAAAATACCCGTAAACTTTATACTTCGTCTAAAAAAATAAATTTATTAAGGTTTCTTACATGCACCCATGCACATTAGGTGATCTAACGTGCATGTCGATGGTCTTTGGACACAATGAAATTGCTTAAGTGAACGTTGGTAACCCTCGACCATTCTCTACTCAACCTTAGCCTAATAACAATCTCTCTCTGAGAAACAAAACATTTCTTGTCCTTTTTGAGCTTTCCCTTTCGGGCTTCCCCTCAAGGTTTTTAAAACGCGTATAGGGAAAGGTTTCAACACCTTTATAAAGGGTGTTTCGTTCTGCTCCCCAACCAATGTGGGATATCACAGAAAGTCTCTCATTAGTAGACGCGTTTTAAAACCTTGAGGGAAAATCCAAAAGAAAAAGCCCAAAGCAAACACTATCTGGTAGCGTGCTAGCGGTAAGCTTGAGCTGTTACAATTCAAGCTCCAACATCACCGAAACATAAATCATCATGTCAATGGAATTCACCCGAACTCTCTCTCCTATATACTTATCATTCACCCACGTTTCTATTTAATAATAGTTTTGAAGTACAATAATATATTACATTATTCAACTAAGTATCGATCCCTACCATATAATAATCGTTCCATTATCTCATCATTCCTTCCATTATCATGCTATTAATTAGTGTGACTAGTGAAATTAAAGTAAGATAAGTGTTATTAGATTAATTGTCACATGTTTAAATTAACATCCACTAAATATATAAACATTATATTATATATATATATATATTATATAATATGCTTTAATTGTTCTTGTACATGGAAAAGAAATGAAGGGATGAGAAATAAAAATAAAAGTATATATATTTTTGTGCATTGGTTCTTCTACTTTGAAATGATATATCGGATGACAACAAAATAAATAAATAAATAAATAAATAAAAGTTAAAAAGAATATTTTTCTTCTCCAAAAAAAGAAAAAGGTTCCTCGAGTAAATTTGTCCCTGTATGTCAGAACACAAAATGAAGTGTGATTTGACTAAAAGACCCTTAGTGGACCAATTGATTTACTTTTTTTTTTTTCGTATAATTTCATGGGGTGAATTGTTAATTATAATATTTACTGCGCTGTAAATATTTGTTGGTATCAAGAATATTTTACTTGACATAGTAAAAACAAGATCTTAAAAGAAATGATTATATTCCTATATAATAGGGCAAAACTTTTACGACCATTAATAATTAAATATACAAGAGGGAACAAAAAGTATTCTTTTTTTATTATAAAAATAAAAAAAACAAAACCAAAGAACACGTCATAATGTTGATAACATAAAACAAATAATTAATCTAGAATTAAAAAAGTTAGGTATGAGATCTGGTTGGTTGGATAGAGGAGATATCGGACAATGTCAATGAAGACGTTGGCCTTTAAGGGGGTGAATTGTGAGATCCCACGTATATTGGAAAAAGGAGACACTGGGCGGTGTACTAGCGAGGACGTTGGGTCTTCAAAAGAGGTGAATTGTGAGATCTCACGTTGGAGAAGGGAGACACTGGATAGTGTACGAGTGAGGACGTTGAGCCCTCAAAAGGGATGAATTGTGAGATCCTACATCGATTGGAGAAGTGGGACATTGGGCAATGTGCCAGTGAGGACGCTGGACCCTCAAAAGGGGTGAATTGTGAGATCTCACATCGATTGAAAAAGGGGGACACTGGGTAGTGTGTCAGCCAGGACGCTGGGCCCTCAAAATGGATGAATTGTGAGATCCTACATCGATCGAAGAAGGGAGACATTGGGCGGTGCACTAGTGAGGACGCTCGACCCTCAAAAGAGGTGAATTGTGAGATCACACATTGATTAGAGATGGGAGACACTAGATGGTGGGGTAGTGTGGGCGTTGTCCTCCAAGGACTGAATTGTGAGATCTCACGTTTGTTGGGAGATAGGAATAAAGCCTTACAATAGTGTATGGAAACCTCTCTCTAGTAGACACGTTTTAAAACAGTGAAACTGAGGAGGATTTGAGCTAATTTCATTACATAATGCAAATTAGTGAAAAGAAGATCGAAAAGTTAAGATATCATTCGATCGGACTATCACAGTGAATTTAGTAATTTTGGAACGTGTAAAGTAAGAGATAATTTTTTTATATTATCTCATAGAGAATCCGAGAAACAATTTCACCGAATAATTTCTCGAAAAAGTCCCAACTTTTTTGGGTATATAATCCTCAATCACCTTCCTAAATTTGCAAAAACACACACACACACACCCCCAAAACAAGCCAACAAACATGAGGAGCTTGGTTAGCTATGCAGAAGCAATGGAGGTCCACAAGCCATACATTGCTATGCTGTTCGTTCAGTGTGTGTACTCAGGAATGGCTTTGTTCTCAAAGGCAGCCATTTCTCAAGGCATGAACCCACCCATCTTCGTCTTCTACCGCCAAGCGTTCGCTACCATCGCCATGGCTCCGTTCGCCTTCTTCCTCGAAAGGTTCGCTTTCAAACTTTCTTTCAATCTTCCGCTCTCAATCGTTTCACTCCGTTACAATATCGAAATCGTTGCAGAAAGAAGGCAGTTCCTTTATCCTTCAAGTTTCTCTTCAAAGTGTTCTTGATTTCTCTAAGTGGGTATGTGAAATAATCTTCAAATTCTAATCTTTATAATTTGATCTTAAATTCATCACCAAAAAAATCACTTTTTTGTTTGTGTTTTTTTTTTTCAGAATCACCTTGAGTTTAAACCTTTATTACATAGCTATCAACCACATATCAGCAACATTTGCAGCCGCTACAACCAACACGATCCCCGCTATTACACTCCTCTTCGCTCTCCTCTTCAGGTAGTAATAACAGATCAAGCCCATTACTAGTAGATATTGTCTTTTTTGAACTCAAAGTTCCGTTCTCCTGTCCAACAGATATGAAGTGATTTCGGTGAGAAAGATGGAAGGGATAGCGAAATTGGTTGGGGGTGTGATAGGTTTTTCTGGGGCTTTGGTGTATGCTTTTGTGAAGGGTCCAGTGATGAAGTTCATGAATTGGTACCCACAAAACGCTCGTAATTCGTTCGAAGGGTACTCGGGTTCGGAATGGATTAAGGGTTCATTTGTTATGCTTTCAGCCAATATTGCTTGGTCTTTGTGGCTTGTTTTGCAGGTTTGATTCTGTTTGTTTTGGGTCAAATTTTTGAAGTTGTTTGTGGGGTTTTGGAGTTTTGATGGAATTTTGGTGTTTTGTTTTAAGGCCTCAATTGTGAAGGAATATCCAGCGAAGTTGAGGATTACAAGCTTGCAGTGCTTCTTCAGCTTGATACAATCAGGTTTGTGGGCTGTGGTGATGGAGAGAAAGGCTGATGCTTGGAAGCTTGGATGGAATCTTCAACTCTTCTCGGTTGCCTATTGCGTAAAAATCTCTCGAGTTTTCCCTCAATGTTTTAAAACGCGTCTTGTAGGGAGAGGTTTCCACACCCTTATAAACAAGGTTTCGCTCTCCCCAACCGATGTGAGATCTCACAATCCACCTCCTTTCAGGACCTAGCGTCGTTGCTGACACTCGTTCCTCTTTCTAGTCAATGTGAGGTCTCACAATCCACCCCTTGTTGGCGCTCGTTCCTCTCTCTAGTCAATGTAGAATCTCACAATCCACCTTCTTTCGGAATCTAGCGTCCTTGCTTACACACCGTCTGGTGTCCACCCTCTTTGGGGATCAGCGTTCTTGTTGGAACACTGCCCAGTGTCTGGCTTTGATACCAACTGTAACGGCCCAAACTCAAACCCACCGCTAACAGATATTGTTCTCTTTGAGTTTTCCCTTTTAGGCTTCCCCTCAAGGTTTTTAAAACGCGTCTACTAAGAAGAGGTTTTCACACACTTATAAAGAATGCTTCGTTCTCCTCACAGTTGGGGAGGAGAACGAAACACCCTTTATAATAGTGTGGAAATCTCTCCCTAGCATACGCGTTTTAAAAACCTTGAGGGTAAGCTCGAAAGGGAAAGTCCAAAGAGGACAATATCTAGTACAGTGGGCTTAGGCCGTTACGTCGACCGATATGGAATCTCACACTAATAGTCTCTCGTCTTAATCTACTCTCTTAAGCTTTCGAGTTTGACCGTCTATCTAACGAACGATTCAAAATTACAGGGTGTGATCGTGACGGGAATGACGTATTGGCTACAAATATGGACAGTAGAGAAGAAAGGACCAGTTTTCACAGCCATGTTTACACCATTAGCACTAATCATAACAGCAATCTTCTCAGCATTAGTATGGAAGGAAGCCCTTCATTGGGGAAGGTGATCAATTGCTCTAACTTCTACCACTAAATATCATCATAAACTAACAAAACAAAGGGCAAAAAGAACACAAATCCATGAATTTTAGCAGAAAATAAGGTTAAAAATCAAATAAAAACCATGAAAAGACTGAATTTTTATTGAAATGTGGCAGTGTTGGTGGGGCTATATTGCTGGTGGTGGGGCTTTATTGTGTTCTATGGGGGAAGAACAAAGAAGAAGATATCAAAACTGAAGCAATTGAACAAAGAGTTGATATCAAAGAGGAAACCAATTCAGCCTCCATTTGCTAATTCATCCTATCATCATCACCATATTAATATCTAATAGATTATTCCATATGTCACTGTCATTAACCTATAGCCCTTGCTGTTTAGCTCTCTTATGATCTTAATGGATGACTTGGTCATCCACTGGATGACTTGGGTCTATGTCAATTGTAAAGAACAGACAAAGTAATTTAATATTCGGGGGTCGGGTTTCTATATGTGAAACGATCCCACTTAGTGAACTGAATATAAAAGAATTTCTGATAAAAACGTGCATGATATGGACGTTCAAGTATAGCCAAAAGGAGAATTTAAGGCATAATAACCAAATGAACGAAACTCATACGAACGCTCGATCTTGCAACGAGGGAGACAATGAAAATGGTCAAAAAATTCAAAATTAATACTATATGAACATCTGAATTCATGACTAATGAATTCATATATGCAATTTGGGCCACTGGACACTATTTAGACATAAAGTACATGTGACCGAGCTACTTGTCTTTAGAATCCGTTTGGGTTTTGAATCGTAAAATAAATACCACAAGAACTCATAAATATTTTCTTTTAAATTGAATTTGTTCGGGTTAGGTTAACGACAAATAATACTATTTGAACCAATCAAAACTTGCCACTAAAGACATGTTACACAAATTATTATCATCTAGTGGACCATATGATTGCAAAATAGGGGAGAAATCTAATTCCCAAATTGCCCCTATTTAATATCCCATGTGCATTGTCTCTCCCCTTATTAAACCATTAAAATTAATTATACATTTTTTTATCCAATTCAAGCATAAATCAGCTGAAAATAATATGAATGATCAAAATAATAAAATTAAGTTAATTTATCATATATTTTTTATTCAAATTTATTTCGGTAACTATTTATTTTTAATTAGTAATGTACGGAAGTTGAATCTCGAATCATTAACATATGCTACAGAGTTCAATGATAGACAATAACTCCTCCCGAACACAGTAAGTCATAATAATTGTACCTATTTTCTCTTTCGAGTGGAGATCGTTCATTCCGGTAAAAGAAATACGCTATTTTAATGAATTTTTGTACTTACCTTGTCAACCACTTTATACCATAATTATTTAGTATCAAAAGGCGAAAAGAATTCAATATGGTACTCAATATTACCCAACACTATTTGTTAATAAAGTCATTTTAAAAGCTATACGCTAGCACGAATCATTATACCTCACATTTGTCAAAGGACACGCTAATCTTACTAGCTATGAGCACGGCCCTATAATAACTATGTCCCTTTGAGAGTCACATATGCTCGATCACGTGCACACGGTCAAATGGTTGCTAAATTGAAGCCTCTCTCGAGTTTTCTCGTATGCTATTAGGGTTCTCTTTTTAACTCATGCATTCTGATTTACGAGCAATCGAGTGAAAGAAAAAATATTTTATAATGTATAAATATGGTAATTTAAAAATTTAACGATGAAAATGATATTGTAACGTAAAGTTTAGAGATTATTTTAAAATTAATATTAAAATAATAGTTTAAATAATAAATAATTATTTTTGTTGAAGTTAATTAATATATTTCGTATAGAATAATCTTCTAATTAATAATAATAATGGATTTATTAAAAATCAGAGTTGAAATGTCTAAAAGCCCCATTAATAATTATTTGAATTTTTATTTTTAGAAATTAGATTTGTTTTCTCACTATTTTATTCCGTGATATTTATTTCCTTAGAGAAAATGATATTTTAATTAATTATATCTTTTAAAAATGTATTTTACGTGATTAATAAACCCGTGATGAATTAAATGACGTCATCACTCATCGAATTAACGTCAAAAAGATGCATCCACACAGAAAAAATCATGGCCTGCAACGTGTTTGATAACTGCTCTCTCTCCCTCACCTTCTCTAACGTCGTTTACCATTTAACGTGTCGTTAACGTTTAGAAAACGTGCGCTCTCTCTAACCTTCCTTCCAAACTTTTGCTTCGTTAGCTAACGGAAGAGGACCACGGCTTAACTGTCAACTGTTCAAGGGTATTTTTGTAAATTCACTTTCTAAAGGTAATATATTTATTTTTTCTATAGAGGTAATTATTATCTCTATCATATCATCATAATTTTTCTTCCCCCATCTATTCCTAAAAAGTCTAAAAAAAATTCCCCTTTGAATTTTCAAAATTATTAATTATATAAATAAATAAAGTTTTGTTCATTATTATACGGAAAAAAAATGATTTTAATTAGTAACTAACTCGTTGATTAAGCTATTAATTACATTAATTATCATGAAAATCGAGAAATTAATGAAATTTTTAGAATTTATAAAGAGGGATTTGTTTGTGCAAGAAACTATTTATTATTAAATTGTTTAATTGAAGGAGGAGACAAAAAAGTAAATTAAAGAAGGAACTTTATTGAATTGTAGACATAAACAGGTCATGGGTTCGATCCACGAGCAAGGAATTGAAGTCCGGTCTTGAAGAGAGAGAAAGAGGGAGCAAAAAGTTGGGGCTCTTCTGGGTTCCCTTCGAAGCTAAAGAAGAAACGGTGAGTAGTAACTTGCCTTTTCGCTTAAGCAATGGCCGCCTTCTACTGCTCGCATTTTTTCTTGTTTTACTGAACCAATTTATCGTTTTCTAGAGATGGGGTTTCCTCATTTCCATTTGTTCTGTTCTTGATTCTGTGTTTCCTCTGCGATAACATCTTCAAATCTTCATGACCCATGTGTTCTTTTTGCTCTAATCACTGAATTTTTCATCTCAATTCCTTGTGGGGTTTCGTCTTTTCTTTGTTATCAAGTGATTTTAGTGTAAGAAGTTTATGTGATTCTTGTTTATGGAGGTTCTTAGTGGGTTATCTTCAACTGGGTCCTGCCCCAATCCAAGGCTTTTGCAATTGTTCTTCACTTGCTGGTATCTGAGCTCATTTTCTTTCATTTGTATTGGAATTCTCTAGTTGTTTTTCTTGAATTTATCCTCTTTGATCTTGAATTTATGGTTTCTTAGATTAGTTTGTGTTTAGAAGCTAGCATTGTTGCTGGGTTTTGTTGCTAGGCTTTGATCTTTTCCTTTTCTTGTGTGTTCCTTGTTGATCTGTGGAAGATTTAGTGGTAAAACAATGTGTCTGTGATCATCATTGAGGTTTGCTTATCTTTTGCATCGTTTTCTTATTCAAATTATTGGATTATTGAATCAAAGTAAAGGATACAATACCCAATGTTGGGGTTTTCTTGACTCTTTAACCTCTGGGAAAGCTCTTATTGGAAAGAAATGTTAATGGTTCGAGGTGGGAAATTTGACGATATTGTGCTGGATGCTCCTTTTGAGATCCCACATCGGTTGGAGAGGAGAACGAAACATTGCTTATAAAAGTGTGGAAACCTCTCTCTACAAACACGTTTTAAAACCTTGAGGAGAAGCCCAAAGAGGACAATGTCTGCTAGCGGTGGGTTTGGGCTGTTAGAAATGGTATTAGAGTTAGACACTGGGCAGTGTGTCACGCGGCTCCAAGGGGGGTGGATTGTGAGATCTCACATTGGTTGGGGAGGAGAAGGAGCATTGCTTATAAGGGTGTGGAATCCTTTCCCTACAGACGCGTTTTAAAACCTTGAGGGGACGTTTGGAAGGGAAAACTCAAAGAGGACAATATCTGCTAGCGGTGAGCTTAAGCTGTTGCAAACAGTATCAGAGCTAGACACCGGGCGGTGTACTAACGAGGACGCTGGGTCCCCAAAGGGGGTGGATTGTGAGATCCTACATTAGTTGGGGAGGAGAACGAAGCATTGCTTATAAGGGTGTGGAAACCTCTCTCTACAGACACATTTTAAAACCTTGAGGAGAAGCCCGGAAGGGAAAGTCTAAAGAGGACAATATCTACTCGTTCTTAGGTGTAATAAGATTCCATATTTGAATTAAATGGTTGGTATCAAGCAATGGTAATTTGGTTTTGTGTCAAAATTGAGAGAGCCAACCAAAAGAGTGGCATTTTATGCTGCTTTAGGGGTCCATCTTTAGTTTGCTTTTGTTCTTTTGAAGAATCTTCTTTCCTTGCTTTTTGCTTTACTCAACCCATCTCCTTCCCTTTCTTTCTTGTTCATTAAGTATGGTTAACCGAAATTAATCGATGTTTAGTGAATTTGCAGATGGACTTCTTGTCGTTCTTCAACCGCCTTTTTGTTCGTACTCTCTCCTCAAAGATACATTAACACGATTAGGCCTTTTGTAAAACTCGGACTAAATGTCATTCCGCAGCATACTTCGTGATGTAAGGGATGGATTTGGAAGCTTATCTCGACGCAGTTTTGAACTGAGGCTGTCTAGCCATTCCAGGGGTAAATCTCATGGACCAGTTCATGAGTTTGATGATGAACCTCTGTTAATCCAAACTAGCCGCTGGGCTAGCCTTCCGCCCGAGTTATTATTGGATGTGGTTCGGAGACTAGAGGCAAGCGAGAATACTTGGCCTTCTCGGAGAAATGTTGTTGCTTGTGCTGCTGTATGTAGGTCATGGAGGGACGTGTGCAAAGAAATCGTCAAAAGTCCTGAGTTCTCCGGGAAAATTACATTCCCCATCGCCTTGAAGCAGGTAGGTATATGCTCGACTGTTCAATGTCTATATGCGACTGATAATCATGCTGATATGCACTCTTTTTTTTGGCAGCCCGGACCTCGTGATGGTACTATTCAATGCTTCATCAAGAGGAACAAATCTAATTTAACCTATCATCTTTATCTTTGCCTTAGTCCTAGTAAGCTCACGTTCTTAATATGCAATGTTCTTGAACTTAAGTGCCTTGTTTGCTGCAATTTCTTTTCCATATCAATATATCATCTTGAACTTAAGAAGCCCACATTGTAGTAGGGAAGCTGAACTAAGGGGGTAGCCTTCGTGCCCGTGCTCTATGCTTGGCTTAGCACGGTTATGGGGTAACATTGAAAACAAAGCTTAAGTAAGCCTCTGGATTCAAAACCGTTTTTGTGAGATCCCACATCAGTTGGAGAGGAGAACGAAACATTTCTTATAAGAGTGTGGAAACCTCTCCTTAGTAAGTGCGTTTTAAAACCGCGAGGCCAGAACGGATAATATCTACTAGTAGTAGGTTTGGGTTGTTACAAATAGTATCAGAGCTAGTCATCGGGCGGTGTGCCAACGAGGACACTGAGCCCCTAAGGGGGGTGGATTATGAGATCCCACATTGGTTGGAGAGGGGAACGAAACATTCCTTATAAGAGCGTGGAAACCTCTCCCTAGTAGACGTGTTTTAAAACCGTGAGGCTGATAGCGATACATAACAGGCCAAAGCGGACAATACCTGCTAGCAATGGGCTTGGGCTGTTACAAATGGTATCAGAGCTAGTCACCGGGTGGTGTGCCAGGAAGGACGCTGGGCCTCCAAAGGAAGTGGGTTGTGAGATCCCACATCAGTTGGAGAGGGGAACAAAGTATTCTTTATAAGAGTGTGGAAACCTCTCCCTAGCAGACGCTTTTTAAAATCGTGAGGCTAATGGCAATACGTAACGGGCCTAAGTAGACTACATCTGCTATCGGTGGACTTGGACTGTTACAGTTTTTTACTTGTTCGTTCAAAAAGGAGTTAGTATTTTGTAAGGATGGTAACATGGTCGTGGAGTACTAGCATGTCGTCTTTCAGTGAGAAATTGAATGTTTATACAAGTTATGCCTGCACGTACTATCGAAATTTTATCGTTTTGACTTCTGTTTAGCTTCGTTGGCTTAATGAAAGCCGACATATCTCACATAATATGGATGCCGAGTAACGTTTTAAGTCAGTCGTCGCTTTATCTTGCCCTGCACATACTAATCTAAACACGACCATTGCATAACTATGCAGCTTTACTTGTTGAGAACGGGAAATTTCTTCTTTCTGCAAAAAGAACGAGGAGAACTACTTCGACCGAGTATGTTATATCATTGGCTGCAGACGATATATCGAGATCGAGCAATGGTTATATCGGAAAGCTAAGGTATGCTGCTGGTGCACCTTTAATTTTCAGGTTCATTTTGATCTGATGCATTATTATGAACTTTGCTGAACTATGATCACCAATTCACATGAACTTGGGAAAATGAAAATGAACTGTAATTGGCTTTCTGTTTCAGATCAAATTTTCTGGGAACAAAGTTCATTATATATGATACACAGATTCCTTACAACGGCAACCAAATTCCGACCCTTGGCCGAAGCCGGAGATTCTACTCCAAAAAGGTCTCTCCGAAGGTACCGACGGGTAGCTACAGCATAGCACAGATTGCATACGAGTTGAACGTCTTAGGTACAAGGGGACCCCGGAGGATGCACTGCACTATGTACTCGATCCCGACTTCATCTCTTGAGCCAGATTCCTCCGTTCCAGGACAGCCCGAGCTCAATCCTCGCCCCCTCGAAGACTCATTTCGAAGCATTTCATTCTCCAAGTCGATCGATCATTCAACTGAGTTCAGCAGTTCCCGCTTCTCCGATGTTGCAGGAATGCTTGCTGATGAAGATGGCGAGAGGAAGGACATAAACATACCCTTGATTCTCCGAAACAAGGCACCAAGATGGCACGAGCAGTTGCAGTGTTGGTGTCTCAACTTCCGGGGGAGGGTGACGGTTGCATCTGTAAAGAATTTTCAGCTGATCACCGCAACGTCGCCTGCTGCAGAAGTGTCGGTACCGTCACAGCCACCTCCCCAGCCCGCCCAACCTACGCATTCCGACCACGACAAGATCATTCTGCAGTTCGGGAAGGTCGGTAAGGACATATTTACGATGGATTATCGATACCCGCTGTCTGCATTCCAGGCTTTTGCTATATGTCTCAGCAGCTTTGACACCAAATTGGCGTGTGAATAGAGGATGCTGTTGTTTGGATGCAGTTGTATTAAATTAGTGACTCACCCACTGCAAAGAATTAGAACAATTTCTCATTTTTTTTTTTTATTTCATTTATTTTTTTAAATCTTTTTCTTAGTTTATTTGAATGGTTTTTATAAAATACTTTGTCGACTCTCCACAATGGTATGATATTGTCCACTTTGAGCATAAGCTCTCATGGCTTTGCTTTGGGCTTCCCTAGAAAGCCTCGTGTCAATGAAGTTAGTATTCCTCACTTATAAACTCATGATCATTCCCTAAATTAGCCTATGTGGGACTTCCATATCATTCCCTAAATTAGCCTATATGGGACTTCCATCATCCAACATCCAGGTGCACATGGGTTGGGTTAGGTTAGGTTGAGTCGAGGGAAGTTTTTGGACCAACTCAAAAGTTTTGGTTGAATTAGTAACACAACCCAACCCGAAAATTTTTCGTGTTGGTATGCTGGGTTGTCTAATGGTTTAAAAAATATTTTTAAATTTTTTTTTTATTTATCCAGATGGATATTAAAAGTTTACCAGAAAATATGAATCAATTTATAATTATTTAAAAAATAAATTAAGTTCTAATTTTAGCATTCTAACTTTATTTAACATGGTCATATAACTAAAAATAACTAAATACAGACCTTTCTTAATTAATTGGTTACTCTAGAAGTAAGGAAATATATTTGTATTAAGATATTATCACATGAATATTTATTCATTACAATTATACTTCCAAACTATACACGTAATTTGTTAAGCGTATATATAAGAGATTACTATTAAAAGGGACATAAAATGCTTTGAGATAGTTGCGTAGTGTAAGTTAAGGTCGTCCTCGATCGTTCTTCCATCTCTTCCAGTGGCTCTAGAAATGATTGATACAACAAAACGACTCGAGAGAGACAGGTACGAATGGGCATAAACCATCTAATAACGTACGTTTATCCACAAAAAATAATGTTCGAATTCAAGTTATATGAAGAACTATTGTGACAGACTTACGAGAAGTGAGCATCAAATATATCCTCCCGTTCATCCATCTTTGCATCTTTTACCCTTCACAAAGCTCAAAAAGCTTCCTCTTTGCCCTTTCATGGCGGAATCTCCCTTCCTTCTCTCACCTTCCACCATGGATGAAGCTCTCTATTTCTCTGTCTAATACATGAATTTATCATTACCATATATATATAGTAGAATTAGTGATGAAAGTGGATGTTTATGATCAATTAATGTAATGATTATGTTATGTTAGGGTGTTAATTAAGCTTAGCTTAGCTTATAATAAGAAGAAAAATGAAAGAAATAAAATAATAATGATTACAAAATCATTTTACCTAATAAGATTGATTTTAAATGAATTAAAGTTTGATTCTTGAAGATCTAATCCCCATAATAAGACTGTTTTTAAATTGATGAGTGATATGATAGTGCTTCACAGTGCTATCTCCCACGAACCAACGCTAGCTTTTACAATATACCTTGTTTTCACTCACATGTATTCCAGAAAGATTCATAGAGGTCGCACAATTTGTGAGATCCCAGGTTGGTTAGGGAAGAGAATGAAATATTGTTTATATGGGTGTGGAAACCTCTCCCTAATTTAAAAACCTTGAGGGGAATCCCGGAAGGGAAAGTCCAAAGTGGACAATATATGTTAGTGGTGGGCTTGGATTGTTATAAATGGATCAGAGTCATACATCGGGCGATGTGCTAGCGAGGAAGTTGAGCCCCAAAGGGAGATGGGCACGAGGTGGTGTGCCAGCAAGGACGCTGGACCCTGAATGGGGGGTGGATTGTCTCACATTGATTAAAGTAGGAAACGAGTGTCAACGTCCTCGCTGGGCCCTGATGGGGAGTGGATTGTCCTCGTTTGGTCCAGCGAGGAGGTTGAGCCCCAAAGGGAGATGGACACCAAGCGGTGTGCCAGCAAGGACGCTGAACCCTAAATGGGGTGGATTAGTCTCACATCGATTAGAGAAGGAAACGAGTGTCAATGTCCTCGCTGGGTCCCGATGGGGGGTGGATTGCATCGCTGGACCCCAGCGAGGAGGTTAAGCCCCAAAGGGAGATGGATACGAGGCAGTGTGCCAACAAGGACGCTAGACCCCGAATAGGGTGGATTGGGGGTCCCACATCGATTAGAGAAGAAAACGAGTGACAACGTCCTCACTGGCTCCGATGAGGGGTAGATTGTGGAAAAAAATACTTCCTATCTCTAATCGACTCAAATTTTAAAGTAAAGAGTTAGAAATTTTTTAATTTATTATTATTTGGTTGAAACTCAAATATTATTGATTAATGTATAAATCCACAACAGAATTTACATTTTGGTAGATATTGATGTTTTAAAATCATGGTATTAATTGTGAATGTAATAATAAATAATATAATTAAATTAAATTTAAATTATATATTCCATAAAAGTGAATAAATTTTCCCGCTAGAAATCTACGGCATCCTAACCCCAATTTCCAAATCCCGTTCTGGATCGCCGTTCCCGTTGCTATCACATTTGGTTAATCACAGAAGCTCTGGATCTGTTAATGGTCACAATGCACAAATACAAGTGTTCTTCAACGTCTTCAACTTGCTTTCTGATGCTCACATTGCTCCTCTTCATCTCATCCATGGCTACCGCAACTGCAAATTTATCCTCCTTCCTTTCCACAAACAACCGCACCATTGCCTTTCCGTGATCCACGGCGTCGCCAAGCCGTACCACGAGTCGGCTCGTCGTATCGAACTCTCTGTTCAGTATGTAACTTCCCTTGGCTGCCGCTTCCAGTTGTTCGCCTACTCTTTCAAGGCCGCCATTTCCAAGCATCTGATGCTGGAGAAGCTTTCTGCGGATGGATTTCAGTCGGAAGTACCGAAGTACTGGACCTTGATCGGCTGCCAGTACTAAGGCAGTCAGACCGCGGGAGGTAATGGCGACTAATCCACAGGTATATCTATCGATGATTTTGATTGATCTGATCTTTCTCGCTACCTTCTTTCTCGTGATGTTCAAACTACGCGAAACCGCCGCGTAGTTGTCGTGGATTCGCGCGAAATCGCGTTTGTCGAGATCGGACAATGGAGCTCTCTGCGCGAGTAGATCAGAGGTAATCGTTTCAATTTCTTTCGGAGAACAGCATTTCTCGATCGAATCGAGCAATTTTTGAACGAAGCGTGAGTTAGATCGGGCTAATTTGAGGTTCGCCAGGAGACGATGGCAGAGATTTGAAGCCTCCGCACTAACATTGAAGAAATCGATTAAGAGACCTCTAAGCTCCGGCAACATCACAAGCAATGGCGATTCGAGAATCGAAGGATTGGCTTCTAATTGATCAGACTGCAGCAAGATCGTTTCCGAAAATTTGCGGCAGTAATGGTCGGCGGAGGAGGATGTAGACGGCGGCGATTCCTGGACAATCAATTGAGCTTTTGCGAAGAATTCAACGAAGGATCTGGACCTCAATGCACAAAGGTATTCTTCATTTACATTGAAACTTCTTTGAGGCTTGTTTCTAATTTGGTGTTTCACATCTGCAAAAACCGAAATCCAAATGAATCTTGAAGCCCTAAATTTTGTCCACATAATTGAATCTTGAGTAGGAAGAAGCCAACAATTTGTTTGAGAAGAGTAATAACAATTTATTTATATATAATATGGAAAAGCACCCAACCAGGGAGAAGGAAGAGTTGCTTGTTCAAATTGATTGGTTGCCGGAGAATACTCCAATTTTTTGGGTATGTTGATTAATTAGTATTGCATAAGTTTTGATTCCCCTTTGTTGTTTTGGGGTCATACCCAAACTTTGAAAGCTTCACCCCTTATCAAACAATTTCTCGAACAATTTGAAAGTGTATCTAACAAGTTCTTGAATTTTATTATCTGATTCTTAGACTTTAAAAATGTCAGAACTGTCGTTATTTGAACTTTCAATTTTGTATCTAGCAGCATTGTCTTATCCCACCTTTCCAGACTATGTTTCCTATCATGCCTTTAGCCTTCCGACGATATGCTCTAATAGATTTGACATTTTTTTTAAATGTCAAATAAGTCAATAGTCAATTATAAGGTACAAACAGAAAGTTTATAGACTTATTAGGCACTTTCTAAAGTGTAGAGACATATCTATTGAGGATTATTGAGAGTGAGTCCCACCTTGGTTAATTTAGTGGAAGATCATAGGTTTATAAGTGAAGAATACTATCGTACGAGACCTTTTAGGAAAGCCCAAAACAAAGCCATGAGAGCTTATGCTTAAAGTGGACAATATCATACCATTGTGGAGAGTCAGGATTCCAAACAGAATCAAAATTGTAACTTCTATTATTTGACACAAAATTGAAAGTGACATCAACTTAAAACTTTCGAATATTAGTGGTGATAGGGATATAAATTTAATGATGTTTAGTAATAAGGAAAAGGCCTTGGATTTTTAGACACGTGGAATTTGATTACTTATACTCTTTTTTTTGAATTGTGGAATTAAGGAAGCAAGCGAGGAGAGAGCCCAAAAAGAGTTTAAAGTGTGTGGTTTGAGTATGTATTATGTGTTAGGGGAAGGTTTCCAAGAGGCTTATTCTTAAGCTAGCTACCATCTTTGGCCTAATTATAGGAAAGATGTACAAGCCATAAAATATGATTATTATTATTATTATTATTATTTATTTAAACATTATGTTATATAAGCCAAGCATAAATACATGGTCCCAATTAAAATTTAGATTTCTAAAGAAATACTAGTGAATACCCATTTGTCGGGATTGTAAAATTGGTTGTAAATCTTTGTTTGTTCAAGATAAATATTTCAAAATTTCTCTATCGAAAACTAAATATATGTTAATCTGAATATAGATCAACTGGTCAAGTAACATCATTGACCAAAATATTAGAGGTTTAAATTTTCAGACTTGTACTGAAATTTAGAACATTTCGAAAAATTTAGAAGAGTAGATAAAGAGGGAATAATTTCATTTTCCTTAGATGTTTGACAAAATTAATATGGTTGACAAATGACCGATGGAAATATGCCATCTTGTGGTCGAAAATTCTCGAAGGAAAAAACCTAAAGAAACGTAACACTCCAATTAAATACTACAATTTCAATTTTAATTATAAGTTTGATTTTGCTTTTTAGTTTTCAAAATTGTATTGATTTCTTTGTCATTTATCGTCAATTAATTTCATCCTTTAAAAAAAGAAATTTTGAATTTTAGCCGAATTAAAAAATATATATATAATAAGCTTTTAATGTTTTAATTTTTTTAATCTTTTTAAAAAAATATTTATATTTTAGACTAATTAAAAAAAATATAACTACGGTATTTAAATTACTATTTAAAAAAAAAATTGTTCAACCAATTAGGTAAATTGAATTAACTCACATTTATGGATTAGGTTGGATTTCTCTTAATTGAATTAGGTGAATTAGGTAAACTGAATCAACTCTAATTTATTGTAATTTTAAAAAATATATTTTATATACAATCCAATTATATATATAATTTATTTATTTTTAATTAATGTCATAATTATTTTTTTGGATTATTTATTTTTCAACAGTTCTTAAAAATAATTTTTAAGTACAGTAATTTTTCAAAAATTATGTTATTTAAATTAAATTATAAATCTGAATTAAATATTTAAAAATAAATAAATAGATATTTTATTTTTATTAACGAGAATAAATGACCCAACGCAACAAAAAAGAAAAGTCGGTTTTTTACCGTCAGTAATTGAGTAGTTGTGTACAGTAAAATTTTGGTCGGGAGGGGAAGTATTGTGACAGGGTCCCAAATGTTCTAGAAACTTCCGGTAGAATCTAGTCACTAATTACAATGCCCTTCACCGGCAACCGGCTAATCCAGGTTCCCTGTTCCTCTCACTCTCTCAGTCGCCATCTTCCTTTTTCCTCTGCCCCAACAGTCGCACACACACGCAGAGACCAAAATCATAATCGAAAACCCAAAAACGTCGCCGCTCTCAAATCCCAATCCGGACACCCCGAAATTCCTCGCGAAAATCTTGTTGTGTTGTGTTACTTGAAAGATTCCCATTGATTTTCGAGAGAATCTTCGCGAATTCCTTGCCTATTTTAGGGGACAAAAATGGCATCATCCAAGCTCTGGGCATCTTCCAGTTCGCGAAATTCGGATCTATCTCGAGGTTCTTCTTCTTCTTCCTCTTCTGCTTCTCTTTTAAACCCTCAATTTCTCTCCAATAGTTCCAGGAATAATGACAACAATCGGACTCGCAATCGAAGCCATAGTCTTAGCTCGATGAATCTCGATGGCTTAGTTCGTGATGGGTATGATTCTAATCCCACGGAGTCTATTCTCTTAGATGCGCAGATCACTCTTGTTGATTCCCCTATCCCCTCTACGTTTCCCATGAATATGACTAATTCCTCTGCCGTCATTGATAGTTATCACAATACTTCCTCCGGCGCGCCCAAGACTGTGGATGATGTGTGGAGGGAGATTGTGTCGGGTGAGAGGAAGGAGTTGAAGGAGGAGGTTACTGATGAGTTGATAACCCTCGAGGATTTTCTTGTGAAAACTGGAGCTGCGCCTGTTGAGGATGTCAAATTGCCGCAGACGGAGAGGCTGAGTGGAGGGATTTTTTCGTTTGATTCAATTCCAGGCAGCTCGTTTCAGGCAGTGGAAAAGGTCGAAGGATCCATTGTGGGGTTTGGGAGTGGGGTCGATTTGGTTGGCAGTGGAGGAAGTGTGGGGAGAGGGAAAAGAGGGCGAGCTGCCTTGGAGCCCATGGATAAGGCTGCTGAGCAAAGACAGAGGAGGATGATCAAGAATAGGGAGTCTGCTGCAAGGTCTAGGGAAAGGAAGCAGGTGACTGAATGTGCTCTTTATAAACAAAAGCAACTTTCAGCTTTGATTCTTGTTTGAAATGTATTTGATGGTATACTTTTGCTGTTTGGTTTTTCGATCTCAGGCTTATCAAGTGGAATTAGAGTCGTTAGTTGCAAAATTAGAGGAGGAGAACGAGCGGCTTTTGAGAGAAAAGGTACTTTTATTTTCGATATCATACACATGAGAACATCTTTTTTATTCAATTTTCTGTTCCACTGGATTTTGGGATCTATTTGTTATTGCTTTCATTTGCCTGTTGGAGAAAGTTGCTTAAGAATTTGTAAAGTTTTTTGAGAATCTCAAAGTGGGATTCGAATCCAGAATGCGTCAGAGATTGCTTTTCTTCTTATGAAAGCTACAAGCTATCATTATATTGATCCAGAGAGATCTTACTATATATTGGAGCCTGAACTTTTCTCCTTCCATTTGATCCTTCAGACCTCCCTGAATCTCTCTTTTATGAAATTCCATTCTAATTCCCTGTTTTTTAGTTCCCAACGAACTAGTATAAATTTGAGTACATTGGGCTACATGGAATATGTGATGTCCCACATTGGTTGGGGAGGAGAACAAAACACCCTTTATAACGGTGTGGAAACCTTCCCCTAGCAGACACGTTTTAAAGCCTCGAGGGAAATCTCGAAAGGGAAAGCCCAAAGAGGACAATATTTGCTAGCGGTGGATCTGGATCATTACAGAATATTTTATTTTATGTTAATCTTATGTTGTTATTTTATATCTTAGATCTTGAGCAGTATCTTTGCTGATGTGCATACTGAATAATCATTTGTCTGATTAGGATCAATGGTGGATATATTTGATAGTTGGTGAATAGGAGCTTAAAATTATTGACTAAAAGAGACTGCAGGGCACCAAGAAACAGTTAAAGCTATTGGTATTTCTGATTTTAGAAGGATCCTGAAGAACACAAATAATTCTTTTTTACTAGCAAAATACTATGCGTAGGAAAAGGGAGAGAATAATCGTTGTGGATCCATTTGTGTTATTTAGAAAACAATAATGAAAGAAATATTCTATAATATGTGCTGTTATTTCAAAGATCTAGAAGACTGGAAATAATCCATTTCTGAATGGAGAGACTTAGATGAGTAGGATCCAACTTAGTATAGTTCTGCTTTTGACAAATCTAGGTTTATTCTTTGTGTAGTGTAGGCTAGAGTTGGGAAGTAGGATTTGCAGAGTCTGTATTTTGGTTGTTCACACTTAAACTTTGGGTTTAGTGTTGCATTTGTTTGGTTAATGGGTTTGTAATTTGTGGAAGTAAGTGTGTACGTTGTAGATAAGTTACAAAAGTTCCAGGTTTATGCCTTTGAGATTTGCAAGCTCTAATCTAAGTTTAATAAGCCTACTATGAGATCCAACATCGATGAGTAGGAGACGAAACATTTGTTATAAGTGTGTGGAAATCTCTCCCTGGCATACGCATTTTAAAACATTGAGGAAAAACCCGAAAGGGAAAACGCAAAAAAAAATGTTACGGGAACGAATGTTCAACTTCACATGTTAGAGCTATATATACCTAACTCATGAGTTAAATGCCACCCGAAATTTATTTTGAGGGTCAACAAAAACTTATTGTATTTGAAAAAAGGAAACCTCTCTCATGGCCATGGATTTCTTGTACCTTTGTAAACAGAGGACTGTTGTCTGTTCTGCAATTTTGTTGGTTACATTTTAGCACTTAAAAAATTCATCTCTTTTGCAGGCCGAGATGAGTAAGGAAAGGCATAAGCAGGTATTGATTTTTAACTTTGATGCTACTATTGCTGTGTTATGAAAGAAGTTTTGCTTTGACTATTGCCTTTCAGCTCTCTTGTGCTCTGTCTCTCTTGTTTTCTTTTCAAAAGGAATAGCACGGTGAATTTCTTCTAAAATCTAGCTCTTCTGCTTAAGCAGTTGCAATGAATTTTCTTGCTCCATGTTGATAAGAAATCTTTGATTTGCATTTGAATTTCATCAACCTAATTTGAAGTATTTTTTTGCTGTTACCGAGAGCCATCGTTAAATGTAGCATTTGCGTTCCTCTTGGCTTGTCTGCGAGATATTGAAGTTCATCAAATATCGGATTATCGAATATTTTATTGCATTAGTGATCACGATCATCGAAACATTCTGTGGATAACCTCTATCGTTTAGCTTCTTTTAGAACTTTGTCTTAAAAGAACTTTATGGTACATTCTAGGACAACTAGCATTGGAAACTAAAAAGCAGCTATTTCTTTCGTTACAAGTCTTGGATTGATTATTCCCAAAAGAAAAAAAAGAAACAGTTCTTGTAAGATCACATATTCCACCGGAGAGGAAACAAAACATTTCTTAATAAAGGTATAAAAACCTCTCTTCAGTAGAGGCTAAAGACAATAATATTTGCTAGTGGTGGACTTGAACGGTTATAGATGGTATATTAGTAGTCCTACAGCTTTTTACATACATCTGTTCCTTTATTTATAATTTGCAAAGTAAAAGACTAGTTTCCCTTTAAGCGAGGTATGTTTTCGAATTTAAAGAGTTTTGAGCCCAATCATCCATGTTGTTGATGTGATTAATGGCAAGAAATGCTCACTTTCGAATGTGTCTGTATATTTGTTCATATTGAAAACAAAATCTGCGTGTACTCATCTGATAAATATGACAGACTGGTGACCTCAGTTTTCACTCTATAGTGACAACTTAAAGTTGAACTACATGGCAGTGTTTACATGTAATGATACTGATACTGCTGGTTTGATATTTTCCTGGTACAGCTAATGGAAAAGGTGATTCCTGTGGTTGAAAAGAGACGACCCCCACGAGGGATTCGGCGAGTGAATTCCATGAAATGGTGAACTACTTATCTTCCACGAGACGCATTCAATAGAGCAGAAGAGATGGACATAGGATTATCGTCACTGAGACCATATTCTTTGCTGGTAATCGCTGAGGTGTGGAGCACCAGTGATCGCAATCCATCCATCAAAGAAGAGATTGACAGGGAATGACAAAACTACAGCAGGATACATGAAAGAAGATGTAAAGGTAGATATTTAGAACAAAGTGGATTAGAGCAAATAAAAGTAGAAACTTTGAGGTGCTCAACTGCCCGTCTCACAATTTTTTATGTATGAGAGTAAATATAGGGAGTTGGGTTGAGTTCATTAACTTGTTGATAAGACTAGAAGTGTTCTAAAAAACAGTTTCCCCTATGTATGAAGTATTGTGCTAAATTATAACTTATGAAGACTACATTTTAATCTCAAATGAATAATGAAAATTATTTTCAATAAATAGATTTGAATTTTGGACATAAGTTGACTGAAAAATAAAAAATGATATGCAAAACTGGTGAGAAAATTTACCATCTAACCTTTTGGTAAGTCATATTTTCGTATTCGTATAAATTATCGTGAACTAGGTCTACTAGAGTAAGATACGTACAGATACGCACCTTTAACAAGGCAATATACAATGTGGTGAAGGCAAAGGATAACAGTAGCTCAAAGTTATGGAGGACACTTGTTACAAAGTTCTATTACTAGTAACACGTAGCTTTCTAATTTCGTAACGACACTGTGTGTTCCATGTGATTCGGTCTTATTGTTCTTAATTATTTCTACACAGCTTGGCCCCTAAGGATTCGTTTTACATTGGCTTTTAGTTTAATAATTTGGTTTGTGATTATTGGAAAGGACATATTGTTCGGTCACCATAAGCTCGGGATATCATATAATGTTTCATTAAATACAGGGGCTAACAAATCTTTCAAGTTTCTGAATGAATGGTCAAATTTGTAAACATATAATCAAAGGTGTCTTTTCTTGCTGAAAGATATTGATTTTTGGTGGGCGATCTGCTAAGGTATCATGAAAAGAATATCATGAACTAGGCTACCAGAAAAGGAAGCGTTAACATCAAAAGATGATTTGTAGGCCAAAGCCAGTTGTTCATCAGCTGTGGAGAGCATGGTAAGGGCCACCCGAAAGGATCGAAATCGAGTAGGACAAGAAGAAACCAGAATTCCCGAACGTCGAACTCTACAAGAATGAGGGACCTATATGGGATTCAATTATCAGAAGGAATCCTCTAGAAGGGCCATACCACAAAAACCATCACTAACACAAAAAAAAAAAAAAAAAAAAGGNTTGTTTGGGGAATGTAAGATTACAGGGCACAGTGAAAGTCGACCTCTACCAGAAGAGTGACCTTGATCATCAGTAGAGTTCAAGTTCAATATAATGTTTCCTTTCTCGAAAGGAATTATTAAAAACGAAACATTATTTATAACGGTTTGGAAACCTCTTCCTAGTAGACGCATTTTAAAACCGTGTGGCTGACGACGATACATAACGGACAAAAGTGGACAATATCTGCTAGCGGTGGGCTTGGGCTGTTATAAATGGTATTATAGCCAAACACCGGGCAGTGTGCCAACGAGGACACTGAACTCCCAAGGGAATGGATTGTGAGATCCCACATCGGTTGAAAAGGGGAACGAAACATTCTTTATAAGAGGGGAAACATCTCCCAAGTAGACGTGTTTTCAAACCATAAAGCTGACGGTAAAACATAACAAGTCAAAACGGACAATATCTGCTAGATATAGGGCACAGTAGAAGTCAAACTCAAAAAATGTGGACTTTTATAGAGGGGATGATCAAGAAAGATCATATTACAAAAGTAAAAAGGCAAGGCAAGGCAGAGGCAGAAAGAAACACAAAGCATTCAAATGGGAAGAAAGCTTTTGGGAGATTAAACAAAACATCCAAGAGGGTAATTAAACAAAACAGAGAAGCATCACATCATAACTAAAGCAAACAAAGAACCAACCACAACCAGACAAGGAATGAATAAACAGCCCTCGATGAACCCAACAAGAAAAAACATGAATTTCAACTACCAACAGTAGCGTGAGACAAGGTCTTACCTCGATTCTTGACAACAAACAAAGCAGCTGAAAGCTCCAAGTCTCAGACTCTCAATGCAGAGTATGGAGTAACTTTATGACTAACACTGTAAAAAAATGTTGTGGAGAAAGGGGAGAGTCAAACACAAATTTAGACTTTGACCAAAAGTGTAAGAATAATTCTTACCATTTAGCTGACCAAGTTGTCAAACTCCTTCCTTCAAGGGTCAGCATCCTCAATCTTTGCGGATCTCCTGAGGATGACCAAATCAATATCAGATCTCTGTAATAAAGTAATCAGATGAGGAAGATAAGTATGCTTACCAATTGTCAAAGCTTCCACACAATACCTTCCAGTCCATTCTGTCAGTAACGATGTTCCATGCTCGCTGACGAGGAACACGACTGGCACCTCGAAGCGCAGAATCCAACCACCATATCCTTCATTGTAGTCACAAACCAGAGTGATGCAGGATAGATTCTCCCATCCTATTGGGCAACTTAACAAAGAAATTCAGACAAACTAAAACACATTCATTGATCTGGTCAGAAACAACAAACATACTAATGGGTTTGTTTGAGAAACTGCTTTGTCATTGCGTAACATGTTCCACTGAAATTTTGATCCTCTGTTCGTGGAAACAGCCGTAGCAGCAACACTTCATTCTGTCTTTACAGTGCATCAAAACGTTATATGCAAATCAATCCAAAAGGATCGAAGAAGACTTCGGCGTTTGAAATGATTATATCATACTTCCCAAGGAGGTTTATTGGGAAGGAGAAGAGAGGAAGTTCCCCTTCTCATCTCACAAAACAAGTAAGAGATCCCAATTACAATGGGATGGAAGAGAGCTTTACAGAAGCTATCCCTGAAACAAATAAGATTTCAAGAGTGCACGAACTCTAAGATTTTCTCACAAGATCTAGAAGAAGAACACTCAGAGCATGTCTAAATTGACAGAAACAAATGAAAATTTTGACAACAATGTCATCTTTTGCAGTAGAGTTCGTATAAAACATGGATCAACAGACAACTGTGTAACAATGAACGATACATGTCAGCCATGGGCTGATAAATATGACATTACCACGACGTCGATGGAGAAGATCCATGCCAATGTTTTCAAATCCAAATTTCTTTACACAATATATGCTATGAGTAAATAAATACAGAGCCCCCTCACCAATTCATAATCGTCACTCTCGTCTTCATATTTCCATCCTCTGTTCTTTCTCTTATTCCTAGAAACCAGAAAACCCAAGTAGAACATGTTTCTGAAACTCCAACGATTCTATTCAGAGTGGTTAGCTCGTCCCAAAGAGTCTAGCCCTTCAGTCCTGCTGCGAACAATCCTGTGAAAAACTTCCCTCACCTGCCGCTCCATTGAGTCCAATCCAGTCCTCAGAGTATTACAAACCCCGGTTAGCTCTTGCACTCTCTGTCTCAGCTCTGCTTCTTTCTCCTCAGCCAACGGGAACTGAGCTGCATCGGCCAAATCATTCATGAGACGCGTGCACTTTTCAATCTGATGAATCTCCTTCAACAGCCCACAGGAATTCCTTCGATCTCTCTTCCTGGACTCCTCCACAATTCGATCATGGAGTTGAAGGATTGAAGCCGCCCATGGGAAACTCCGAGGCAACGAGAAATGAACCTGCAAACCCCGATCCTGGCAAGGAATAGCCGCTACCAGCGCCCACATTACAAACAATAACACCATGTTCATGGTGAAAATAGGAACTGCAAGCCCATTAGTAGCCAAAAGCTCAGTCGCTTTAGGGGCCGCCAAATTGTTACCAATCGATTGTAGCTGCCGTGCGGCCGACCACGATCGCGAAACGCTCCATGACAGAGATCGAAAGTGGCCCAAAGACCGTGGATCTTTCGTGACATTGTTCCGTCCGAAAGAACGGTTGCGGTGGGCAAGGAAAGAGGTATGCGAATCTTTCTCATCAAGCATACAGATAGCCAAATCGGTGAGGGCCTTCTTAGCGCGACGAAATTGGCCCTCCCCAAGAGTTTTCTGGTGATTACAATTGTCCAACGCACTGACAACAATCTCCAAGAGCTTCTGCCATTGCCGTAGCTGCTCAACCCCATCACGAATCGCATTACACACATCAAGCGCCTTAACGCTACGCTCCGAATAATCAGCAACCAATCGATCCAATGGAGCTTTAGAGATTAGAGATTTTTGGCTGTCGAGAATGAGCTTAAACTCCTCCTGACAGCACAAAAACGAATCCAAAAGCTTCTGAACCCAAGACAAGGAAAGCAAATCATCAGCACCAACCGACGCAAGCTCTAAGAACCGATCAGCAACTTGCCTCTGAAACCCGTCAAGATCCTGTTCATGAGACGTCGGAGAATCAGTCATAGCGTAAAGCTGATCTCGCCGAACACCCCAAGCAGCCGATGAACCCTGATAATCAGTAGCTGGCATCTTCACACGAAAAAACTCCTTTCACATATCACGAACCCAAAACCCTAATCGCCAAATTCCCCAACCGAACAAACAAATTAAATAACTCAATCAATAATCCCCCTTCGACCAAATCAAAATTCACAGAACTCCAAAAAGAATTCCCCCCCAATTCAATTCACACCACACCGATCACCCACTCACCTAAATCAACGCCAAAATTTCAAACCAAGATCCGAATTCAACCGCTAAAATCTAAGAACAGGGATTAGAGAGAGAAAAGAAACGATCGATAGATTGAAAAATATACGATTTGATGAAGAGAAGAACTCGTTTGAGATGGAAAACCTAGCGGCCGCCCCTTTTATTGGGAGAATTCAGGACCGCGTATCTCCCCTACGGCAGTTGAAATTGAAAATCAAATTTTAACAAATTCCCTTTTCTTTTTTTTATTAATCATTAAATATTATTATTTTCTCAAATAGTGTAATATAAAATTAAGGTACCACCGCTATAATACATTAAATGTGAATACGACATCCATCAACCTTACATAATGTATATTATAAAATTTTAAGGACTCATTCAAAATACTCCAACAACTATGTATCTAATTATTACTTAAATTAAACAAAATGCAACATATTTTCATTTTTAATTTTGTAAATTATTATTAATTTTGTGAGATTCCACGTAAATGGGAGAGTGGAACAAGTGCGTGCGAGGGTGCTAGGCCCCGAATGGGGTGGATTGTGAGATCCCATATCGGTTGGAGAAGGGAACGAAGCATTTTTTGTAAGGGTGTGGAGTAAGCTTCTCTTAAAGAGTCATGTTTTAAAAACGGTGAGGGGAAGCCTGATATGGAAAGTCAAAAGAGGACAATATCTGCTATTAGTAGGCTTTGACTGTTACAAATTTGATACGTATTGACGTTAACAAAACATACATGATGTTTACTGACAACAATGATAAAATTTGTTTCAAGAGAAAGAACATATCCGGTAGGGACGAGTTGATACATGAAATTTGATGACTGAGTTAGTATGAGAAATTTAATGCAATAAGATTTTTATATGACCCTTTTAGAATTTTTCGTAATTTCTTTTTGAATTAGGTTAAAAGAGGACTAGTTTGGACTTCTAACTCGTGTCCAACTAGGGAACCTCAGCTTTGGCCAAGCTTTCCTACTCTCTTATTGGAGGTTAAGCTTCCTTTCGGCTTCCGTCTAACTTTTTTTCTTGGGTCTTTTGTACTTGTTTTTACGGTCCAATACTGCGCCCCAGCCTCGCGTGTTGGAAGTTGCTACATACACTCACTATCCGGCACCGGTATCCGTAAATGACACGGGAAGGCCAACGCCTCGATAGAACCCAAATGGATGGATGTTCCGAAAGTCCCAATGAGATGAGCGACACGCGGACCCATTCTCGACGGTCTGACAAGTGAGTTTCAGTGGCTGACAACACCCAGGGATGGCATCAAGACATATGGGGCTTCGACCCAAATTTTCGACATAATTTTCTTCATGCTTTTACTTATTTTATTAATTTTATATAAAAGGGGAAGAAAATTATAGCTAAACTATATTAAAAACGTATTTAATTGTGGTATTGATATTTGTAATGTCATCTTTATTTAATGCCTACAAATAATTCTATAATATTTTTTCCCATCAAATTTAATATTAAATTTCTTGAATTAAATTAAATTAAATAAGTACACGTGTCATCTATAGAAAAAAAATAAATAGAATAAACTAAATTTGGATTTATTTAAATGGGGAAAATAATGGAATTTATTTGAGTTAAATAGATGAATGATTGAATCTGACCAGGTGAAGAGAATGTCCTTATTATACTTTATTTATTTATTTATTTATTTATTATTATTATTATATTTAGAAAAGGTCCCTAAGATAAGATACTTGAATGTTTCCACTTTGCTTCAAATTTCATTAATAAGCACATGTGTATTTAAATGTGATATTTATTTAAATATGAAAAGAAAAATGTACAATGTATGGAAAAATTATACAGATATTTATTTATTTATTTATATGAGTCCTTAAATAATAATAATAATAACTTTATTTCTATAAGCCGAATAATTTTTATTAGATTCTCGAGATTTTACGTTAACAATTAAATCAATTTAAATCCTAAACTTTCATATGGATAATAAGGCTTTTTTAAATATACCGATTAAAATAAATTTTGGAAATAAATAGATGGTATTAATTTTTTATAAATATGAGCGATATCTGTCTTTATATTCTCATTTTATTTATAAAAAAAAAATAAAGAAAATTGAAAAAATAATACTTTTATTTAAATTATTTTTTGCCTTCATTAATCAAATCAATATAAATTATTTAAACCAAACTTGGGCACCAAGCTTTTGTTCCTCTGAAAAACTAAAGCAATGTGACAAAAAAAGGCAGACTGAAATATTTTAATGGGACAAAAAGAAAAAGGAAAAGAAAAAAGAAAAAAGAACAAATTATTTTTATAGGAAAATAATAATAATAATAATAATAATAATTAGAGTAAAAAATAGAGGTGTGGGACCTTGATATTTTGTTGATAGGAGGCATTTTGTGGTCAAAAAAATATATATGATTAGATATTGCTGATAATTGAATAAATAACTAATTAAATAAGGGAATGGGGGCTAGAGGTAAGGTGAGGTGGTGTAAAAAGCTAGAAATTGAGGGGTCTAAATGCAAAATGTTTGGAATTGGATTAGTGACTTCTAAGCAAGAAATATATATATATATAGTCGCCTACCGCCGTATGCTCGAATCTCTGGTCTCTGGCCTCGATTTAAAAGAAGATTTTAGAAAACAAGGACAGGGAGATTTTTGAAAGAGACGTTATATAAGCAAGTAAGAGAGAAACAACAACTGCTCACAATATATAACTTGGATAGGGAGAATATATATAATATTTCTTTTTTTTTTTTTTTTTGGTTTTTTAGACCAAAATTTTAGGGAATAAATATCACAAAAACCTTTTTTTATTATTATTTTAATTAACACTTTCGTTTTTTTCAAATAAAAAAAAATAAGACCAAAAAGATCAAACAAGGCCTGAATATTAATTACGTTAATTACTAAAATTATTGAGGCATCCACATAATTACGAGCCATTATCATCATGCTAAGATTAATTAATCCTGGAAAAGGATGGTTGAAAGAGTTGACTATTTCGTTGGGTTTCACTTCGGAAATATAAAAAGGAAAGAAAAATTCAAGCACTTTTAGATCAATCACTGTTATCGTATATTTTAGTAATATTTTAATCTGTAAGCTTCCAATCTTTAAAGTCTTGCTACACGTGTGAAATGTATACACAAAATCATGGCTTCATCTTCTAGAATTTCATAAGAATTCTGAATGATTCAACAACCATTCCAAACTAGTCTATACTTTTATCAGTTTTAAATCCTATTTTAGTTTTGACCTTGTCTTTAATAATCATTCAAGAAAATTTCAAATCTCATACATTTATGCACTACAGATATAAAAAAACTATAAAGAGGAAATTCCTCGTTTATTTAATTCTAACATGTGGAATGGAGATTCAACGTAGCCGCCCAAGCCCATCACTATTGGTAGATATTGTCCCCTTTGGATTTTCCCTTTCGGGTTTCCTCTCTAGGTTTTTAAAACGCAGGAGGTTTCCACATGCTTATGAAGAATGTTTCATTTTCCGATCTCACAATCCACCCCCTTTGGGCCCAACGTCCTCGCTTGCATTCATCTCCTTCTCATCTCACAATATTGGGGGTCCCACATTGATTGGAGAAGGGAACAAGCTCGCTACACCCGAAAGGAGGTGGATTATGAGATGAGAAGGAAACGAGTGCCAGCAAGAACGTTGGGCCCTGAAGGAAGTGGATTGTAAGATCTCACATCAGTCAAGAAGGAGAATGAAACATTTTTTTTACAAGGGTGTGGAAACCTCTTCCTAACATACACGTTTTAAAATTCTTGAAGGGAAGTTCGAAAGAAAAAACTCAAAAAAGACAATATCTAATAGTGGTGGGTTTGGTTTATAACAATCAAATCTATGATTTTTATGCAAAATTCAAAATAAAAATAGAGCGTTTAAAGAATTTAGAAAGATGTGATAAAAAGGGCGGAGAGAAAAGATGTGACGGGAAGATATGTGATGGAAGAACAGCTAAGATGGGGGCAAACTAGATAATGTAAAAAGATGGTAGTTGGTGAGCTGTTTGATCGGATGGAAGATACCAGAGGGAGGGGGCCTACAATTTGTTAGGTTTTCCAGGTTGCTGTGATGAAAGAAGGGGATTAAAACCCCAGCAAAGCTACCCATCTGGAGAACGGAAGCAAAAGCCCCAAATCCAGCTTTTTTGACCCTTTTTGACTTTGAAATGTTCATAACCAAAGTTTAGAAAGCCTCAAAATGAAGGGTTGAGGACCACACGCCCATGGCTTTCAGGTCTGTCCTATTCCTAGTAAGTTATTGATTTCATTTGCCAAAAGGCTATCGCTAATGAACCAGTCCAATGAAGCGGTTCCTTGTTGCTAAGACTGTTTGATTGATTTGAAGATTCCATTTCATTCAGATTTGCTTCACCCCAACCAATGAAATTGAAATAGACTATGAGAAAGAATAATGGCTCCAATTGGAAGAGTATTGAAAAAGAAGACCGAGCAGGAACAGTGGAGATAAGTCTTTAAAGATTTTTGGTTCGAATTGGTCAAAGTTGCTGCTTTGTCCTTTTCCCAATTAGAAGTTTTCTTTTTTTCTTTTTGTATCTTCTATGGCTAGGGACACTGCTTTCCTCCCCCATTAGTAGTAATATTATTGGTGAAGATGGTTGGTAGGGAGTCCACATCGACTAATTAAAGAGATGATCATGAGTTCATAGGTAAGAAATACAGGCCTTTTGAGAAAACCAAAAGAAAAAACATGAGAGTTTATGCTCAAAGTGGACAATATCATACCATTGTGGAGTGTTCGTGATTCCTGACAATTACTATTACTCAAAAAGGGGTGGGTGAGAACAAAGTACAACCTCATCGGTGTTTACTATTATTCAAAAAGGGGTGGGTGAGAACAAAGTACAACCTCATCAGTGTAACTACTATTGAGTTCCTTAAATAATACGTAGAGTAAGAGGTTACCTCATGTGCAAGGGTACTAGAATCACCAAACAATGTATAAAGCAAACTGCTGGATCAGTACTAGTAGACACATGCATAATTGATGAGTAATAAATAAAAGGATTGTTTGACTAAAACCTAACTAGCTGCTTTAGAACTAACTTAACATTATTGATATCAGTAGGAAGAGTACCGTTAAGAGAAGACAGCAGAGAGAAGTAGTCGGGAAAGGCCATTGATGAAACCATTTGGTGTGTCGTCGTTGACGTTAGCAACATACGCCTAGAAGATGCTACCTGAATCACACCATCTGCCTAGAACACCTGTAATAACTCGGCATTTTGAACTTAGACAAATTAGGATCATTGTTGCATAAATGCTTGTGATATTTGCATATTTATGAGAAAAACATGGTAAAATATTTTTTTCAAAAATAATAAAACATGGAGACTACTGATACAATTGACAAACTCCACTCACAAGTTTTGACTTATACTAACCTGACTAAATCGGACTAAATGAGACCTAAACTTAGTCTTGGGTTTTCATTTATTTTTTTTTCTTCTAGATATGCATCACTTTCATACACATAGTTTTACGTAAAATAGTTCTATCTAAACTTGGAGATATTGGCTTTTGGTGGAAGGATGGAGCAATTCTATGTGGTCAATCGTTTGTCAGAATCGAAAAATTCGAGGCCACGGTGTTGTGCTTGAAGGGCCAAGCATTTGATTGGCATCTGTGGGTAGAGCATCGACGGTCAATCAGACGCTTGGCCCTCCATCGACGGTCAATCAGAGCATGGGACAGGAGTTTTTTTTTTCCTTGTGACAGGAAACAACAGTGAGCAAGAATATCGATAATTTTGAAGAATATTTGACCCCATTGAAAGCATTAGATGACGACACCCTAGAAGGAAAATTCATTGATGGGTTGAGTGACGATATTAAAATGGAATTAGGGGTAAATTTACCTATTGGGTTCACGAGGCAGATAGAGATGGCTCATAAGATTGAAGATAAATCGATCCACCAAGAAGGGAACTTTAGTCCAAAGTTTGGAACCATAAGCCCAACATCGACCATTAAGACCGATGGGGCTGGAGCAACACATACAATTTCAGTCAATCCAAGTCGGTCAGGGGTGGGATTTAAACGTGAAGGAGTTTAGTTACAAAATCTCATTTCATACGAGTTAAAAGCCACACCATTTGAAGTTGTATATGGGCAGTCACCACCTACTATTTTACCATATCAAGTGGATGGATAGGTTTTTGAGGTGGATCGAAAATTAAGGGAGCGGGACAGTGCGTGAAAGTTAACGAAGGAACACTTGCTCAAAGCTCAACAATATGGTGTGTAACCGCACAAGTCTACCACTAGCAGATCTTAAATTTTTAAAACGAATCTACCAAGAGAGATTTTTAAGGTATTTAAACTCTCGTAACAAATGACTTCTTTTTTTGTAACCCACCTTTAGGTGTTGGAGTCTCTACTCCATTTTATTTCATTATTCAATACGATTGTTTCCCTTAAGAGAGACTCCGTGACCCTTATAGTTGACAGAAAGATCCAAATTAATTGAGAAGCTTACCTCATAGTCAACTCCCTGGACATAAATGGAAACAGAGTGGATGGATGAGAAGGTCAGTCCCATAATCTGCAAATAAGAACAATGGGCATTGGTAACAGTACAAATAAGGAAATTACACAAATGTGTAAAGAAAGTATAAAAACAAATTTAAAATCAACAAGAATGTGTCGTATTGAACATCAGCCATCAACTAATGGCAGATCTACCCACCAATATGCAGTGTAGATATCATTGTTATGCCGGTTCACTAAAGTAACATCATTATCATATGAACCCATTAGCATTTTAATGAAAGTAGGCAAGAACCATATGAACCGATTATCATATCAATAGAGTCTGAAACAGACATTATAAAAACAGAAAGACAAGATCATAATCTTTTTAGCAGAGGAAGATAGAACAGATGTTCAAGAATTCAACTATTGACAAAATTAATAAGCTTAAAAGTAAGGCCCTAAGGGAAAGATAGTAAAGAGAGGGATACTAAGATTGAAAATTTTGTGCTCCCAACCAAGCATCTTCCCAAAATAGAGTTGTCTCCTCTCCCTATTCTTAACTACAATATGATTGTAAACCAGATTCAACAAATTTTGAATAGACTTCCATGGCTCCTTGGAAGTTTGTACAAAAACTCTGTCTGGCTTGAGATAATAGTGGCTAGTACCAAAATTTTCAGAAATAACTCTATGTCAGAGCATCATTTTTGTTGAAAATTATTGTTGAAAATTATTGGAAGTGAGTCCCACGTTGGTTAATTTAGGTGGGTTTATAAGTGAGGAGTACTGTCTCCATTGGTATGAGGCTTTTTGGGGAAGCCCAAAGCAAAGTCATGAGAGCTTATGCTCAAAGTGGACAATATCATACCATTGTGGAGAGTCGTGATTCCTAATATCCTTTTCTTGGTAAAAACGTCAAATCCATTTGGCCAAAAGAGGGATGTTCCTCTTCTGTATATAAAAAATCCTCAATCCTCATTTTTCAGTAGGGGATTGTCTATAGGCTACTTGAGGAGGTAGCTACCCTTTTTCTCAGCCCAAAATGTCTATCATGATAAGTAGGATCATGAATCCCTGGGTTCCAACCTATCATGTCCTACACTTTCTATTATGAATATCAAATACAGAACCTTAAGCAAATAGTGTTGCAACATGACCAAAACTACCATATATTATGATACCTTCGTCTGTTCAAGGATCAGTAAGCTATTCTTTCCCTCGATGACTGATGATTCTATTCTTCCATGGAAATCTACAGAAAATAAAGTGGAGTATACTGCATTCAATATTTTACACAAAACAAAAGGAAAAAAAAAAAAAAAAAAAAAAAAACAGAAACAAAATCCAGCACGTCTACACATTCCAACTACATTACAAACAAATAAAACTAGATACCAGAGCAACACATTCCCATTACTTCGCATTTCACAGCACCAATACGCTCAAGAGAAACTCAGCAGACAGCAGCGAGCATACCTGGAGTTCAAAAACGCGGGAACCGGAAGCGATGAGAAGCCAGCACGAAGAACGATCCGGACTAACCTAAAGAGTGAGAAAGCTTGAGAGACATTGAAAGAGATGGAAAAAAAAAAAAAAAAAAAAAGGTTAGGGTTGATGAATAGCCGGTAAAGAAGGAGAGATGCGTTAATGGAGGGTGAGACGAGTGGCTGGAGGTTTCCGGGAGAAGGAATGCCGACGAGAGTAGGCGGCACAACCGCTTTCCTCAGACTCTTCTTCGCCTTCAACGTTGCTTTGGTTTGCTGCAGTCAGAGCCATGGCTTAGGCCAGAAAAATCTCTGCCGGTGAATTGGAAGCAGAATACTCAGTTGGACGATGAAAGTTCACAAAAACAAAAAAAACTCTCGATTGACCTTAAGCATTTTAGAGAAGCCCAAAGTGAAGAGAGCTTATGTTTAAACTAGACAATATCATACCATTGTGATTGTGGAGAGTCGTGTTCGTCTAACATGGTATCAGAGTCATGCCTAAACTTAGTCGTGCCAATAGATTGGTGATTCCTCACGTCTAACATGGTACCAAAGTCATGTCTAAACTTAGTCGTGCCAACACATCCGTAAATCCTCAAATGTCGAATAAATGACTACAAAAGAAAAGGAGTAAGCCTACTCAAAGGTAGTAAAAAATGACTAAGACTCCAAATGAATCAAGCCTCGATTAAGGGGAGGCGTACTTTGTTCGAGGAAAGGTGTTGGATGATGAAAGTCCCTCGACAAATTTAAGAAATGATGATGGGTTTATAAACAACATCCTCAGCTAATTTCCGAAATGATCCTAGCTAGGATATAAATTATTATTAATTAGTTCTAAACATGGTATGTGTTATAAATTTTAAATTTAATACTCCATAACAAAACTTGTAATTCAATATGTATGTAGGTATTTGTAACTACTTCATTTCAAAAAAGAAAAATTATTTGTATACAGGTAATAATACGAATTAAAAAAAAACGCTAAAAATTGGAAATTGGAAAGAGAAAAAAAACAATAATGAAAACGCTAGAAGGAGGGCTTGAACCTCCGACCTTGTGGTTAACAGCCACACGCTCTAACCAACTGAGCTATTCCAGCCGTTGCTGATGACTGAGGAATATTATTTAATTTATTTGGTTTTTGATCTGGAATAAATTACAAAATCGTGACAGTTAATATGTGAATGTATTTAAATTGCGGCGAATAAAGTTACATTATATAACGACATTTAATTGTTTATAAAGTTGGATTAAAAGGCCAAATACTCTGAATGAAGTCAACCTCAAGCTATATACATTGTATTTTATTTTATTTTATCCTATAAAGCTAATGGAAGCTTCTTCCTTTTCTTGGTCAAAATCTTAACTTCTAAATAAATTTCGTTATATACATATTTTTATATCACCTAACTCTATAGAAAATTTGAATATGAATTTATAACTCTATTAAGGTCTCGGTAACAAATAAAACAAGGAGAAGATGGGAAAGTTTTCTCGTCCCCACCTTCTGCTCCTACTTTAATGTTCATCTCTACAAAAAAAAAATATCATTTATTTTTACGGAGAGCAGAACCAGAATTGCCAATCCAAAATAGAGTGGTTTGTTTGGCGGAGGAGAAAGGGAAAATGATCTTAACCTTCTTAATAAAATTTATTAAAAATATATAATTATTATTCGAAAAGAAAACTGAATTATATATTTTGGAAAGAGGGGATGAAATTACCATTATACCCTTTAAGTTGGATGTGAATTAGAAAAAAAAAAATGGATTTTAAAAGATTTAGATTCATGCATGAGCTTAAAATTTTTTAAATAGAATATTAATTATATGCAAACTTTGCCCCAAAAATATATATTTTAACTAAAATCCAAAATATCCAAACACTATACGACAAATACTTATCCTAATATTAATGGTGAGCAAAATTCAAATTGTTAAGCATAATTATTGCTTATCCGTACAAGTAATAAATTAAATTATTTTCTTAAAAATAAATTAATTTTAAAATTTAAATTTTAAAGACTAATTAACATAAAATTTCAACTTTTATTATTTGTTAAATTAAATAATTCGATTCAAATAAATAAAATAATAAACAATTTAATCGAGGATTAAAATGGTGTGTCATATTAAAATCTTAATTTAATTATGACGTGCATTCTTAAAATTATGACTTCTTTTTTTATTGATTTATATTCTCGCACGTGTGCGAGATCGGCACACCACCGACTAAGTTTCTCCATTTATTATTCCTCCCCCGCACGTGCGAATCCACCCTGCACTTTTCTATTTTGTCCTCTAATAAATTATCCAATTTAATTTTTGTTTTAAATAAATATTTAGACTCACTTTAAATTTAATCCATATAATTACTTAAAAATCATAAATATTTATTAAATTTAATAATTGTTTAATTATGCTTATTAAAAAATAATTAGCCGACAGAACAGTCAGCCTAGAAGCCAAAAGAAAAGCAACCGAAAGCAAATAAAATCAATATAGATTATAAATTATATATAAATAATTTAAAGTATGAAATAGACAATTTAATATTTTATTTGCAATCTATAAAGTAATAATTATTTTTTAAATATATTTTATTTTATTTTAAAAGGTAGACACTTGTTTTAAACGTGATGGAAAATATTATTTTTATTAATTAATTTTTTATTATTTTAAAATGTCTATTTCAATATAATTAGTCTAAATTGGGATTATTATTATTATTATTATTATTATTTAAAATTGGTTGTTCATAATAATTTTGAAAAGCAAACAAATTCAAAGGCTTTAATTTCGTTATGAAATTAAAATTAAAATAACCATAAGAAAATGATAAATAATTCACGTTAAAATTTAAAAATTAATTGAATAATGTGAAAGGAAATTACGTAATATTTAAATAAATGGTCAATTTTGTGCTTCTTGTCAATAAATTATGTTGAATATATATTAGGTCTATATTATTATAATTTTTTTTATTTAATATTCGTATATTTTGGCTTTATTTATTTATTGATTATAAATAAATGTCTGACTTGCAGAGATATATGAAAATAAAAAAATGTACCAGCACAATTATTTTGAACATTTCTCCATTATTGTGGAGTTTATTCATAAATACATTAAAATTTTAAATGAAATTATAAAAATAATTAATATGTCTAGTTGGATTAAGAAATTTATAAATATTTTTCATAATTTAAAATTAAATTCCTCCTCGAAAACAAAATGAAATACACGTGTTATTATTATTATTATTATTTTGAGTTTATTTAATTTTAATTTTATAAATGGATTAGGCTGGAGTGTCCTTCGATAAATTTTCAAGCCCTTTCATGATTGGTTGACGGTGCCAATGGAGCTTCTTAAGTGGGCCCCACTTTCAACACGTTGACATCGACGTAGATTCAAAGTTTGACTTCACGTGAAAATCTTATCTTCATAATTTTGAATTCATTCGAGTGAATGAAAGAGGTCTTCCAAGGAATATTCGAGATGGAATGACAAATGAACCCTTTTAAAGCTCGACCAAAGAGATAAAGCAAGATTGTCGAGCTCGTAAATCATAAAATCAAATGTAGGGCTGAGATTCAATGTTCTCTCGGAGAAGAAGAGAGGTGACCTACAATTCTTCTCCAAGGCGATTGATAATGGAAAAAGTCGCTTTTATAAAGCCTTTTTTCCTCTTTAAACTCGTAGAATTAAGCTCAAACGCTCCCTAGACCTAAACCATTTCACAACATAGAGATTTAATCAATGTGCTATTTGGGTCTACTTTCGTCAAAGTTTAATCCAGTTATTTTACGGAGGAACATAAGTTAAGTTTAGCTGAGTTGAAAAAATCTTTTGAACTAATCGGGAATTTTATAAAATTTAAATATCGAGCATATTATCAGTTACAAATTTTAAATATTCATAATATTTTTAAAAGTACGGTAGGGTTGGATTATTAACCCTATTTTCGAGTTTATCCAATAAAAAAAAATGTCAACTCATAAATCGAACAAAATTTTAGATTTTTTAATAATTCAACTCAACCCAAACCGAAAAAATTTACCATGATTAAGTTAGTTCGTATTAATTGAGTTATAAAATTGTACGTACGCCTCTATAATTTTTTTTTTTTTAATCATTTTGCTCAAAAAAAAAAACATGTTAGAATAAAACTAAAGTCTGTAGCACGACAAAATTTTGTATTTCTTTAGTTATTATTTTATTCATGTTCTGCCCTAAGATTTGACGACAAACCTGTCTTTAAAAAACCAAAAAAGTGAACCCATGACAAAATCAAAAATAAAATAAACAAAATGTCTAATTATAACTATTCTTCAAAATAAAATAAATTAAATTATTTGAAAAAATACTTTCGTAAGATTTCACAATAAACCGTTCATAAAATGATTCCCGTTCAAAGAAAGTGACATAACGTAGATAACGATTATTATAACCAAACACGTTGGGTTCTATTCTTGCTTTATAGTCTCGATGCTCTCGCAAGCCTTTGCACGAGCCATGTAAGTTTCGGTTACTGGGTGCATATGGTTAACCCGCCAACTACTAGGGACCATGTTTATTTACATAACTCGATATTAGATATTAGTTGGCGAGCGACCTCGGGCCTCGACCAACTACTGAGAGACATATGCATGCCTTATCAATCTAGACAGTTCAATAGTAAAAGTTATTGGCGGCTTTCTAATAAATCCACGTACTAACCATATAAATTTTGACAGTTCACGGTAAGAAGTTAGTTGACTAACTCAAACTTTACATTATAATCTCGCCTACCACTTCATAATGGTTAGTTCTAACGGTTCATTCAAATCAAGTTCGGATAGAATAATAATTAGCATGACATAATCATTAATATTCCCAAATTTATTTTTGCAGATAAATGCGTGTGAAACCATAAAAAAGAACTAAAAAGTGCTAAGTTTGAACACGTACTTTTCTTTTCTTTAATTTTATAAATAGCTTTTAGCGTTGTACCTTTTTTGAGCCAAAGACCTTCTGGTCGCTGTAGACTTTGATAATTTTGTATCTAACGGTACAAAAGTCGGGGCAGATTTATGAAATAAGAGATAATCTCCCGGACCCAAATTATCTATAAGCTCTCCTGACTCCTAGCTCGTTATTCGGTCCCGAAAAGATATTATGCTATGAAATTGACGGGAATATATAAATTCTTAGTTATTATATTTATTTATTTATTTTGAAAATAAATGTGTGAAACCAAATAAAGAAATAAATAAAGAAATTAAAGTGGTAAGTTGAAATTGTTCTTGATATGTACTTTTCTTTGCTTTAATTCTTCCTTAACTCCTTTAGTGATGGGGAATTTCCCAAAATCCTTTGTTTATTTTATATATTAATTTGCTCATTATTCTATTTAAATACAAAATTTTCCAACGAAAATAGTGAAGGTCAAATTTAAATTATATAAATAATAATAATAATAATAAATAAATAAATAATAAAATATTGCATTCGCGCTTATAATTCATGTATAATAACTTGGTGAATATATAATTCTCCAGAATCAAATTCAACAACTGATTCTCTCAGTATTCTGAAACTCTCGAAAATAAAGACTATTCTGACAGATTCGGCATTTAGTTGTCTCGACATCTTCCTGCAACGTGGTTAGGTTAGTTGCTCTTCGTTACTTAAGACTGAAAATGTAAAGACTATCCACACAAACTTTCAAACATGTTTTGTTCTCACTCATATGCATTCCACGTCACCTAACATAGAATTGCTACAATAGAACAATAGAATGTGCACTTTGTTGGTACAGATAATATAGATAACAACTCTTAATTCTCTGGAACATTTTTTTAGTCATTCATGTCCATCTTTTTTATAGTGTCAAATAATATATTATTTACCAAATCTTTACGAAATTTAATGGTTTCGGTCTAATATTTTCGAGGCGTAATAAATGCTATTTTTTTTATTTGGAAAAATAAATAATTATATAAAAAATAAGAATAAAAGAATAAAAGAATTATTGTGCCCATATTCTGAGTCGGCAAAACAGAGAGAACAATTCCAATATGAACTCTCTTACGGGAAATTAAAAACCGACAATTTTAAATTCGTATCTGAATTTCACATTTTAATCCGTAAAATAAATAAATAAATAAAATATTTAAATAATAATAATAAGAAGGTTGGGTCTAATTACAGAGTTCCAAATCTAATTCTTAAAAACAGAGAATCACTGTTCATACTTCGGCCGCGCGTTTAAATTCCTTACAACAAACATCGGCGAGGAATTGGAATCAAAATCAACAGCCTCTGTTTTTTTTTTTTTTTTTTTTTTTNTTTGCATGTGCTTGTTCAAGGTGGCGAATCGGCGAGGAATTGGAGGTGACTTGGGACCGTTTCCAAGTGGCGGCGGCGATGGCGACGGTGATAACGGCAAAAAGTTATTCTACAGTCAAGAAAATGACGGCGATTATTATTCCGCTGTCGGAGAGGTGTCGGCGATGGTGTCGGTGTTAACCGATGTGGTGTCTGGGGTGGGGGCAGCCGACTCAAACTACAGCGGCGGGCAGGTTTTTTCGTCTTCATCGTCAACGTCGACTTCTTCGCCGCTGTCGAGTTTCTCGTCGGAACCGAGCTATGTGTCGGCGATGAGTTCTTGGGTTGGGCAGAAACGACTACGTGAAGGAGAAAATGCAGAAACAGAGCGTAATTTTGATTCTCTTTCGCGGGT
This sequence comes from Cucurbita pepo subsp. pepo, assembly GCF_002806865.2. Taxonomy (NCBI): domain Eukaryota; kingdom Viridiplantae; phylum Streptophyta; class Magnoliopsida; order Cucurbitales; family Cucurbitaceae; genus Cucurbita; species Cucurbita pepo. The sequence continues at coordinate 17,940,235 of NC_036638.1, forward strand.
TTTTAATGGACAATCTTCCTCCGCCGTAATTACTGCAGGTTCGTAACAGAGCCGAGCTTGAAATTTTAATTTAATTATATTTGGATTTTAAAATTTTAGAAAATAAATGTGGAAGAGAAAATTAAGCAATGGAACAGTACAAGAAATTAATCTGGATTTTTTTTTTGTGTAGTGAAAGAAGAAATTCCAATTCCGTACACCGGAATTTCAAATCCCGGCACCGCCGTTGCGGCGTCTCCAATGAGCGAGACGGCGGCGGCTACGGCTGTTAGCGATAGAAGAAGAAGATACAGAGGAGTACGGCAGCGGCCATGGGGGAAATGGGCGGCGGAGATTCGTGATCCGCATAAGGCGGCTAGAGTTTGGCTCGGGACGTTCGACACGGCGGAGGCTGCCGCTCTAGCATACGACGAAGCTGCCCTCCGATTCAGAGGAAACAAAGCGAAACTCAATTTCCCTGAAAATGTCGGGTTACTTCCTCCGCAGCAGCAGCACATTCCGATATCCAGCCCCCAATTTGTTCCGCCACGGACGGCGGCGCTTCAGATACAGAATTACCGGGATTACATGGAATATTCCAATTTTCTTCAAAGCTCCGGCGACTTCCTTGGACAACCTTCGAGTTTACTGCAGCAAATGTATTATAATGCGCAGTTGACTCCGTTTCAATATTTGCCGGCGCCAGCGCCGTCGTTGTCCTCTGTTTCAAATTCTGTTTTTATTCCGCCGCAGCAGCAGCAGCAACAAATGGGGTTATTCCGGCCGCCGCGGTCGCAAAATCAAAACCAGGATGGCTCCGATTGCTTCCCCGGTACGTCGTGGAATGATTCCGGTGCTCCATCATCCGGCTGATTACTCTGTTTTTTTTTTTTTTTTTCAAAAATGAAATAAAAGCATATTTAATTTGGATTATTTTATTTTTGCTCGAGAGTTTATCCATTTTTTATTTTGTAGACGATAATTTCTTTTTATATCTTTATTCCGAGTTTTTCATGTTTTTTTTAATAATTATCTTATCAACATTTCTTCGTCCTGAGGTAACATTTTAGTTATCTTTTATATATATTAACCAAAAAAACATTTAATATTAAGGGCGACACGTGGACATAAAGATATTTAGGTTAGGTTATAAAAATTACTTTAAACTTCATCATTTATTTTAAAATATTTTTATTGGAATATTAAATAAAAATTAACGTTTTCAATTCTCTTTAAATTTAATCCACTAAGACTTCAAAAAAAAAAAAGAAAACAGAACTCTTAAATCTTGGATTTTAAAATTAATTAATTAATACCCTACAATATTTTAAAATCAACCATTTTTGTACTATATTAGTTGTAATCAAATATTTTAAAATTAATTAATTAATACCCTACCTTGCCTTAAAAGTTTTTTTAAAAAAAAATATATATTTTTTTTAGAGAAGGTAAAATTTGAGAGTATTTTTTATTAATTTAGTTGTAATTTTTTTTACTTCAATTGAACAAAATTAGTTTTTTGTCTTGGCAATTTCCTAATGATTTGTTAATTGACTAAAATTATTAGTCAAAATAAACGCTTTAACTTATTTTAATTGATTCAATTTGGTCAATTTCAGTCAATTAATTAAATTTTATTAAACAATTTGGTTTGATATTAATATGGGTGTTTTATTTCTTACCAAAGTGATAGACCAATACTTGACATCAATATTAAAAAATAAATTAGAAATTAGAAAGAAAAAAGAAATGGTCCCATCAGGTGTCCACGTGTCACTGTCTGATTTGCAATTGTGATACACATGTTTCTATATGAGAAACACGTGGACAAGATCTTCTAGAACATATTCAAATATAAAATTTTAGAAAGAAACTAAATTAAATTCGCATATAATTTAAAAAATAAAAAAGAAATTCATATATTCAATTTACTTGAATACCCTTTTATTGAAGTTTACGTCATGAACAGCCTTTCGCCGTGTCCTTTTCTCAACTTATTTAAGAAGCAAGAAATAAAATAATTAAAGAAAACGACGATGCCTTTTCTTTTCCTTATTATTATAATAATTATTATTGACGTCACTATTAACGACGTGGGCAAAATATAAGTGACGGGTCAAAAGCGATCTCAGGAGAGTGGGACCACGTCGAACTTACTTGATTCTCTAAATTTTGACACGTGGGAAATTCTTAGAATCGCGCACACGTGTCCCACTAAAATATTTTAGGTCGGTCGGGTTTTGCGTTGGACCGATTGGTCGTTTACCTACCGCCAATTTATCGGGTACGGTGTGAACCCATGAAAGAGGATACGGGTCTTTGTCGAGTTCGGTTCATCAGCCAATGCTCGAGCTGCCACGTCATGGATAGTCAGCGTTGACCATTGAAATGGGACCCAAAGCCTCTCCCATTGACGCAAACTCCTGGGCCCGCTTCTCGGGTGGCTGGGCCCAAATAAGGCCCACTCCCCACAACAGATAATTGGAATGGGCTTTAAGAGATGAGACAAGCCCATCTCCTGAAGTTAAATCATTTTCTACGTCAATTACTAAATTATAATTATGTTAACCATTATAATTACTAATCTTTTAATTTAATAAAACCAAGATCATATTCCTAAATAAATATTTTTTTTTCAAATTTTTTATTTTTATTTTACACAATGGATTTTAAGTAATGATTTTTTTAATATATATTTATACCCAATATAATTCTACAAAATTCATAATTAAAAATGTTACATTACTTTTTTTTTTATTATTATTATTTTAAAATTTTGAAAAGGAATTTGAAATTTTAACGAACAACCACTATGGATATTTTTGAAATTTTTATGATTTATTTATTTATTTTGTAAAATTTGAAAATCAGATAATTGAGTTGACTGTTTGAACACGTACCGTACCCTAATCATTGACTAGAGATGCGAGGTGCCCAATTCCTCAGCCCCATCTTCCTCGAACGCTCCTCCGTCGCCACTCGCCGCCCTCCCTTCCATTTCCCCTCAATCTCTCCTTCCGCCATTGAAATTCCTTCCGCCATTGAAATTCCTTCCACTTTCTCTCTCAGAACAGGCCATGCTATCCTCCTCACTCATAGTTTTTGCATCCCTCGCCAGTTTCATCGTCGGAACCCTAGTCCTCTTCTGCGTCTTTTTTCTCTACCAACAAATCAAATCCAAGCATCGAATTACTCGCCACCAGCAACTTCGCAACCGCAATTTGGATCTCTCCTCTGTCACCGTCGATGGAATCGCATCCTTCGATCCTTCACTCTGTTTCTCCATGGCCGAACTTCGTTCCGCGACCAAGAATTTCAGTAACGATTTGATCGTCGGCGATGGATCCTTCGGAATCGTCTACAAGGCTCGCCTCTCCTCCGGCGATAACGTCGCCATCAAGAAACTCAATCACGACGCGTTCCAAGGATTCAGAGAATTCCGAGCCGAGATGGAGACTCTCGGAAAACTCCGCCATCGGAACATCGTCAAGATCTTGGGATACTGCGTTTCCGGCTCCGATAGGCTCTTGATTTATGAGTTTGTTGAGAGAGGAAGCCTCGATAACTGCTTGTACGAGACCTCCACTTCGGCGGAGGCAGATAAGGGTTCCGATGGATACTTGACCTCGAATCCGCCATTGCCTTGGGAGACCAGGTTGAAGATCATGAGAGGCGTTGCTAATGGGCTTTCGTATTTACATGGGCTTTCTCAGCCCATTATTCATAGAGATATTAAGGCCGGCAATGTCTTATTGGACTCCGAATACGAGGCCCATATTGCTGATTTTGGGCTGGCACGTATGATTGATAGCTGCAGTTCGCACGTGTCGACTCAGTTTGCCGGAACTTGGGGATACATGCCGCCGGAATACAGGGATGGAGTGACGGCGGCGACTGTGAAGGCTGACGTGTATAGTTTTGGGATTTTAATGTTCGAGGTTGCTATGGGCCGGAGGCCCAATTTGCCGATGGTATTGGAGGATAGAGAAGTGGGCTTAATAGAATGGGCCAGGATTTTGGTGGCCCAAAATAAGCATATGGAAATGGTTGATGCAAGCATTTCGAAGGAGGATCTAGTGGAGGCAAATGTGAAGGAGTATTTTAGGATTGCTTGTTTGTGTACGAGTGAGAGGTCCAAGGAAAGACCTCTTATGTTGAATGTTGTCGAGTTGTTGGATCGGATTTGTGACGTGAAGTTGCACGACGACAACGAGTATCAAAATAAGCTCGATGTGTAGTTAAGACAGCGACGGTGGTGATGATGATATTCATGTGGGAAGGAGATGTATAATATTTCTATTAAGAGGAATGTAAATAGTGGTTCGAGCCAACTATTCAAATAGGTCAAATGTAGAATGGGGATGTCGAGATTTTGTTTATATTATTTTATATATATATATAAATATATATAACATATATGTGTCGAAATAGTTCAACGAGAATCTTAAAATAATTGAAATTTATCGATGATGTGTTTTAGTAGTAGGTTATGTTGTTATATTTAGCTTTCATCGTGAATACATTTAAAAAGTAAGCTTCATGTCGAACTTTGAGCATGACATTACATTTTTTATCAAAAGGTCTATAGTTTGAATTTTCATTTCTACGTATTGTATTAAAAAACCGATAACATATTTTCGATCAACAGATCAACTGTTCCCTAAATTAGCCGATGTGGGACTTTCATCATCCAACATCTCCTCGCGAACAAAGTACGTCTCCCCTTAATCGAGACTCAACTCCTTTGGAGTTTTAGTCATTTTTTACTATGCCTTTGAGGAGGCTTGATTCTTTTTCTTTTGGAGTTCTTTGTTTGACATTTGAGGATTTACCAATTTATTGGCATGACTCTGATACCATGTTAGACGAACACGACTCTTCACAATGGTATGATATTGTCCACTTTGAGCATATTTTCGATCAACAGGTCAACCGTTTGAATTTTCATTTCTACCAATTGTACTCAAAAGAAAAATTAGAGTGACAACGTCACCCAAACGTTCAAGTTGGTAATGTACATTCGACATCGTGTTGGTGAGAATAGTTCGATTACGTTAGCTATGACTATCCTTAATCTTAAATAGAGAGTTAATAAAGTATTAACATTAAATTTCTAAGGAGAAAAATGCATATAGATAAAAAATACTCGAACTATCCTTAAAGTAGGAATCAATAAAAACGTTGGAAAGAAAGCATTCATCCATTCCACTGCACCACATTTTGATTTGTTCATCTAAATTTTAAGGTAGGCATCTAGAAATATAACGTTTATCGATATTATTATGACAAAAATAAGACAAAATCTATCATATTTTCAAGATGGATTATAATCTCTCCTATAAATAACTAAGAAAGAACTTTATATTTAACAGAAGAACAGTAAGCAAGCATTGCAAGGAGCACAAACTTGAATGGCAATTTGTGTATCAAACAACAAATCTCAAGAACACTATGAAATGAATTACAAGATGTAGATACATTAAAAATTAAACATTGACCTTGTTCATCGTGTCAATCCAGATCAACTATCCCAAAATTTGAAAGGAGGATCTTTACTTGGTCAACAAAGTTTGAACCAGTTGCATACTCTGTCAGCAATCCAACAGCAAAACCAAACATTGCCCACCTGTTGGGGGAAAAACGTCTCAGTAAGAGTAATGATGACACCCTTAACGAGTAAAATGAACAGCTGATTGCTACTAGCAACTATGAGATTCAGTAAAATATGGAATGAAGCACATTCCATTTCCATAAAATCAACACAAAACACATGAGATTCCACATCGATTGGAGAGGGGAATGAGGGCTAACGAGGACGCAGGGCCCTGAAAGGGGTGAATTGTGAGATCGCACATCGATTGGAGAGGGGAACGAGGGCTAACGAGGACGCAGGGCCCTGAAAGGGGTGGATTGTGAGATCGCACATCGATTGGAGAGGGGAACGAGGGCTAACGAGGACGCAGGGCCTTGAAAGGGGTGGATTGTGAGATCGCACATCGATTGGAGAGGGGAACGAGGGCTAACGAGGACGCAGGGCCTTGAAAGGGGTGGATTGTGAGATCGCACATCGATTGGAGAGGGGAACGAGGGCTAACGAGGACGCAGGGCCTTGAAAGGGGTGGATTGTGAGATCGCACATCGATTGGAGAGGGGAACGAGGGCTAACGAGGACGCAGGGCCTTGAAAGGGGTGGATTGTGAGATCGCACATCGATTGGAGAGAGGAACGAGGGCTAACGAGGACGCAGGGCCTTGAAAGGGGTGGATTGTGAGATCGCACATCGATTGGAGAGAGGAACGAGGGCTAACGAGGACGCAGGGCCTTGAAAGGGGTGGATTGTGAGATCCCACGTCGATGGGAGAGTGGAACGAGGGCTAACAAGGAGGCAGGGCCCTGAAAGGGGTGGATTGTGAGATCCCACATCGGTTGGAGAGGAGAACGAAATATCTTTATAAAAGTGTAGAAACCTCTCCCTAGTAGACGCGTTTTAAAAAATTTAAGAGAAATCTCAAAGAGGACAATATCTGCTAGGTGGGTAACAATATTTGATCTCTACTGTGCTCCTTCTATCGACTGGATCCTTTTTTATTCTAAGTATCTAGACATACCTATTTCTTCATATTTCTACTAAATGGGTTTCGTTCGAGTGCCTAAAAATAATATTCCAAAGCTTTTGTATATTCTCCGTTTCTTGCGTGGATAATACCTATGTATATAACTTCGATCATAGGGATCGATTTCTAGTCGCGAACATCTAAATCAAATACCTTCTTAATCTAAACCGAATGCGGTAACATTTGGGTTTTGAATAAAATCAGCACAAAACACAGTGGATATGATTCTCGAACAGAAGCAGTCGTGCAAACGATCCTCCAAACTATATGGGAAATGGATTGGTTATCCATGAAGATAAAGAAAGAATTCTTGTACTTGTGCTAAAAGGAATGGAGTTCACTAGTTTAGGCACAAGAACATAATCAAAACTTATAATGGAGTTCACTAGTGAGAATATCCAGCTTCAAAATTTAATAATCATCGATAAAATCGGAAGAGAAAAGAGGAAATGAAATCACCTGCCATTGGAAATTTCATTCTTCCCGATGAAGCCAAAGAACGGTCCCTGATCAGCCTCATCAAGCTTCTTCTGCTTAAAATACTCCTGAAGCTCCTTAGCCTTCTGCCTCTGAAACTCTAAAGTGATCGTATTATCCTGTTTTGCAACATACGCCTTTGCCGACGGCTGAGCAACAGGAGTCGGCTTGAGAGGAGGCGACGGCTCTCTCAGAGAAGGAGCCGCCGGTCTCCTGATAGGGCCGTCGGTCTGAGAGCACCGAATGGTGAAGACAAAAGGTTTGGAGGAGGAGAATCTGATGGAAGTGTGAGCGGACGATGAAGAAGTGGAACTGGCAGCCGAAGCCGACGGAGAAACGGCGGCCGACGACGAGGAAACGGTGGGGATTTTGATTTTGGCAAAGGGGAATGAACAGGCCCCCGACATTTCGCCTTCTATCTCTGAAATTTCTCTATCAGATTCTTGTGGAACTGAAATGGATTCGGATTAGAGGAATTGAAGTCAAAATCGAGTGGATATGTTTGGTGTGGATACGATGTGGCCAAGTTTCAGAAGAATACAAGCCATTGACGGGTTTAGGGAATGAAGAAAGACGGCCCATTCAATCGACTTTCAAGCGTGTGAGCAGCGCGCCATTTTATTAATAACATATATAATTAAATAATTTTGAGATCGTACAATCCAAATGGTTCTATGGTCTAGTGGTCAGGACATTGGACTCTGAATCCAGTAACCCGAGTTCAAATCTCGGTAGAACCTATTTTCGTTTTTTAAATAATACTATTTTATTATAAAAATTTATAATTAATATAATCTTGAGACGTTGTTATCGAAATGGTTCTATGGTCTAGTGGTTAGGACATTGGACTCTGAATCCAGTAACCCGAGTTCAAATCTCGGTAGAACCTAAATTTGTTTTCTTTATAAATTAATAATACAATATTTTATTATAAATTAAATTTTATAATAAATATAAATTTGAGACATTATCAAAACGGTTCTATGGTCTAGTGGTAAGGACATTGGACTCTGAATCCAGTAACCCGAGTTCAAATCTCGGTAGAACCTAATTTTGTTTCATTTTATTTATAATTAATATAAATAAAATATTTTAGTCCTATTATAATATATATGTGTCTAGTTCAAAGTTATAATGTTCTAACCATCTGCATACTTTAAAAATTAATATTAAAAATTTTATTATTCTATATTCATATGAATTGACAAACAGAGTAAAAGATCAAAATTTTGAATTCACTTTTCTGTTTTTATTTAAACAAATAAGTTAGCAAAAAGCTTCTTTAAAAATAAATTTAAAGTTTCAAATAATAAGAATTTATTAGATAGTTTATAAAAAAATATATTTATCGTTCATTAAAACATATACCATAAACTAATAACACTCATATTATTTTCCATAAATTAACAAAAGCCATTTAAAAATAATTTTAAAGGTTCATTTCCATTTTCAAAGTGGGGTTAGTTTGAACTTTAAAGGTTCATTTTCTACTCAATGTTATCAAGAGGATTTGGCTCGCTAGTGACCTGCACGGTTCAGTTTACTCATTGTTCATGCGGATAATTTCAAGCTGAAATGAACAAAGACTTCGGCTGCCCACTCTTCCATTTTTAACCCCAAAAACATTTCCACAAACAGAGCATTGAATCAACAAAACAGAGTTCATCTTAATATCATCCTAATCTCAACCAATCAAAGCCTAATCAAAAGCTTCCTTTTGAATACCCAACAGTAAATATCCCCAAAAAAATTGTTCATAGAGTAAATAGTAACGAAGAAATATGAAAATACAGTGAAAAAGCAACAAAAAGTGATGAAAAGTGAAGGTCATCCATCCATGTGAAAAAAGAAACTTACTGAAACCAGCACTACCATGGATAGATGATCATCGTGAAGAACATGGGAACCAGCAGAATTCCTGGTTGGTTTCTGTTTGTCTAAAATTGCTGACAAAGCTTCCTCTATCATGAAAAAATCTTGAGCGAACAAGTTGATCTGATTCGAGTCGGCAGATTTTTGAGGATCTTGAGCACACATCATCAATGGTAAAAATGGGGTTTGAATTACATGATACTGCATAAACACCTCCTTTTTCCAATATCATTTTCATCGTCCGATACATTTATTTCACTGCATTCGGGATTAGGATTCAAACTGATCAGAAATACAAACTTTGATGGGATAAAATCAGCAAATTCTGAGCAATAGGGTTAGGTTTTTGGTTATACTACGCCAAGAATTTCATCTGTAGTATGAATTCGATCTAAGGTCAATAGACAAAACAGTATGATTTGTATATTTTCAAGCTAGAAGGGCGTTTTAAGTTATTTTTAAAACATGATTGCACGAAGAAGAACTATTTCTAAAAAATAACTGCAATCTGATGTGTTCTACTTATTGGACAGGGTTCTATGGTCGTTCCACGACCCTTGGATATCGAAGACGTCTATGAGGTGATCTCGTAGTTCCTACGGGTGGAGACAATGGGGTCACGTGTGAATTAGGCTTTACAGAGGGCAAGGTTGCAGCATATTAGTGTCACTATGAAAACTTAAAATTTTCCATTGTTAAAAAAGAATGATGTGATGAACATTGTTCAAAAAGAATGCATGGAACACGAACATGCAATATTTCACAAGCTTCATAAATTATGATTCTTCTAAAAATGGGATTTCAAAAAATTGAAGTTTTCATACCTTGGTTCAAATTCTTTGACTTCAGCAAGCTCGCTTCCACAAGTATCTATCCACTGCACTTTCCTTCTTTCTACATGACTGGAATCACAACTACCCTTTCCTCCCAATGCTTCATTTCCATCAGCATTCCCAACAGAAACTACAGTAGCATCTGAAGCTTTTTTCAAGCTACTTTTAAGCACCATTTTGCTTGCAAGATTCTCATCATTTGAACTAAGAACTTGATTCTTGCCATTATCAGAAAGAGGAGATGTTTTTGAACTATCTTGACGCTGTGTACTGGCTGCTTTCTTCACAATAGATGAATTTGGCCCTGCTGGATTATCTTTCTTCAAAATAGATGAATTTGGCCCTGCTGGATTATGGCGAAAGCAGCGTAAGGAGGAGGAGGCACACCTCCAGGAAATCCACGTCTTTGTCGAAGCCAGCTCGTTAAGGTCGGGCTCTCGGTCCAACAACAATGGCAAAACTCTCATGGGTTTAACTTCGCTCTTCTGACCCAAGAAAAGAAGGGTCAAGCTACTGCTATAACCAGAAGCTGAAGAAGAAAAGAACCCTCCGCCTTCTACTAGCAATAACATCAGTTGTGTTCATCTGGGAGCCCAAAAAGAATGTCAACAACAATCCCTACTCAGAATATATGAGTACCCCTCCCATTCATCCATCTATAACTCAGAATCAAAATGTTCATTGTACCTATCACCATCGAAGTGTTCTTCTGCTCGTAAGCTCGACCTCAGATGTTGAAATTTCTTTCTACTAATCCGTGCCAGGTTGCCTGTAGTTTAGAACAATACAAACTAAAAGCATAAACACAAGCAACAAAGTCCTACGAAATCTACACTTCAACAAAAGATTATTCAACATCGTGATGCCATTTTCAGTCATAAATTACCCTACAAAGATATCGCCAAACAATCTGCTAAAAAGAATCGAAGTAAGAAGACAGAATCAGATAAAATCATGATATGAAAATAGCATTCTCGACATTTTAAACGCAGAATTTTCTCTACCTCTCCGACAAGTTCTCCAAATTTCAAAACTGGAGGCTATGGAAAAACTTCAATATTCTCTATTATTGAAATCTAACCACTGCTATGGATCCAGTGGCGATTTCACATGGTTAAGAGAATGTTCAAATCATCAACATTATTGAAACAGAAAATCGGAACAATTTCATTGCAGCCAAAAAGTAAAGAAAGAAAATGACAGGCAAACTAATAAATAATAGGAGTAGATGAAATTAATTCGTGAAAGAGGAAACAGAGAGCTACTACTACCGGACCACATGCGAAGAATCTCCCGCCGTTATTCTAATCTTCACGAAACTCGATAAGATATAACTTTCTGCTTTCTCCGAAACTCCTAAACGATCCAAAAACTCGGATAATGAATTGAAATCTACAATCTCCTGCGCAAAAATCAAGAATCGTTTCAAACAAAAATTAACAATTCAAACGAGCCTCTCACTGGCCATTACGCTCTGTTAAATGCAGATAAGTATACAACCATTTCAGAAATCTACAAATTACTTCCACTTCAGAAGACCACTACAAATTACCAAACAACTCTTAGCAAAATGAGGTTTCACATTCTTCGAAACAAACACAAATTCGAAGAATGAACGATCCATTCAATTCGATTCCTCGGGTACACAAAAATGACATCGAACAGAGAAGGAGAAAAGTGTGGCTGTACCTGACTGCAGATTCGAACCAGATGTGACAGAGAGAGAAAGAATAACGCAACAAAATCGTCAGAGCCGCCGAGTTCACTCCCGAAACTCTGCCGATTATTCTGGTGAAAATGGCAGTAGAGGTAAGAATCACCGAGGAATTGGGAGAGAGAGCAGAGAATATCTTAAAGAATAAAAGAAGAAGAAGAAAAAAAAATGAGTAGAGCAGGGAAGACAAAGATGGTGACTCTCAGGCGCATGATAGTGATGGGTCCCACCTATAATTTTTTTAAAATATTTAATTAACCTTCATTTATAATTGTTTTTTTTTTCTTTCTTTTAATCAAGCAAATAAATTATTTAAAATAAAGGTGGGGCCAATCGTCATTTCCAACAGGGAATTTGTATTTAAATTCTATTTCCAATAAATAGAGATAAATTATTAATAATTTCTCGACAGGAAATATTAGGGCGGGTTTGGAATCATTTTTTATTTTTATTTTATTTTTTAAGGAAAAAAATTAGTACAAATAATTTTGTTCTATTGTCCTCTTTGCACTCCTCACACACTATACACTTATAAATTGTGGTTTGTTCTCCTCTCCAACCAATGTGAGACATCACAATCCACCACTGGGCCCAGCGAGAATCCACCCCCTTCGAGGCCCAGTGTCCTCGCTGGTACTCTCTCTTTTCCTCCAATCGATGTGAGACCGCCTCCAAATCCACCCCTTTTTGGCCCTGTGTACTTACTGACACATCGTCCGATATCTAACTCTGATATCACTAGTAACGCCTCAGATCCACCGCGAGCAGATATTGCCTTCTTTGGGCTTTCCCGACCCTCAAGGCTTTAAAACAGTCTTCTAGAGGAAGGTCGTTCGGTGTCTGGCTCTCATACCACTAATAACGGCTCAGATGCACCCTAGCAGATATTGTTCTCTTTGGGCTTTCCCGACCTTCAAGGCTTATCCACCCCCTTTGGGGCCAGCGTCCTTACTGACATATTGTCCAGTGTCTGGCTTTGATATCACTAATAACGGCCTAGATTCACCACTAGCAGATATTGTCCTCTTTAGGCTTTTCCGACCTTCAAGGTTTTAAAACGCGTCTTCTAGGAAAGGTTTCCACACCCTTGTAAATGATGGTTTGTCTCTTTCTCACCCAACGTGGGACATCACATCCTCTAATATCTAATTTTTTTTTGTTAAAAAAAAAAAATTAATTGTGATTTTATAGAAATATAAAATTAATCAATAAATTAAAGTTAAAATCTATCTAAAAAATTTTCTATAAAGTATAGACACAATGATTATAAATAAATTAAGAAACAAGAAAAGAGAAGGGAAATTAATTATTTTTCAATAAAAATTTTAAAAATATAAAAATAAATAAAAACATCCCAACAAAAGGTTGTATGCTTAAATTGATTACCTCAATGTTTTTTTTTTTTTAATATAAAATGATTTTATATTAATTAAAAGACGTGGAAATAAATGTTAGAAAAAAATTAAAATATATATATATATTTTTGAAAAAATAAATTAAATTGAAAATTGCTTTTTAGGCATCAAATCTTCCTGACATGCTTCTATTTTGGGAAACATTAACCAAAAATTATTTTAATTTTGGCTTTCACTAATTACATGTCTGCCCTCTCCTTTTTTTTTTTTTTAATCAATAATTATTATTATCACTTTTTAGGCACTAATTTTCATGCTAATTGCTATTCGATTATGGGTTTAGTTGAAATCTCTTTTATAATTACTTAGTTTTTTTAATATTTTTATTTTTAGATTTTTATTAAATTCCAATTGATTTTTTTAAAAAATGAAAATCATTTTAGAAAAATGGTAAGAAAATAAGTAAAATTTTAAAAAATTCCATGATAATCATTTAACATGAATTCTAACTTTAATTAACAACTTTTTAAATTCATAATTTTTAATTAAAATCTTATTTACTTTTAGAGAAAAAATTATAGTTTGATATATTATTTAAATTAATATTGATTAATTAGTGAAATAAAAGTACTTTTTTGGAACTAAAAAAAGTAAATGTGGTCCAAATATATAAATCTTTTTATTTTCTAAATAATGTACTTTATTGTTGAATAAAAACATTAATATATTATTACCTTACTGTATTTGGCTGTAACTTTCCCCTTTAAGATATTAAAAGTTACTTTTTAGTTAAATTAAAATCACTTTTCAAATTCATCATTCTATTTAAATAGGTAAACGAAAAGTGTTATTAAAATCTTAAATTTTTAATAATATTTAAAAAATATCCTAAAATTTTAACCTGTCATCATTTAACTTTTTAGAAATGGTAAAAAAAATACCGTTAGTACTATGTTTAAAAAATACATATGAAAATTTACAAATATCAATAACACAATTTACCTCTGTAAAAAAAATTCAAGTTTTTGTTATCATCAATATATGGATGAAAATAAATTATTAATCTCTCATCAATTATCCTCCCGTTTTTTTAATATTATTTTTAAAAATTTATACTAATTTATTTTTATTTTATTTTTTAATATTTCATAAATAAAGATATTTTATTTTATTTTATTTTAATATTGAAGGATATTAACGAAACGTTTCTCAAAGTTTGAGTGTATTTTTTATAAAATAAAATGTTAACGACTATTACTTAAAACTCGATTAGGATGCTTTTAAATTTAATATATATATATATATATATATATATATATATATATATATATATATATTCGAAATAAAATAAAAAATATATATTTTTATTAATTTAGCTGTTATGATTACACTTTTTTTAGTTGAAAAAAAAAAAAGTTGAACTAAAACTTGATATAATGAGTAAAGCAGAAAGTTAGAGATAAAAGGAAAGGAGAAAAGATTGGACATTTCTGAAATGGAAATGACAGCGGTGGCAGCCTCCCATTATTCTGTCCCTAACCCAATTATGCCTTTGTCTTTGTGGGCCCAAACAAGGCCCAACACACACCCCCTCTCTCTTTCCTCTTTTTTATTCATTTTATAATTATTTGTATATATTTTATGCTAACATTTAAATTTATAATGTTCTATCTAACAATATTAATTTTTAATAATATTCTTAATTTTTTTTAAAAAAATTCTTACCTTTAATTATGTAACAAAATCATTAATATTTTGAAATTTTAAAAATCAACCGAATTTGGGGATTTTAAAAGTTCCAAAGTAGGGTTTTATGTAGAGGATTATTGGGACTGAGTCTCACATTGGTTAATTCAGTGGAAGATCATGAACTTATAAGTAAGGAATACTATCTCCATTGGACTGAGACCTTTTGGAGAAGCCCAAAACATAGTCATGAGAGCTTATGCTCGAAGTTGACAATATCGTACCACTGTGGAGAGTCGTGATTCCTAACCTTTTATGTAATCCTATACCCATCATTTGTTTCTTTTTTATTTTATTTTAATTATTTAAAATTTTATTGTTTATTTATTTATTTATTTTGTATTATTTATTAATTTGGTTTTCTCAATTTTCTTCCTTTGTTACTTTTCTTTTATTGTATTTTTTGTTGTTTTTTTATAATATGATATTTTCCGATTATTTATATTTATTATTATTATTATTTGTTATTTTTATAACTCTCTCTTAACTTATTTTCTTTTTTCAATTATTTGTGTGTGTGGTTTTGGGGTTTCTTTTAGCTATTTATTTTTATTTATAATGAAGTGTTGAAAAAAGTGAAATAAATTATTTTATTTTTTTTTAAATATAAGGTTTATAATTAATTGTTCACTTCGATTTAGTATTTAAAATTTTATTAAAATAATTTATTAGGAATAATTATTATAATTAACTGATAAAGAAAAAAACAAAAGGTTTAAGACATATTATTTCTAAATAAAAATTAAATCAAATAAAGTTTATATAATTTTATAATATATTTATCTCATTTTATATACTTATCTAATTTTTTTTATTGTGTAAATTAAACTTTTTTAAATGAAAGAAATTTTAGACACAAAATTAAACCTTCAAAACATAGGAAGTATATTACATTTTTATTGACAATTCCACGTGCTCATGAATTCAACATCAATATGAATGGTGAATTGACGTTATGCTCTAATAAATTAATAAAATATAAACAAAGTAATAATAGAACGTGTGCATACTTGAGTTTATGAGAGGCATATGAATGAACCATAACAACATTCAAATCAAAGAGATACTAAGAATATATGGCCGACTTCGATTAAAAAAATGCTTAAAAGTACCGATAGTTACTATGTATATCAATAAGTTTTTTTTTTTAAATTTTTTTTTAAGGTTCAAAACTTAGCTTGAATCAATCCTATCTTGGATGATCTCCTATAATTAAATAATTTTGAGATATTATTTTAAAAATGGTTCTTATCCGGACATTAGATTCTAAATTAAGTAATTTCAGTAGAACCTAAATTTATTTATTAGTTTTTTTATAAATTAATAATATATATATATATATATATATTTCGAGCGGTAAATTAACATTTTTATTATAGTATAATAAATTAATAAAATTTAGTACGAATTATAACCCTTATCTACCTTCTTTTTTTCTAACTCAGTTCTAAAAACTTTAAGGTTTAAATTGCATTAATCTTATGTCGAGTGACCTCCTATAATTAAATAATTTTGAGATATCATTTTCAAAATGGTTCTATGGTCTAGTGGTTAGGACATTGGACTCTGAATCCAGTAACCCGAGTTCAAATCTCGGTAGAACCTATTTTATTTTAATTTTTATAAATTAATAATACAATAAATAAATATATATATATATATGATTGGTGAATTTACATTTTTATTCTAATGTACTAAATTAATAAAATATAAACTAAATAGCAACAGAAGTTAACATACAGCGATGGAAGGTGGGCCCCACGAAAGCCCAACAGAAGTTAACATACAGCGATGGAAGGTGGGCCCCACGAAAGCCCAACTGGGAAATCGTGGGCATCGAAATTAAGCTTACATCTCTCCACGAGCCCTTCATTGGCCAACTGACCTTCTGCGTTTCCATTTTCATTTCCATTTTTTCCACAAATCCAAAAAAAAAAAAAAAAAAAACNTGAATCTCACGAACACAAACGCCACACTGATTCAATAAAATTCGTAACCGTTCGAAATCCGAACTCTTTGCTCTTCCTTCTTCAATCTGCCTGCCCTAAACTGGTTGTTTTTCTCTCTGTCACTCTTCCTCCTCTCCGATTTTTCGCACACACTGTGCCCATGCTTCCTTCGATTTGACGGTATCTGTCGTGTTTTTTTCTTCTGATTCTAAATTCTGTTTTCATGTCATCTCATTTTGTAGTGGTGGACTGTGATTTGGTTTCATCTCTGATGGATCTGTGTTTGCTTTTGCTGAATCATTTGAATTTGGATCTTCTGTTTTTTTTTTTTAAATTAGATTTCATTTCTAGATCTGCTTCGACTGTTATATCGTGTTTTCGTGGTTTTTGTTTTATGCTGCATTGATCGTGGTTTTTTCTTTTGTTTTCTGGTGGATCTGTTGTAGTTTTGTTGACTTGTTTAATTAGGATGCAATTGCTACTGCTGTTAATGTGTGATTGGTGCGAGTACTAAGTTTTTGAGTCTCTGACGTGATGCTGTTCGATTTGCAGTGTATTTCGTTGCGTCTTCTGTAAACCATGGGATTTGTGTAGATGTGATCCAATTTTCATGGAAGCTGAGGGATAAAGGTTTTCGCAGAAGTCGTGTAAGGAAATTTGTGACAAATGGCTCCATCCAGCAAAGCGGACAAGAAAGCGGCTGTAGATGCAGCCGCGTGGATGTTTAACGTTGTAACTTCTGTTGGAATTATAATCGTCAACAAGGCTCTCATGGCTACCTATGGCTTCAGCTTCGGTAATTATTTTCATCACTTCCGTTCCTATCATTTACTGTATTTATACCATCTTTGTGTTTCGTCACTTAGATAGAGATTAGGGGTTACTTGCTGGAACTGTCTGTGGTAGCTCAAGAATTTAGTGGCGTTTTCTTATTCTCAAGTATGGTCTATGAACTATAATTTTCATTCTCCTTTTTTTTTTTTTTGCATTATCAGTCTTGTCATTTCCTGTTTTAAGAAGGTTCCTACCATCTTTAGTAACTCCTGTTTGTTTTCTGCCGCTGTCCATGTGATAGCTTGAGAAATCATAAGATTCTCAAGTACCACTTTCATCCACTGTCTAAATTTGCACACTTGCAGATCCTTCTTAAAGCAAAATTTTAACTTATATCTTTAGTTAACCTAATAATGCACTGACATAGCTGTAATCTGCACGTAATGAGACAGTTATGCATGTGCTCTCTCCCTCTCTACCTCTCCCTAGAAAATTATTAGATTAACCACAAATGGAAAAATGATGGGATGACTAGATAATGTTCTTCCAAACCAAAGCCTAGGAGATTAAACGGAACCTCTCTAGGTGGCTTAACTTAAAAATAGATTAGTTACAGAATGCGTGGGATAGGTGCTCACAATTAAAAGCTGCTGCTGACTTATGTTGCTTATCAATAACTGGATATATGTTTTTGGATTTCTCTGAAATATTCGTTTTTACCAAAATAAAGTCATCCCACAATGTTATCTTTTCTAAGTGAGCTTCAGCTTGTTAATTTTTTTGAACAAAAGAAGTATGTGAACTGAAATTGGGAAAGAATAATGTCATGTGGCATGTATCAAACATCGGGGGAATGCCTTTGAGTATTAATTTTGTAGAGAGAGGTTAACTGATGCTTTGAACGAGTGAGTTTTCCTGTGTATAAAACATCTCAGTGATAGTGTTGGGAAACACAAGAGTGTTCTTATAATTGATCTTGTTATTCTTGTTAATATATTGAACTCTTTCCTGTTTTGCAAATATATATATATATATACAATGGGCAAATGTTGTATGCGTTATTGCTTCAAGCACTTCTTGGATTCAAGTTTAATGGAAAATTTTTTAAGAGTGTAAAACTAAAAATTTACAATATATAAGAAAGGAACAGGTAAAAAATTTCAGTCCAATTGCTCTAGTTTGATTATGAACCTAGCAAAAGTAGATATGGCGTACGAGTCTCTTTAAGTATGAAGTTTGGTAATTGATGATGGAAAATTTTAGGTCATAATAGTGATCATTTAATTACATTCATAAGATGCTGCTCGTTGGTTGTCTGTTTCTAATTATGCATACAACATTATCTTGCAGCCACAACCTTAACAGGTTTGCATTTTGCGACAACCACCCTGATGACTGTTATTCTAAGGTGGCTTGGTTATATCCAAGCCTCCCATCTCCCTCTACCAGAGCTTCTTAAATTTGTACTATTTGCCAACTTTTCTATTGTTGGAATGAATGTTAGCCTGATGTGGAATTCAGTGGGATTTTATCAGGTAAATCCAACTCTTGGTTTGTTTCTTTTATCAGGCTATCATAACTACTCTAATCTCAACGTTCATATTGTTCTTCTTCTGTTGTCAGATTGCCAAGTTGAGTATGATACCCGTCTCTTGCTTATTGGAAGTGGTCTTGGACAAGATTCGATACTCCCGAGACACGAAGTTGAGCATTGCAGTAGTTCTCTTGGGTGTTGGAGTATGCACTGTAACTGATGTCAGTGTCAATACCAAAGGCTTTATTGCTGCCATTATCGCTGTATGGAGCACCTCCCTGCAGCAATACGTGAGTTATTCACATTCCTCTAACACCTATCTCTAAATCTTTTTTCGTTTTCGGGTAAAACTTTGATCTACTTCATTTATCTCTAAATCTTGATAGAACTTTGATCTGCAGTATGTGCATTTTCTCCAACGGAAGTATTCGCTTAGTTCGTTCAACCTGTTAGGACATACTGCTCCAGCACAGGCTGCATCGCTTCTACTCATAGGGCCCTTTCTGGATTACTGGTTGACAAGAACAAGGGTAGATCAATATGACTACAATTTACCCTCTACGGTAAGTTCCTATTACTTCCCTTTTGTTCTCAAAAGCATTGATGATCTGATTTATATCTTTTTTCATTGTTCTTTTATATGCTTCGTGAACATGCTTGCTCAATACTTTCCCGTTTTTTTTGGAATTCACAGATTTTCATAATTCTCTCCTGCTCCATAGCTGTGGGGACCAATCTTAGCCAGTTTATCTGCATAGGCAGATTCACAGCTGTGTCATTTCAAGTTCTTGNAAAAAGTTCTGATACACTTAACTTATGTACGAGTTGAAGAGAAAATAGTAATACTGTATCCATATTCAAGACAATCCAAAATTGGCGGGACTCTTTTCAGCACGTACAAGTCTCACTCAGTGAGAGTGAGTGTCGTACAAGTCTCNATTGGTAATGGGATTCTTCTTTTTTGGGAAGGAGGGGCTTAACATGCAGGTAGTTTTGGGAATGGTCATAGCTGTGATTGGGATGATCTGGTATGGAAATGCCTCGTCGAAACCCGGTGGAAAAGAACGTCGGAGCCACTCGCTCCCAACTACTAGACAACAAAAGCATGGAGGTGGTGGTGGTATATCAGATTCGACTGAACATGATGGGAAGGTCTAAAAAGGAGTTGGCTCATTCCAAAAAGAAAATTTTAATTTAATTTAATTTGCTGAGTTTAGAATGACGATCTTATCTTTTTCATATTTATTCATCCTCCCACGTCTAATTTTCATTTTTTTTTCACAGTATTCGATTTGTGAGAGGGCAGTGTAATTCAGGATAGGGGAAAGTTTTCTTGGAATTTTCAATTTTTTTCTTTTTTTAAAAAATTATGATCACAGAATCACAGCCTACTAATTTTGGCCATAAACATTTACGTAACTATGAGGTATGCTTAATTGATTTTCTATTTCTTCCTCTATTTCTTCCACCCATGCTAACATATATATATATATAGATAATTTAGGGCATTCTTCATTACTATTCATTATCATGCACTTATTTAATTAGGAACGAAGGAACGTACATGTATTTATTCATACATGTCCTTATAAATGTATCTATGTGTGTACAAGTGATCGTTTAACACATGTATCTATTCATACATGTATCTATAAGTGATCTTTTAACACAAGTATCCACTAGTGACCCTTTCAACAATCTTTACCTAGCACATTTTTCCGACGAAAAAGGAATTGTGAGCTGTTGACGTCCATCTCAAGAGAGAAAAATGGGTTAGAAAAATTGTTCGTGGTGGCATCATTTACGGAAATTTTGCTTAGGTAAAACAGGATGTGGACTCTTAAAATAATAGTGTCTTATACATTAAATTAATGAGCAAAAGAGGCTTAATATTAAAGAAACCCAATCGGATCTGCTGGAGAACAAATTTTGTTGGTTAAATATTACAATGATTCTTAAAAGATACTATTTTTTTTTTTGGGCAAAAATCAATTTCAGTTAATCAATTGAAAAAAGTTCTGATACACTTAACTTATGTACGAGTTGAAGAGAAAATAGTAATACTGTATCCATATTCAAGACAATCCAAAATTGGCGGGACTCTTTTCAGCACGTACAAGTCTCACTCAGTGAGAGTGAGTGTCGTACAAGTCTCACTCAGTGAGAGTGAGTGTCGTACAAGTCTCACTCAGTGAGAGTGAGTGTCGTACAAGTCTCACTCAGTGAGAGTGAGTGTCGTACAAGTCTCACTCAGTGAGAGTGAGTGTCGTACAAGTCTCACTCAGTGAGAGTGAGTGTCGTACAAGTCTCACTCAGTGAGAGTGAGTGTCGTACAAGTCTCACTCAGTGAGAGTGAGTGTCGTACAAGTCTCACTCAGTGAGAGTGAGTGTCGTACAAGTCTCACTCAGTGAGAGTGAGTGTCGTACAAGTCTCACTCAGTGAGAGTGAGTGTCGTACAAGTCTCACGCAGTGAGAGTGAGTGTCGAACAAGTCTCACGCAGTGAGAGTGAGTGTCGAACAAGTCCTCACGCAGTGAGAGTGAGTGTCGAACAAGTCCTCACGCAGTGAGAGTGAGTGTCGAACAAGTCTCACGCAGTGAGAGTGAGTGTCGAACAAGTCTCACGCAGTGAGAGTGAGTGTCGAACAAGTCTCTCAGTGAGAGTGAGTGTCGAACAAGTCTCTCAGTGAGAGTGAGTGTCGAACAAGTCTCTCAGTGATAGTGAGTGTCAAACAATCGCCCCAAATATTGCCAAATCCGCTGACAAGAAAAAGAAAGACTATTGTGTCGCATAGCCTTGGATTGAATCAGTTCTCAGAGGTGCTATTCAAAAAGAAAATATATATTTAAAAAAAAGGTAACAAACCGATCAATTGGGTTTAATTCAACAACCTAGGAATCATGATCAGGTTAAGTAAAACAATTAATCTCAGAGAAGATTGATGAACGCCAAGACCAAAAGAAAGGAGGAGAAAGAAAGCATTGCAGAGCAGAGCAGATGGGAGGCAAATTGACAGAAGAACAAATAAACTCAACCAGGATATCTCAATCTCTATTATAACGACCAAAAATGAATGACCCATATGAAATATAACCTGGCAAAGGTTTTCAAAACCCAGCCAAATCCGAAGAGGTCCAAGCCAATCTAAAGACTAATTATATTAACCTATTGCATTCAACAGAAAAGCTTGGAAAACAAAAAGGAGAGAAGAAATTTAACGCTTCTTAGAGACACCGACAGTCTTCCCTCGGCGACCGGTAGTCTTGGTGTGCTGACCACGGACACGAAGACCCCAGTAGTGCCTCAAACCACGGTGGTTCCTGCACAAGATTGATCACAGAATATACACATTAATACCATATTAATGTTGACGAAACATGTTCCCCTCATCTCTCGCACACAAAAAGAAGATATAAAGAACACATGGAAAAAGGTCACTTCAACTAATTTTTAGGTGAAGATTGAAGCAGATTGCAAGTTGAAAAACCCGTCAACTTATTGCTATGATTTAACAAGAACGATTAACTATTCCTACATATAACCCGAAGAGCTTGAGAATTAACAGATTCACCATTGTTAAGAATCAACAACATAAATGACATGGTTGTTTATGTTTGCAATCCAATAGATATTATGAAGTGTTCAGCTAAGAAACTTCCCAACTCTCAAGAAAATTATCGGTTCCTACATCTTAACACCATACTAAAACCCCTTTGTTTGATCTGTGACAAAGGTCGCGAAAGGACAACACAAAGTTGAAGGCTTATATCTATCCTAGGGAACCCAGTAATCTACTAATTGGTGTTCAATCTGCACTGTAAGCAAATCTAAGAGTTAACAAACATATACATATATTGCTAATAAGAATCAATCACCTGATCTTCTTCAAACGCTCCAAGTCGTCCCTCAGCTTCATGTCGAGAGCATTTGACACCACCTGTGAATACTTGCCATCCTTGTAGTCCTTCTGTCTATTCAAAAACCAGTCCGGAATTTTGAACTGTCGGGGGTTGGCAACAACGACCATGAGATTGTCCAGCTCCGCAGCAGTCAACTCACCAGCCCTAAGGCAACAGAAGCAAACATTTACAACACAAAACTTACACAGAAGATTACACAAATATAAACAACATAGAACCATAAACTACACACGCAAATTTCGAGTGAGAAATGACAAATAACTTCAATTCTTTTCTTTTCCTGTACTTGTTGAACTATAAAATTTGCCTTAAATCCTAGCAAAATACCATACAAATCAATGGAACTTGAGAGCACCTGAACAGATTATCAAGCAGTGGACCAAGAGCTTGTGGGACTAATATTCTAACAATAATTTAATGGATTGAAGAACACGAATCCAATGAGAACAAGTCTAAATATCTCACATGAAAAGTTCTCTTTACGATCTCATAAATATAACAATGAAAGAGCAAGCATTCATTAAATCTGAATACATGAACAATAAAAGAAGAAAAATACCTTTTGTTCATGTCAACATCGGCTTTTTTGCAGACCATGTTGGCCAAACGCCTTCCAATACCTTTGATGGAAGTAAGAGCGAACATAATCTTCTGCTTTCCATCGACGTTTGTGTTGAGCACACGCAATATGTGCTGGAAATCTTCGTTCGCTACCAACGACTGAAACGACGATAAAAAAAAATGTCACGGACTTCGAATACAGAAACAGATTGATCCAAGAAAGAAGAACAGAACGATATTGGTTGAGCATTAGGGCTTACCATTTTGACGGAAGATGGCGCGCGGATTCCTCCCGGTGCTTCTTCTCTCTGAAGCCGCAACGCAACGAACGCCTTAACCACTGAAGAAGCTGAAAATGATAAATTTATAGTAGGGCTCTTCTTCTTCTTCTAGGGCTTCCTGTGAAAAGTCCGCTTTACCCTTTAATTAATTTATAATACCTGTTCTGGACATTTTTAGTTCGGCCCATTTGGCGGGCCTGGTTTTCGTTTAAGGCCGGCCCATTTACTAAATTTGAGGCGAAATATTAAAATACAAAATCAAATAAAACAATATACTCTCTAAACTTTTTTAATGATGCATTAATTTAAATTCTAAACTAATAATTGTATTCATTAAAACTTTAAATGAATACATCCTGTTTAAAAAACAATATTAGTTTGCTATGTGTGGTAAAATTGACAGTAAATCTTTTCATATTCAAATTTTTATCCTCCCGTAAATAAAAATTATTAGATGTTTTATTTAAAAATCATGTATGAATTTTTATATGTATATAGATGCGTTCCAACGTCAAATTAATGAGATTAGCAAATTTTTTATCTTCTAACATTACTCCAATTGCTTAATTTTTATATTTTAAATATAAAATTTGAGACATAAACTATTTTTCGTCACTAAAAACTTCATAACAAATAGATTGAACGGTTATTTTTACTCAAATTAATGTAAACTTAAATTAAGCCTCTATACTTTTAATACTTTCATTATCGCCCTAATCTTTAATATTTGAGTATAAACTTAAATTAAGCCTCTATACTTTTAATATTTTCATTATCGCCCTAATCTTTAATATTTAAGTAATATTTTCATTATCGCCCTAATCTTTAATATTTAAGTATTTAAGTCCATTTACTCTAAGCTTATCTAATATAGAATTAAAAAAATATATACAATACAAATATATTACATAAAAATTATGTTTGTTTACTCTTAGTGAATTGAATTTAAATTTTCATTTATTAAAACTGATTTCTTACCTAATTTCCAATTCATTAATGGATTGGTTTTCCAACATAAAGCTGAACTCATCTCGACCAACTTCGAATTTTAATATGAAATATCTAATAAGCTCAATATTAAGGTAAAAAAAAGTAATTTTTTTCTTAAAACTAGAATATCATTTTAATGGTTTCAAAAGAATAATAATATTATAATAAATACTCTATCTATCTACATACATATACTAAGTTGGTTAAGATTTAATTACTTTTTAGTGTCATAATTAAAGTAGAGACTAACACATGGTACAAATATGACTCATTTCATATCTCATAGGTTTCAGCAAATTGGCAAAACCTGGTAAACACTACTTACAAGTCCAATCGCCTTGCCTGCTTCGGGCTGATGGTTAGCTTCAAAAGTGTACACCTCGACTCGAAGAAGAGAAGGGCACCAAATGTCAGGGTCGTGTGGCAGCCGAGGTCGGCCTTCCTATCGATAGCCTCATTGGTTGAACTAAATGTAGACAAATCAACACGTCTAACGACAGCATGGCATGAACAAAATATATGAACCTGAAAACCCTTACTTTTCGTAGCTGCAAAACCGACCGGGTCGATAATAACTAGGAATCAAATGGGGGTAACATATGCACTTACCTAGAGAAACAAGAACCACAGTAGATGAAATCCCTGCAAGTTCAAGATACTCTTAACTCATTTCATGTAAGAAAGAGCCAAATTACATGAGCTAGACCAATCACTGAAATACGACGGGTTTATAACGTAAAAAAACCGACACAACTGGATAACAAGATAGGTGAGACTTGGTTGCCCTGTCATAGTGTTACTGTACATGATCATCTCATCATATGAAAAGTACCAACCTCTGACCAGAATAAGGAACTATAATGACATTATGAGATCTTACTTTTCAAACAGAATGAGAAAAATTAGCAATAGCTAATAAGAAACCTGTTTCTTTCAAATCAATCGATACTTACGATTTCTCTATGTAGGCCCTCTCGCTTGTTGTCCGAGTAAATTTGGTACTAAAAGCTTAGTTAATTTCACAAAGAAATGGAGCAGCCTAATTCTTTGGCAGCAACATGTAGAATATCGATTGGCAATCCGGTTACAAGTCGACTACGAGCTTCGCAGGTCAAGCACTGTTCAAGGTCAGCTTTCCAGTTAATAGGTTCTTTATTGAAGTACTGATAAGATGGACCGTGGACACCGTTTATGTTCTTCGGTTTAAATCTACCGATATCTGAACCTGTTTGCAAAATATCGCGAAGAACCAATGTACTCAAAGTACGAACATGTGCACTCGGGTGAGAAAGGCACCAAACCGTAGCTGGTAGACGACACTGTATGGACAAAATCATTTCGATCAATGTGTCGTTAATCGACAAGTGGCGTTATGGTTTCTGATTTCAGAGGCATAATAAATTTGACTGGTCTAAATGTCTTCTCCTGTTTACTCAAATCAGAATGCATTTGAGAACACTTGAGAAGTGGAAAGATATTACCTTCAAAAGGTTGGCTAGACCATCGGCGATCGACAACCCAGATTCTCCCCACTCCAGCACCGGACGAACTGCTCGAGCTGTTGCTTCTAGGAGCTGTCCACATAAATAAGAAGTTAGCACCAGTAGATAGCTAAGTTCTTCCCTCCCTCAGCATCTCACTCATTTTTCTTCCTTAAAGACTAGATTGCTTTCACTTTTTAAACTTTCCCTCTAGAAGCCTATGTTAAGTCAAGAAACTTTTAAGGTCAGATTTTAATATCACCTCCAGTTGGGGCAAAGTGCAAGCTTCTCCATCTACCAGCAATCCATCTGTAGCACGTAAAAGAAGGTCAGATGCGCTTGCTAAAGTTACTAATGATTCCGGTATATCATGGTTTCTCATGAGTTCAACAATCAATTTGATGATCCGCTGATTGACCCTCCACATCTTCTGCCCTTGATTATCATCTTTAGCAATCCAAGGCTGGAATTCTCTATCAGCCTGCAATCCAAGAAAGCAAGAGAAGTACTTATAATAGATGAAGCAATCAACAGAGATAAAGCCACTTCAAGCACCATCTTGATTAGACCTCCTCAAAAACGAAAAATATTTTAAGAAATCTTTTGTCTCTAGACACACATCTTTGGCTACATTGAAAATGGCATTCATCATCAGTTTGCAATTTCTATAAATTAATGAAATTAACGTATTTATTTACCAAGTAAGAACAGGAATCAAGAGAGTTTTAATGAAAAGAATATAAAAATAAATTGAAATAACGAGCAGGTTGAATAGAAAATAGACCTGGAGCACAACAGCTGCAGCTGCTTTTGCCGGGGATGCAGATACAACATTGCATAGTGCATCAACTACCTATAAAATTAAAGCAAGATCAAAATAAACAGTTGACTATAATTTATGCATTAAAAAATATCATTTAATATGGAGGGCAGATGATTAGTTTATGAGTGGTTTTCATATAATCCTTTAATGTTTGGTTTTACACTTTAAAATACATTTTTCATACGACAAAAAAATAATTTTGAATGATTAAAGACATGTTTGGGGTGATTTTTAACATGGCAAAGAAGAATTCATCTGCCTTATGATCTCTCAATACTTAAACCAGAAATATAATGGGCAGAAAGAAGGCAACAATTAGCTTACCTGTCTCCATCCCTGTTGGGCAGACGTGCCCTCTGCACTTGGTTGAGTTTCGGGTGTCGCGATTAACTTGTGCCATAGAAGTGAAACAACAGAGAAGCATAACTCTTGCTTCTCTGCTAACACTGATCTCAAAAGAATTTGTGCACATCCATTGAATCCTATGTGCCTATCAATTGTGAGAAAATTTGCCAGTTCAGAAGCATCTAACTGGAAACTCGCGATACGTTTGCCTAACGTATTTTCCAAGTCAATATTTGAATCTGATGATCTTTCGAATGAAGGTTTCGCTGTAACATGGCATTGCTCTTCACATTTAGGGATAGACTGCTGACCAGTCTCACAGTAAACATGATCATCTAGTTGAGTTGGCTTTTGGCCTGCTGAAGATACGCGAGAGTATTCAGAAATTGGTGCAGACACCAAATGCACTTCTAATGGCTCAGCCCTATTGACAATAGATGCAACAGCTTTGCTGTGAATGTCAATGAGGTTGTACAGCGATGATGCCCGGGTGTAAATTTCTTTGTCCCACTTGCACCGCATCAAAACAGAGATGGCATGCATGCAAGCTCTTGACCGTCGAAATAGTTCTGAAACATGAGCAGCAACCATAGCTGCAGCGACTATTTCATTTGAACTGTAGCTCCAGGACGTTCCTAGAGATGAAGGCTTTAGAGAGAAAAGAGCCTCCAAAATTGATAAGATTCTATGAGTATGGCGAATTGCTGAGTCAATGCTACTTTGAAGTTCAAAAGAAGATCCATTTATTTTGACCAACTTGGCAACATCTTGCAAGCCTTTAAAACGCAAATGCTTCCTTCCTCGTGACATCAATGGAAACAGCTGCAATTCACAAGAAAGAGCACAAACAGCAGCAAGAACATAAGAATCAAAAGCTGATACAGCTCCTTGTTTATTCATCCTACTTTTTGTTTCTCTTCTTTCACTGGAAGTGTCTTGATTTTGCTCGAGCCTTTCTTCCTGAAAGTTACCACTATCACTTCTTCTTTTCTTTCTCCCGTTTGACTGAGCTTCATGACTAACACAAACGGTTAACACAACAAAAAGTAAGCGTGAAGCAAGCTCTTCAGAAGCACAAGATTCTAAGAAAAGAGAGTGAACCATCATCCGGAGCTCAGATTTAGAAAGGTTTTTAGAGGCAGATCCAATTCCAGAAAGATATTTGAGTCTCCTTGTACGCTCTGTTGAAGACTCGGATGGAAATGCTCTTTGAAGAATTGCTTCTACAGTAGCGACAAATATCTTCATCAAACATGCTTCGGATGGACTACCACGAGGAAGATATTCAAGGACTTTAAGAAGTGGTATGTACAAATTCCATGATAATAGGGGTGGTTGTAGTGGCGTTGCAACAACGATTTCTGGAAGATCAACTGCAGAAGAACTTAACGGAATCAAGCCATAAGCAGCTTCCCAAATGGTACAGATTCTCCATTCAACTTCCAGGCCATGGGCACAAAGCATGGATGCAATCCCTTGGGCAGTCGCTTCAATCGTTGCTTCTGCCGCTGGCACTTCTATCTGGCATAAACCAATATGGCTTGAATGTTAGATGATATAATTGTAACACAAGAACATTCATAACATCCTAGCTTATATTTTTGTTTAAGTGCAGCCAGCTCTTAAGGGTTGATTAAGAGGTACCTGTCTCTGGTAGGATGATATATAATCGCCTAATGGTTCATGTTGAATTTCATCTCCCTCAACTTGCCTCAAAGGAGGAAAAAGCAATGCAGGCTGGGAGAGTATGCGGAAAAGTAATGCTGCAGCTGCATCAGCAGCAATGCCCACTCGCATTGACATTGCAGTTCCTATCGCACGCAAGAAATGCAAATGCATCCAGTTCCTAGGTAGCTGCAGGAAAAATCCAGTAAGAATATTGATGAATCAGAAACATGACCATTCCATTAGCCACTGTATCATATTTTATCCATAAAAAATGAGTTAAAGAAGAAAATAATATATACGTATGGGAGATTCGTTAACCAATCAATTACAAACAGCATATAATCTTTCCATCTACAGGAGACAATTCCTGGAATTCAGTAATTATGTATACCTGTTTACCAACTACGCAAGCATGCGAGACGAACCATATCTATACCACTTCAACATTTAAATCTTTTTCTTGTGAGGAACAAACCCTGCAGTTGGGTTCAATGCAGTTATGGATGGGCACCATATTTTTTTAATAAAATTAGTTATTATGTGCTTAATTACATTTGCCTAATCTTAGATTCTACGAAGTCTGCAAATTTAAGTACAAAAGACAATAATGTTGTTTTATGTAGGTGTTCACAACATTCTTGGATAACCTGTTTTTTTCCCCATCCAACATTACTTCCGTCCTAAATTTGTGAGCGAAGAATACATGAAGCAGAACTTCAAGAAAGAGAGTGGCAGTGTTATTTTTCTCAATTAGTTTGCGTCTGTGATAACTATTTTCAATGATCATTCAATACTGAAACTAAAAGGAAAAGGAAATTATGTCAAGAAAAATAACAACATGATCACTAAAACTAGCTTACTCTTATTCCAGATGCGTAGTCTTCAGCAGCCCGAAGGAGTTCTACAAGCTGAACAGCTGCATCAAGTGCATCAGGAGCCCATGAAGGAGGTGCTTCTAAAAGCCCCAGAAGAAGTCTTTGAGTTGCACTTGGAGTAGCAATAGCATAATACCTACGTAAAGAATATATGAGTATCCATTGAGGCTAAGTTGAAAAGATTCAAAAGCTTCATTTTCTTTCTTTTGAATTGGAATTCGACCTGTGAAATAAACGCGCATAAGGCTCCAAAGCAGGTAGCCCAGCAACTAGATGCTCATCCAAAGCTGTAGTTGGCGGAGGAAGCAAAAGTGCAGGTACAGCTGCTGCTGTTAAAGTGGCAGTCTCATAACGAGCAACTTCTTCATCACATACACTTAATATAACGCCAGCGCCATTAGCAACAGCCCACCTTGGGGTTGATGGTACAAGTTGCGGATGCTTTCCAGACCCACGAGATGTAGCTAAGAAAGAAAAAAAAAAAAAAGGAAAAAAGATAGCATTCTAGAGTCCTTCTCTCAATATGGAATATTAGGCAATGCTTATATGTTAAATTTATCAGACATTGGATGGAAAAAAGGGTAACATCAATAAATAAAAAAAGGGTAATGAACAAACCAGTTGTAGGCGGCTTTAGTTCTCCGGCAGCATATTTACCCATAACACCACTACACCTGTCGAACAGAAAACCATAGTAAGATCATGTGAAATAATCCATCAGAAAGTGAGACCAATATGATCGTGTTTATAGCATCAATTGACTTCAACAGTTAAGACAGTATTTCTTTTCTTCCGAATAGAATCAAACTCTTTTGAACTAAACAAAAGTAACCATATCAGAACACGAATCAAATGTGACCCTATAATTTAGACCATCCAAATAAATATGGATTCAAAATTGGTTTCCAGGGTACTCTATTTACGTTGATGTAAATAGTAAAACATGTAACATAACCACTTACCAACGGAAGTAGTCGCTTCTAATGCCTAGAGGTGCCGCAAGCAGTATGTCAGTAATCCATGGGGATAGGGGCCTTAAGGGCTTCCTATCCTGATTTAAAGGTGTCTGGCTGGGTGGCACATTACTTGAGTCACTACTTGTTGCATGGTTGTCACAACCACTTCTTTCTCCTTCCATATTCTGTTGTTCCGTCTTATATATGGGACGATTATAATGAGTCAAAATTCTCAATATCTCACCACATGCCATAGCCCACTGTTCAGAATAATCATTCTGAAGAAAACAGCATATATGAGCCACCACACAACTTTGAGTCTATCCCAAGCTCAAAAGAGAGATAACGTAGGAGGTTCTCATTTAAACTTACCTCTGTGTCGGGGCAAAATAAGGATATAAAAGACGAAAAGGGAGAACCGCTCTTGCAGTACGCCACCGTACCGTCAATGATACAAGAAATAATTGGAAGAATAACAGCATGCCCATGTTCCGGATGATGAAGAACAAAAGTTGCTGGACATTGTTTTCAACGATAAAAGACAATTATTTAGTACTCACTCATAGACGTATAATGGCAATGAAATGATCAACAAACGACTAATGATAAGGCAGGTTGGTCCTTACCTAAAACATCATCAATAAGACGCTTTTCCTTCCATGGATAGTGGCTACGGATTAACTGCAGCAAGAGTGCACATCAATAAGCTAAACTCATAAAAACTAGATCCACAAAACATAGGATTTCTCCTCCATGTCAGTATGATTAGAGTGTATTTCTCTAAAACGAAATATTTGTGTAGAAATAAGTGCGAGAAAAACCTCTGCAATATCCTCTGGAAATTGTTCTGATGTGAACTGACCCAAGCACTCGACATAAGTAGTGATTTCAGCCTGAATGCCAGGATGTAAGAGAGCATGTGTAAGTTTTCGTCGTGATGAAAGTAAATATAATTGATTCATGGGAAAGTTGAGTGATATCTTAAAGCATTCGACATGTAATTTACAGATTAACAATAACGTAAACTTGGTATAGTATGTAAAAGATATATTTGTTGTTTCTTACATTTTTCTTTGAAAAGATACTCAAATATGAAAACAAAAATGACTGTGGTTCATAATATTAGTGTTTTTAGGGATAGATACAAGTATGCGAAAATATATTAAAGAGAGAGATGCTTATGCAAAAGTAAAATATATGAACAGAGCAGATAATTATCCAATCTGAGCATATTCCAAGATCTAACCATTTTCCCAGGTTTAAACAAACAAAAACTAACGAGGAGGCAATATAATTTACATAATCTTGAAAATTTGAAGGATTCAACAGAATTAGAAGGAGACATGGAAAACTGGCTCACCTTTCTTTGTTGCTCATCTCGAGGTGGAGACCAAAACAAGGACGAAAACTGGAGACGATCTATCCACCTTTCAGATGAACTAGCCATCATATAGAACAAAACAGAGTCTACTTCTCAAGTATTCACTGGGAGCAGCCTACAATTTCGCCAGTTTCTCATGTACCATCCAAAAGATGGTCCCTCAAGCTTTAGCATCCAAAACACCGCTACCAGTCAAGAATCAAAATATCGAAACTCAACATCCCAAATCGGCACTCAACTTCGATAGCAAATTTGAAACAAAACAAAAAAAAAAAACAAAAACAAAAAAACTGAAAATCAAGGCAACGGAGGCAGCTCCGTCAAAGAAATTTTACGAGTATGACTGGCTCAGAACGTTCGATTTCGCTCCAGAGCTACCAGAAGTCTTCAAAGTTACAAGAAAACCACGCAAAACCTGGTTTCTGTAGAGATAGAGCCAAATAATCAGAGAATACATCATGAGATCAAACAATACTAAAAATAAGAACCGAATACCCCAAAATTCATCTATATGAACCGAAATAACCCAAAACTTACGAAAAATAAACCAGTAAACACACATTTATAACAATAACCAAAGATTCTCACAAAATCTTCAGATGAATTCTATTTCGACGGAGAACGTCATGTAAAACCACGCAGAAAAATGAACCACACAGTGTGAGAGATACATCACGTAAAACTCAACCGCGGATGAACATGAAGAACACAAAAGAAAAAAAAAAAAAGAACAAAACAGAGAGAAACAATATAGAATACAGCAGAAACCTGGACGTTTTCAGTAGAACAGGCGGCTGACTAAGAAACTCCGATGGATGAGGAAGCAAAAACTACAGCAATAACTGAGATTATGATTCTACAACAAGAACAAGAAAAAAAAAATTATTGCAGCGAATTTTTCTGAATTATTTTCAGCGGTTGAGTTTTGGTTCGAGAGGAGAGGAGAGAGAGAGAGAGAGAGACGGGAGGAGGAAGATATGACAGATCTTTAGCAGGGCTCTAGGCTTAAGTTGGCTGCTTACGTGGCACTGATATTTTCCTCTCGCCTTGGGGACTAATCGCCGTGTCGCGTGATGCCCATTGTAAGGAACCATCCATGCCCATCCATGCTTACACATCACATCCATCCCATGTGGTTTTTTTTTTTTTTTTTTTTTGTNTTATAATTATGATATAATCAAATTTTAATAAATAATTATATATGGATTATTGGTATTTTTATTGGCATTTCTACTTAAGCAGCAATGTGTACTGCAAACAATATTGTCTACTTTGAGCATAAGCTATTGTGGCTTTGCTTTGGGTTTTCCAGAAGGCTTCACTTATAAACCCATCCAACACCTCCCCTTAATCGAGGCTCGACTCCTTTGGAGTCTTAGTCATTTTTTACGGCCTTCGAGGAGGAAGGCTCGACATAAGCTCTTGTGGCTTTGCTTTGAGTTTCCCCACAAGGCCTCACTTATAAACGAGGCTCGACTCCTTTGGAGTCTTAGTCATTTTTGACGGCCTTCGAGGAGGGGAGGCTCGACATAAGCTCTCGTGGCTTTACTTTGGGTTTCCCCAAAAGTTTCCCCACAAGGCCTCACTTATAAACGAGGCTCGACTCCTTTGGAGTCTTAGTCATTTTTGACGGCCTTCGAGGAGGGGAGGCTCGACATAAGCTCTCGTGGCTTTACTTTGGGTTTCCCCAAAAGTTTCCCCACAAGGCCTCACTTATAAACGAGGCTCGACTCCTTTGGAGTCTTAGTCATTTTTGACGGCCTTCGAGGAGGGGAGGCTCGACATAAGCTCTCGTGGCTTTACTTTGGGTTTCCCCAAAAGGCCTCACTTATAAACCCATCCAACACCTCTTCTTAATCGAGGCTCAACTCCTTTGGAGTCTTAGTCATTTTTTACGGCCTTCGAGGAGGCTCGACTCATTTTTCGTTTGGAATCCTTTGTTTGACATTCAAGGATTTACCAATCTGCACGATTAAGTTTAGGGCATGGCTCTGATACCATGTTAGACGAACACGACTCTCCACAATAGTATGATATTGTCTACTTTCAGCATAAGCTCTCGTGGCTTTGCTTTTGGCTTCCCCAAAAGGTCTCGTACCAATGAAGAGTATAATTCTTTGTTTATAAACCCATGATCATTCCCTAAATTAGCCGATGTGGGACTTTCATCATCCAACATGTACAACTATCTACACGTGAACCGTTGATTCAAATGAACAATTTTCGTGGAATGTAGAATTGTCCAAAAATAAAAAATTTAAAATTATATTTCTTGTTCACTCAAGAATTTATAATATTTTAGAGTTTTTTTTTTTTTTTTTTTTTTTTTTTTTTTTTTTTTTTTTTTTTTTTTTTTTTTTNTTATTTTTTGTGGATGGTTCGTTTATCTCTTATTTTAAAAATTCACTAGTTTGAAGCAAATTATGTTATATGTTTTATACAGTTATTTTAGAAATTTGAAGTAATTTATTTAAAATGAATATTCTTGATAACCGTGTAAAGTTCAAAGTTATTAAAGTACGTGGAATAGAAGACTCTTCCCTCTTTAAATTGACATTGAATTTCATCAATGTAATTCTATTTAATATATAATGTATATATTTTTTAATACTTTAGACATAATTTTATCCAAAAAAAATTAAAAATTTGTAATAAACCACGAGATTTGTTTTATAACATATATTTAATAAAATATGAATATTTTTTGTCTTCGTCTGGCCTTTAAATAAAGATACAAAACTAACTTGTTATATATATATATATATATATATATATATATATATATATATATATTTCCTTATCTAATGCACACTAAACCTTTATTTATCACGATTTGTGAAAAATAAAATAAAAAGAGGGTATAATTCATAATTATGGATTATTGCATTTAGCACGATATTAAATTGTAAATTTAGTTTTAGTTTTGTTTTTAATTTTAAACATTAAAAATTAATTTTTAAAACTTTTAATTTTCGTTTAAGCATGTTGATAAATAATTTTAATATTTTAAAAATTAGATAAATTTATTTGACATTTTTAAAATTTAATAACTAAAAAAACAAAATAAATTCCCTCCTGCTTTAGGTTTGGAGGCAACAAATCCACGAAGGAGATAGAAGGCATTGGCCAATGGGCGGTGGAAAAGGTATGAACGTGCTCCACAGTTTTCTTGACACGTGGCAGATAGACGGGCAGCACTATGATGGGCAGGCAGGATACGCGGTCAGAGCCCAAAAATATCTTCGCCTAGTAGACACCTGACGTCGCCACTAGCACAAAGCATCTCTAGATATTTTGCTCTTAGTGGGTCCCGCAAGAGCAACGGCCAATTGGAGTGCAACTCGAGATATGGACAGAATACGGATCTTTCGACTTCCCCTTGCCTTCTGACGTGGCCTATTGCGATGTGAGGAATTTATCTCTTGTCGACGATCTCGATTTCCTTTACTGGCCGGTGGATCCGTGTGGGTCCCACTATTCTAAAAGTGGGCCCCCCACTGTCCTATGTATGCATGTATTACGAACAAGCATGCCATGGCCAGGCTATGCGGACTACCATTCATACCTGTTTTTTTTTTTTTTTTTTTTCGTTTTTAAAAAGCTTTATTATTATCATTTATTCCACAAAATTAGGGTGAAATTTAGAAGTTTCTATAGTTTGGTCTTATATGTTTTTAATAAATTTTAGGAATTATTATAAATAACACTTTGTTTGCTTTAAAAAAAAATCACTTATTTTCTTATAATTTTACATTACCTTAAACTTTAATATATTCGATTAATATACAAACAGAATAAGAGGCATTAATGCAACATATATATTTACCGACTTTAAATTAAAAAAAATTTAACTCATGAGAAATAAGTTAAAAAATACTCAAAATATATAAAATTAATTTACGATAAATTTATTCTAGATATTTTGTTGAGATATATTATTTATAGAATATATCTTAGATATTATATCTTAATATTCTTCCATTTATGATTTGATTTATAGTATATTTTATTTTATTCTCAGTATTTAATTATTTTGTATTTTCCTCATTTGTACTTCTTGCATCCTATTTAAAGGATATCAATATCAATGATAATACAGACTTTTCCAATTCTATTTTCTATCTCATTCTTAACATGGTATCAGAGCATCGATTTTGATATTCCTAATATCAAAACTCCGATCGTGGTATTCCTAATACTCCCATGGACTCTGAGTCCAAGAGGAGTATTAAACCTAAAGCCAAACCCTAACTCAATCGGTGAAGCCTTTACGCCGATCATCCAATATCAAGAATACGTTATAAGCATCTTCAAATTTTTCACCAAGCTCAAAGGTGACATATTCAAGATGTTCGTATTTTCTTTCACAGCCTCTCAAGTGATCCAAAGCACTGATCTTGGTGTTATTATCCACTAAAGCATTTATGCATGGACCAAGAAGTAATTAGGGAGGATATTCACTTGTTCCAAATCAAATTAAATGGACAAGTTATCAATACTCGAGTCAATCATTGCGGTCTATTTCTAAAGCATATATGCATGGACCAAGAAGTGATGAGGGAGAATATTCACTTGTTCCAAATCAAATTAAATGGGACAAGTTATCAATCCTCGAGTCAATCATTGCGGTCTATTTCTGAGTCTTGCATGTTTCTTAAAAATTCAATAATTTCTTGAAAGTCTACAAATGCAAACCAATCAAAGGCAGTCTATTTTTTTGGTTTTGCATATTTACTGTAAATTCAATAATTTATTGAAAGTCTAAAAATGCAAACCAATCAAAGACGGTCTATTTTTTTACGGATATTTTCATTACTGGGAACACAAGAGTGAAAGACAACTTGGGTGTTATTGACCTACCGTAAAAACAAGTTAAAAGACAAGTTGGACGTGATTAACATACACTCTCCAACTTGAGGGGAGTGTTGAGATATATTATTTATGAAATATATTTTATATATTATATCTTAATATTCTTCCATTAATGATTTAATTTAGAGTATATTTTCAGTATTTAATTATTTTATATTTTCCTCATTTGTACTTCTTTCCTCCTATTTAAAGGATATCAATATCGATGATAATACAGATCTTCCCAATTCTATTTTCTATCTCATTCTTAACCTATTTAATTTTAATTAAGAAAATAAGTTAGAAAATGATTTTTTTTTTAATAATTAAAGTTTAATTTGGTATGGGGAATGATTTTCCATCATGAATATCATTACATAGAATTATTTACAGATTTTTACTTAAAAAATCAATATTCACTAATTTAAAATTGTAGAAGTGGAAATAAAAGTTAGTCTGGGGAGTTCATGCTTATTTTATCTTATAATAGTTTTGTTAAATTGTAAATTTAGTAATATATAAATATAAAAATGTCTAGTAGATTATTTCAATTAAATTTAGTATATAATAAGTATCTAATACATTTAATAAAGTATATAATAAGTATCTAATATATTCCTAAACTATATAAAACTGTTTTTGTCTAATAAGATTTTAAACTTTTTAATTATGTTCCCTAAATTTTTATATATTTAATATATATACATATATGACTAAAATAACTTATATATTTGTGTGAACTTTGGGATTAATCCTCTCCCCCACCTAATAAGTTTATATCAAAATTATTGTATTAAATAATAAATTATAAATTCGAACACGATAATAACCTTTTTCTATTTAAACTTTCTAATTTATAAAAATAATAAACATTTGATTATAATTTAAAATTCTAAGGATATCATTTTAATACAATATACTATTAACTTATTTAGTAAGCATATAAATTTAATTTGTTAAATTATTTTAAAATTACATTTGTTTTCATATTATTTATTTTTTAGGTTTTTTAATAATTACAACCACAAAAATAAGTTTTAGAAAATAAAGAACAAAGCCATAAAGATTATTTCGAACCATAAAAATAAATTCATAATTTATACTATGATAATAAAATAAAATAAAAGGGGAAATGGACCTGGCGCGTGGGAACAACGGGAGAAAAGGGCCGAAGCCAAACCATTACGTTCCCGTAGGTTGAAGTGGTCGGACGATACGATTGGTGACTCACTGTCGAAATGTGTCATGATTTGAGACGAACACGTTGAGCCATTGGGTATCTGTGACGGTGACCTATGAATTGTCGCTCTCAAGAGAGCTGGAAAAGGTTGGAAGGTACGAGATAAGTAAAGCGCATGAATAATGCCGGACCTCGTTTGGTTTCCTTTCCTATAAACTGCCAAATGCTAAGAGCCAACAAGACATTCATTTTTGTTGCGTAATTAAATAAAGTAAAAATTTATTTCTTTTTCTCCTCTAGATGTTTGGCTCAATTTTGGATCACGTGGAGTTTTCCCATTTAATCACGTGGGAACGAAATTTGAGCCAAATTTTCGAGGGATGTATGAATACTAATTAAAATCGTGACTAAATTATCAAAAATATATATATATATTTCTTTTAAATACTATTATTATTATTTTTTTAATTTTAATTTTGTTCTTATCACAATATTCCGTTAAAATATTTGATAAAAACTCAACATAATAGCAACTTAAAACGATGTGTTGATGTTCGTTTGGTTCCCTTTGGCAGAATTTGGTCAAATTGAGCGTGAGAATAAATTTGAAGGTATAAATTTATTTATGTGAGATTAGATAATTATTTTTTTACGAAACAAAAGAGGTTCGTGAAGAAACTGGGAAGTGTTAGGCTCAACAGTGTCTCGGGTAGTAGTTCACTTGGAACAGAGGAAAAGGGCGACCGCTCGAGAAGTTGAGTTGTATGAGATCTTGTGTATGCATTCATTGATCTAGTGAAGTTATTTCTATTGGGTTGTGCGGGAAGACTAGGTACAAACCAAATCGAGTTACTAATTGCTGTCTCATTGTAATTGTTTACGGTATGTTTGCATTAATTATGAGAAATACAGTTATTCTCGATCTCGCTTTTGTAAATATGGAAAAATTAGCCAAAAACTAATTATAAAAAAAATACTAACTCGATCTAGTTCATCGTTCACGTTCTCGAACATATGGCCAACAAAGATAAAAAATCACGAATACAAGAGAACAAAAATGAGTTTGTTAGACGAACACAACTCTCCACAATTGTATGATATATTGTCGACTCTGAACATAAACTCTGATGACTTTGTTTTGGGCTTACCGGAAGGCCTCATACCAATGGAGATAATATTCATGATTATAAATGCATGACCATTCTATAAATCAGCGTGAATTTAATTTTTTTTTATTGAATTTACAAAAATATAATTTTGAAATAAATTAAATAATATTGTCTTATTAAATAAATAAATATAGATTTTGTTTTGAAAACTATGATGGGAAACGTTTATATTAAAACTATGTATTTTTTTAAAATTGAAATTTGAACGAAAGGAATGAAATTAAAATAATAATGATTTTATTTTTTAAAATCCTACAATTTTAATTTTAATTTTGGTATTAATTTTTTTTTCAAGTAGGTAAAAATAATATTTTACGAAAATTTAATATGATTAATTAGAAATAATAAAACAACATTCGATTTCAAAGCAAAATACGCCCTTAGTATAAATAGATGCAAATTTAAAAGCTAAAACATAACCTCTCTTTTTTCCTTCGAGAATTAATTTTGCTTCGTTAACGAGACGATGGACCGTGAAGCCCTCTATCTTTATTTGAGTTGGATTTGGCGCGCCCAGTCTCCGCTCTCCGAAAGCGGCAGCCAGAATGAGAGATTCTCCAGGTAATTTTCGACGGCATCCTCTTCTTCGATCTCTTTTCTAGTTTGATTTCAGTATCTTCTTTCTTGCTTTAAGAATTTGTGACGTTTATTTGCTACTCGTTATTGGCGGAAGCAGACGAGCAGCCATTGATTCTCGTCGTTCTCTGCCTCCTAGCAGGAATTTCGCTACAGTAATTCATATTTGCTTACTTTTCACTCTCATTCCTGTAATGATTTATCCAGGAGATAGTATCTGCAGGGAGATTATTCTTCACTTCAATTTGTATCGCACCGTCAATTATCTAAAAGTTTAACGCGTTGTTGTTGTTTTTTTCTTTCTTTTTTTTTTTTTTTGTGAATTTTCCTTGGCACGAATAGGATGTATTCGTAATGTTTTTCTGGAACAATTTTGATGAACTTGAATTTCGTGGTTGCTTAGAGAATGTAGACGACGAAATTAACCGTGGAGTAGTGTAGTCAGTGTAGCACTGTTTAAGAACGCGGTGTAGAAGTACTTTGTTATCTTTTGATAGGAGTAGTACGACGTGAAGGAACTTCTACTTTACGGTAATATTGAAACGTAAAATTTCTTCCACGAACTCGGAATTCCTTGCTGAAGGTTCTTTTACTGATCCGTATATTTCAGTTTGGAGCTCATTAGTTTCTCAGTTATTTTGGATTAGTCAACTGAGATTCAGGCTCCTTCCTGCTGCGTATCGTCAATTTTGGCTTGATTCTCGCCCACAGCTAAATTATTAATAATGCTCGTCAAAACTTCGAGACTTCTTGCTGCAGTTTCGTTGCTTCCGTTACTTAAAATGAGATTCAGAAGTCCATGCACTCTGGATCTAATCATGTCAGAACTTGTAGCTGATTTTGTATCTCGAACTAACTACTCGCCTGCGAGTAAATTCAATAATTTTTCAGCTTCGAGACTAGAAGCTTTGTAGACTTTTTGTTTGCCTACGACATTCATCTCTTTAAAGCTCCTACATTTTATCTAACTTTTGTATTATTTCCATTTAAATTTAACCTACTTTTGGTTCTGTCTGTAATGAAGAATTGATTTATTCTACAGATGTTTTGGTACACAAGATGAATGACGCTAATAATAAGGCCATCAAGGTTTCTGCAACATTTAATGTCGGAGAGAACAAGGAGTTTGATTTTATACGTACCTTGTATGGTAGGTATTATTTTTTGAGAATTTTAGCTGATATTTTGGTAAATGATATTATATTCTTTTACTAGTTCAGCTAAACTTAGGTTGATAGTATGAAGGCATTATTCATTTCAAACCCCTTGAAACACTATCTATGTGATGCAAATGACCTATTGAATCATCATGATTTTAGGCCCTTTGGTCTCCAAGGCTTCTAAAAGTTTGTTTCATCTACCACATTATTTCATACAACCACTAACAGATTAAGTAACATTATATTGATCCCTTCTAATATCTTCGTTTGCAAATGTTCTTTGTTGCCAAAGATCTTGTTTGTCATGCTTGAAGTTTACAAAGAGTGTTCCAATTTTATAGGATCTATGTTTGCCTTTGTTATGGACTTTTGCAGAAGGTGCCATAGCTGGAGGTGCTGCTGGTCTCGTTGTAGAAGCTGCTCTATATCCAATTGATACCATAAAAATGTTAGGAATCACGACTCTCCACAATGGTATGATTTTGTCCACTTTGAGCCTAAAGCTCTCAATGGAGTTAGTATTCCTCACTTATAAACCCATGATCTTCCACTAAATTAACCAATGTGGGACACTCACTCCCAATAAATCTCAACAATCCTCCCCTCGAACAAAGTACACTAGAAGCCTCCCCTTAGTCGAGGCTCGACTCCTTTCTCTGGAGCCCTCGAACAAAGTACACCCTTTGTTCAACACTTTAGTCACTTTTGACTACACCTTCGAGGCTTACAATTCTTTGTTCGATATTTGAGGATTCTATTGACATGGTTAATACAATTCTTTGTTCGATATTTGAGGATTCTATTGACATGGTTAAGTTTAGGGCATGGCTCTGATACCATGTTAGGAATCACGACTCTCCACAATGGTATGATATTGTCCACTTTGAGCCTAAGCTCTCATGGCTTTGCTTTGGGCTTCCCCAAAAGGCCTCATACCAATGGAGTTAGTATTCCTCACTTATAAACCCATGATCTTCCACTAAATTAACCAATGTGGGACACTCACTCCCAATAAACCTCAACAAAAAACTCGTCTACAGGTAGCCTTATATGCGGGGGTTACTTCCAG
Organism: Cucurbita pepo subsp. pepo; assembly: GCF_002806865.2. Taxonomy (NCBI): domain Eukaryota; kingdom Viridiplantae; phylum Streptophyta; class Magnoliopsida; order Cucurbitales; family Cucurbitaceae; genus Cucurbita; species Cucurbita pepo. The sequence continues at coordinate 17,982,368 of NC_036638.1, forward strand.
TTGGACTGTGAATATCTTTTAGGCTCCTCTAGAACTTCCGAGCCTCAAATTTTTGGTCCCTGCTGTTGTTCTAATTACTTCGTTCACTTAAAATTTTATGCCGTACTCTTATTTCGTCTATTCAAGCGCTCTGTTTCTTGGAGACTTATTTTTATTTTTATCTCAACCGAAACTATTTGTCCTGGAATGATTCACCATACACTCTCTACAATGGTATTTCTGAAGCATTTTATTCCCTTGCTCAAGTCATCATCCATGCCTGTCTGCTTATTTGATTATCTTATGCTCACTGAACCAACAATAGGGTTCTTCCTGCTTTGTTTAGTCATATGTTGGCTTTTGAATGTGTAGCACCTGCAGATTTCTAAATTATACTAAAATGATTTTGATAGGCCGTTCGTGGAGGAGGGAAAATTGTACTCGAAGGACTTTATTCTGGATTGGCTGCAAATCTTGTTGGGATGTTACCGTGAGTGTACCTAACTCCCGATATTTTTCATCTTCTCGTCTGCTAGAATATTGGATAATGCAACTTTAGGGCTCAATTTTGGACTGGGCATAAGTATTTCTCAAATGTGATTTTGAATACAAAAGTTTGCGATATGAGAAACTGAAAAATTCATTAGTTTGTATGAAAGACGAGAGTGTTTCGTGTTTCAATGTCTTCTTTTTAACCTGATTTTCTTGTTATTTTTCCACAAACACCTTTAAATAATCTTTAATTTATTATTCTTATGTTGATATTATGGCCTGTAATGGCTATGCTTTTCATCCATTTGAGTGAAAACCAGTTTTTTTAAAACATCTCTTGTTGCTTTCAGAATTTCTCACTATGGAGCATTTTTTTGCTTAGTGTCCTATCTGTACTGAGTCGCTTACGGTTATAGTTCACCATTAGTTTATTCAAAGAGTTGTGTTAAAATTGTGAGAGTTGGTTCATAAATGCAGCAGTTATTCGTATTTCTCATCATATGACGTCTATGCTAAATGTTTGATAATTTCACTATTATCAGTGCCACTGCCATGTTTGTCGGTGTATATGAACCTACCAAACAGAAAATGCTGATATCTCTCCCTGAAAACCTCAATGCTTTAGCTCATTTGGTAAGATTATCAACCAACCATGTTTCACCTCACATATCCATGGCAGGTGTTCCACTTTGGGTATTTTACTACTGCAAAAAAAAAAAAAAAAAAACCGGTCAGTTTCATGAGGTTTTGTTTTCAAGATATTTTAGAGTGAACTATTGCATCAGAATGTTGGATAGAGCTTTTTATTTGTTAATTTAATAGGTGTTCAAGCTACGTACAGACTGCAGGTTTCATAGGAGGCGTGGCTTCTTCGCTCATCCGCGTGCCAACAGAGGTAGTTATGCTTAGCTGATCTATTACAGTACTCCGTCCATTCCTGCTGAGCTTGTTATTTGTTCATCGTCTCCAGGTAGTGAAGCAAAGGATGCAGACTAGCCACTTTGCTTCTGCATCGAATTCTGTCCACGTTATTGTTTCAAGGGAAGGTTTTAGAGGTCTTTATGCGGTAAAAATACATTCATTTTGTTACTAACATTTTGATTTTTACTGAGCGTTCATAATGTCATTCTATTTTTATTTATACTGAGTGTTCATAATGTCATTCTTCAATGTATATCTTGCCAATTGACTGCATAAAAGATGTCTAATTTTCTTGAGATTAAATATCGATTGTTAAAGACTTGCACACATTTTCCTGTTTCTTTGTTTGATTTTTCAGGGGTATGGATCTTTCTTACTGCGAGATTTGCCATTTGATGCCATTCGGTTCTGCATTTACGAACAACTTAGGATAGGGTACAAGCTAGCGGTAAGTTCACGTATGGATTACAAGTACTTAATGTAGAGTTGTTTTCTTTTCGTTCTTCCTGAAGGTAAAGTTTTCTTTGTGTTCTTCGACATTCCACTAAAGAAGTTCAGAGTACTGGGCTATTGGAAGAATGCCGTCAACCAATATTGACTTCTACTTTTCTATCCCTTGTTTATGCCAAGTTGAACTGTTAACCTTTCATGATCGATATATAATTTTGCTAATGGTGAATGAATGGAATACACCTGAATGCAGGCGCAAAGAGATCCAGATGATCCTGAGACTGCTATAATTGGTGCTTTCGCTGGTATATAATCGAATGACACTATTTCTTCTTTGGTTCAAAGTGTTTCCATGAGAATTCCGGAAAAAATATGCTGAAATTCCACTATGCTATTGTCTCTATTGTTAGTTTATGTATGATATATTTTAACTCTCTTAAGAGGTCGTGGGTAAATAGTATATGATTTCATTTTGTCGAAAATGCACGCTTAATTATATTATCCCCAACAATTTTTATCTTGTGTAGGTGCTATTAGTGGGGCCGTAACCACTCCTCTTGACGTGATAAAAACCAGATTAATGGTTCAGGTATTGATCCATGAGCTGTTCCAACTTTTTGTTTGGTGGAAAACCAACTCAATTGTTGACCCACTTTTCTTAACTTTTAATGTTACGCAGGGATCAAATAGCCAATACCAAGGTATTCATGATTGTTGTAGGACTATAATGAGGGAAGAAGGAGCACGTGCCTTTTTAAAGGTTTGTTCTTTCTTCAGACCTACTGATAGGAAGGGAATTATTGTTTTCAAATTATAGATAAAGCTAAAATATTTTTAACTATTTAATCGGTTCCATTTAGATGTCACTATTGATGTACGGCCCTACTAGTCTTTGTGGAAGAGGCACATGAAAAAAAAAAATTATTTGGGAAGGCTTAAAAGATGACTAACAATTTGTTTGAGCGCAAGTGAGAACTAGAAATCTATATTTCGAATTTGTATTAAATAGATTAATATTGGTAGATAGATTTAAAATGATGGAATAGTGAATGGTTATGTGAGATCCCACATCGGTTGGGGAGGAGAACGAAACACCCTTTATAAGTGTGGAAACCTCTCCCTAGTATACGCGTTTTAAAAATCTAGAGGAAAAGTCTAAAGAGGACAATATATGACAAATGGTATCAAAGCCAAACACCGGGTGATGTGCCAGTGAGAAGGCTGAGCCTCGAAGGAGTGGACGCAAGGACGCTGGGCCTCAAAGGGGGTGGATTGTGAGATCCCACATCTGTTGGGGAGGAGAACGAAACACCTTTTATAAGAGCGTGGAAACCTCTTCCTAGTAGACGCGTTTTAAAAATCTTGAGGGAAAGTCCGAAAGCAAAAACCCAAATAAGACAATATCTACTAGCGGTGTTTGGCTTTTAAAAAGATGTGATATCAATAAATAACATATTATGGTAGATAGATTGAGATCTCGTTTTCAACCATTTTTAGGAAGCAAGTAGATTGCAGAAGCCTTAAAGAATAAAATTTTCATGCAGCTCTATGACTAAATGAACCATAAATTATGACACTCTCTATTCTATTCCTTGTTGCAGGGGATAGGGCCAAGGGTGCTGTGGATAGGGTTAGGAGGCGCTATATTTTTTGGCGTCCTTGAAAAGACAAAGCAAATGCTTGCTAACAAGAGGCGTCCACCGCCTGGGGAAACCTTCGAGCCGCAATGATGAGGTTCACCTTCTATTTCGTCTTTAAATTTTAAGAAGCACTGCACGGCTCAACTTCCTAATTTTATTTGTTAGACTAAATAAAAATAGTTTGATTTGTTTGCTGTCATAATTTTCATTGCCAGCACCGAAACATGGGCCAGGTATCTCTCTAAACTTACCTATTAAATTATAAGTTCAGTTAATTATATCTATTTAGTCATGAAATCTCAAATTTTGTATTCAATATATTAGTAAATCTTAAAAACAGAGTTGAGAGGCTAAATTTTAAATTTATAATGATTAATATAAAATTGAAATTTCAGTGAGCACAATATCTAGTGAAAGAGGAAACATTTTTACCCTTCGAAGGATCCCCTAGGAAGTTGATTCAAACACACTAATAATGTTAGAACTGGTTAATGAAAGCTGGTGCTTCTGGTTGCTTGTTACTTCGTAGAATGTAGAAGCTGCCAACTCAGGAACTGCAAACTCGTCTCTTCTTATATGGACCGAACATACTGAATTCATTGAAAAAGGTACTAAGCACTTCGCTTTCTAACGGCCCCCGGCAAACTTTTAAAAATCTACTTTTTTTTTTTTTTCCTCCAAACTTTAAAATATTTTTGTTTGCATTTGAGATGTCTGAGTTTTTTTAAATTATTCATTCTTAAAATTTTTATATCTAATTACTCTGAACATGCTTTAACGCCAAGTAAATTTTGAATGATTAAAGACCACGCTTTTGAGTAATATAACACTAATGATTCAAAATTTCCAAACATATCCTTACATAGATTAGTAGATTGGCTAAGATAGTGGCTAATATTAGATTACAGAATAATAGTGAAAATATAAATGATTGTTTTTTCTAAAGTTCATAAATTAAATAGATTAATTACAAATTTGGTTCTGAAAAAAATTAGAATTTAGTCCATAGTTTTAAAAGTTATTTAACTTTGGATGTTTGTAGAAAACTTGAAGCATGTAACAGATTCCATTACCCAAAATTTAGACACCCTCAAAAAGGCAAAGGAGATTAGAATGAATATGGATATAAACTCATAAGTTATTCGGATTGAGCATTGACGATGAAGTACTCTTTTCTTCCTTTGTTAGGAAAAACCCTTGAAAACTGTTACTCTACAATCACACAATCATTTCTCTAGTAATGAAAAGTCTCATAAAATAAAATAAAATAAAATAAAAAACTGAACTAAACCAAACCAAACAATATCAGACCACAATCCTCTTTGGCAATGCAACTAATCTTTGCTTGGGAAGTCTAGATTTCATCTTCTGAAATAAAAAGCAAATAAATACCAAAACAACCGCCAAGAAAATATACGCCTCATAGTAGTGTCCCCAAATATAGCCCACAAAGTCCACCCCATGGCCACCGTAGCAATCACAGTTTTGCATTACTTTTCCTTTGGTTGTGGTGTCCGGATCCAGAATAAAGTCCACAGACATAGCTCCCTCCTCCAACCAGATGCTCGTGTTCTTCGACTTGTACCCGGGCATCGACGCACTTACTGCAGAAACATATAATCATTCTGCCATCTATCCCCAAAACTTTAGGACAAAAAACTCACAAAATCATCCTACTTAACCAACAATGTTATGAGTTGACGCAACAACTTTAAGAATGATAGCTAGTCGTGACATCAAACTTTTTTAGCATTGAAAGATGATGTTCGAACTCAAGTAGTTTTTAAAAATTAAACTTATAAATATTATTTTTAGGTATATTTTAAAAAACCAACTCATGTTTTGAAAATTAAGAAAAATAGTCTTCAAAAATTGTTTTTGTTTGTAAAATTGTTAAGAATTCAAAATGTTTTATTAGGAAAGATGAAAATCATGGTAGAGAAATAATGAGAAAACCAGCACAATTTTTAAATTTAATTAATTGTTTGAAGTGTGTTAGGATAATATTTTATAAATCATAAAACTAATTGTAGTTATCAACTAAATATTAGGTTAAAAATATCAATTATTATTAAATAATTTATGAACATGTTTAATGTTATAAATTATGTATAATTATTATGTTAACATATCATATAATTTATAATATAAATATTATGTTTTTTTAATTTAACAAAAATTGGTTTATAATTTCGAAATACTATATTTATTAGCATTTGTATCTTTTCACCATTTAAAAATTTTAAATTCAAAATCTAGATACCCTCGACACTTGAAACTAATTTTCAAAGTTTTTAATATTTGATCACAAAATTTGAAAACAATTTCAAATGTATATTTATTGAACTCAAAATATAAAATAAAATAAAACAAAACTTTTCCTAATACCTCCAACGAGAAGTTTAGTTTACTTTTCTTCTAAAAAAGGAAAAAAAGAAAAAAAAAAGTTACTTTTAAGTATTAAAAAAAAAGTGTTCATTAAGTTCTTATGTTATGCCTAGGTGCTATGACATGTTTCAAGTAACTGCTTATAAAATTCATCTTAACCTAAAGTCTTGTATTAAAAAAATTCCATGCATAGCGAATTTTAACACGATTGAATGAAGAAGATCATGGCTACAGTTGAGGGAAAGAGGATTGAGCGGTAGGTTAGAAGAACTTACCTTCATATTTCTGTTTTGGTGCAGCTAAACGATGGTAGACCCCAAGCGTTGCACTAGCCTTAACCTGTCGATTAAATTTAAGAAAATTCGTTACCGTGAGGCACACAGTTTTGACCAGGGCATGAGAATTCTCTCCGTAACCCCTCTGGTTTTCTTCTATGATTATAATTTTAAAAAGATATGAGATTCACAACAATCATCACAAGATGGATTGGGTTCTCCCTCACAGTTTCACTATGTTAATAATAATCTATATTTTTACCATATGCCAACCAAACGAGCAGCAGAAGGAATAAAAAATTACACACAAGATATTTGCAACTTAACCTTTCTAGTTCTTAATATCATCTAAACTCAATCCAACCATCCTTCACCTCTATATACTTTTTTTTTTTTTTTTTTTTTTTTTTTTTTTTTTTTTTTTTTTTTTTTNTGGTCAAAGTCTAATTTTTTAGTAACGATAGATTTCACGACCTGAATTATCTGATGTGAAATTCAAAGGAATCAAGTTTTTTTTGTCATTTGTAATGCATGCTTCAATGCAATATAGACGTGCCGGATAAGGCAAACGGAGAAAATTTGAAGATTTGAAAGTACCGAGTAATCTATTCCCATGAGTGTAATGGTTCCAGGTAATGGCCTTCCACTCTCTGATGAAAAAATCCTTCCATGAATTCCTGTCTGAATATAATATATTAATATATTAAACAATTCAAGGCGAGAGAAGTCTATACTGTATTCTTAGACACAAATGCAACTGAAAGACGAACAAAGTTGTACCTGAGCAAGGCTCGCAACGAGATTCAGCATGCTCAACTTGTTATACTCAAAAATGGTAGCAAGCTGCACATATGTCAGAGGAAAATCTTTCATGAATGGTAATAAGATGAAATAGCAGTTATGTGAAAGGCAAAGGTCACTAAAATTGTGTGATCCCACGTTGGTCGGAGAGGAGAACAAAACATTCATTATAAGGGTATGGAAACCTCTCCCTAGCAGACGCGTTTTAAAAACCTTGAAGGGAAGCCTGAAAGGGAAAGCCCAAAGACAACAATATCTACTAATAGTGGGCTTGGGCCATTACAAATGGTATCAGAGCTAAACATCGGACAATGTGCCAGCGAGGAGGTTGAGCTCCGAATGGGGGTGGACACGAGACGGTGTGCCATCAAGGACGCTAGGCTCCAAAGGGGGTGGATTGGGGGTCCCATATCGATTGAAGAATGGAACAAGTGCCAGCGAGGACGCTGGGCCCCGAAGGGGGGTGAATTGTGAGATCTCACATCGGTTGGAGAGGAGATACGAAACATCCTTTATAAGGGTATGGAAACCTCTCCCTAATGAACGCGTTTTAAAAACTTTAAGGGGAAGCCCGAAAGGGAAAACTCAAAGAGGACAATATCTGCTAGCGGTGGTCTTAGGCTGTTACAAAAATCTACACAAGAAAAAATGACTACCGATACTTTCTAACCCTCTACGCTTCAATGAAAGTAACTGGTAACAAGTCTTTTGTTCGTTTCTATTGAAGCAAGGATGGATTGAACTCAGTTCAAACCTCATTAGCAGGAGGCCATTTGTTGTCTGTAATCTCTAAAGTCAACTCAAAACAGCCACCGTGTATATAGTTCCAGTCTTGCATGCCACCATATATAGGGTACCTGCACAAATGTTGCATAAATTCCGAAAAGTATTTTAAAAGAGAAATTCATTAATTTCAGAACCGTGACGCATGGATACCATTTTAAAAAATAATTTTTCCAAGCATTCATTGCCATACCACGAAGCTCCATTTGTAATTCCTCCTTCAAATTCTTGGCTTAAAGACATGTTATGATGTGAGCGACTATAGACACTAGCCATGAACCGGAATGTTTGATCATCAGGACATGCATAGTAATCTTTCCTGAAAAATCAATTTTAGAATGTGTAAAGAGAGCAAGTAACTGAAATATTAACCAACACTAAGTAATGCATGTTGAAAAGCATAATTGAATGGGCAATAAATAATTTTTACAATATTATTTTAATTTAGCCAACAACTTTTGTCGCCACCATACTGATTGGCCTGAATTTTTTTAACCTCATTAGCCTTTTTGGAGGTCAAACAAAAAGAGTTCCGTTTATTCTCATCTATACTTTGAGTCTTAAAGAAGAAATTAAAGCAAACCAATTCATCAGGAGCCAAAGACAAAAGACGGTCATAATTCCTCGAGGAAAAAAAAAAGTCCTCAACTGACATTCAGCACAGATAATGAATGAGAAAAGGTGATATGATAGAATAAAAAAAACACACACACAAACATTTTGACAAAATAAGCACCGCATAGAGAAGAATAATTGAGGAAAAATGATCAAGAAATGAGATCTGAGTCCAGGTTCAATTAGTAGTCCGTAGTCACTGAAGCAAATATATATATATATATATTATATACGGACACAAAAATAAAGCATAAAAGATGTGGCGATACTGGGAAAAAAACCAAAGTGAAAAAGAAAATCTTTCTAGCAATGAAGGAAAAATTTTAATAATAAAATTATCACCTTTTATCTGCAGTGCCATCCCATGGGTAATTTGCAACAAGTGCACCCTGTAAAGGGTAAAGACATCATGAAAACTTCTTTTATATGTTTCTTAACACTGCATTCATTAGTCAAACTTAGAATATAATACCAATACATCAATGTCTAGGAGACGCGAACAGTATTTAAAATAATGAACAAGATATCTTTTAGGTTCTTCTTAATTTACTTTAGTTTTGGGGATAAATATTAATTTAACAACGGATGGTTCTAAATTGATTGTTTCTAATGAGGGAGAGACTTCTCATGGTAAGGAATATGCATAAATAATGTCCAAATGATACTATTCCAGAGTTTATAAGAACGACTAGTCAGAAAGATAAGGCGGTAAAAGAAGACAAAATTGGGTCTTATGACTCTTACCCCATGCAAAGTGGCAGAGGCAGTGAAATGTATGTCTCTCATCCACTTCATAATTGCCTTCGTTTCAGGTTGCCGTGCATATTCATCATCATTGATGAAAAAGAACTGACATTAAATGTACAGTTAATCCCTGCTTAAAATGTATAACATCATAGAATTGGTTTTGGCCATTTAATGCAGAAAAGCAATTGATCCCAGGAGAAAAGAAAAAAAAAAAGAGTGAATCAAAGTAAACTGAACAAGGTGCAACGACAGAAAAAGAATTATAGAATAGTTGACGAGATTAAGACACATATTCATTTCTTTTTTTTTTTTTTTTTTTTTTTTTTTTTTTTTTTTTTTTTTTTTTTTTTTTTTTTTTTTTTTTTTTTTTTTTTTTTTTTTCNCACATATTCATTTTTTTTTTTTTTTTTTTTCTTTTTTTTTTAATATGAGAAGTTAAACAATTTCATTGGTAAATGAAATAAAATGGAGTGTAACCTCCAGGACCTAAAGGTGAATTACGAAAAGAATGTGACTATCATCCAAAATCATAGATTTGGAAAAACAAATAGAGATTATTATCAGAATTAGTCAAATAAGGAAACAGATATGGCATCGGAAAAGAATGATCATTGAATCTTATGGACAAACAAAGAAAACAACTGAATCAAATTCACATGTCGCCCAATGAGACACTAATGTGAGGAAGAGAAAAATCACTCTAAAGTACATTTTGGGCAACAACCTTCTAAGACTATGCAACAAAAAGACTGGGAAATAACAAATGATGAAATTATTCATATACTGATGCCCATTTCCAACTTTTCAAGCAAATGCAAAGCGGTGCAGTGATAGGAAAAACATTCTCTTGGAGGATTGATGAACTTATAGAAAGCATGCCAAGGTTAACAGATAGCTTAATCACTTAACACCCTTTTTGTTTCAGTAAGAGCCTAATCATTTGATATCTTCAGAGTAGATGAACAAAAACAATAATCACGATAGGCAAATATATATACTAAAATGAAAATGCCTTTTCATATCCAAGTGAGCAAATATGGAACTTGAGATCAATAAGCTGTGCAAATAACACAGCTGGACCAGGCTATTACTACCAATTATTTATTACTATTTTTTCAATGACAAACCAACGGGAAACAACTATAGAGAAAGGCTCATCAAAAGAAGACCTCTACCAAAACAGGAAAGAAATCAAAACATTTGCAACAAAGAACTTACTATGACCTACTAATTTTTGCATCGCATCTACTATATGAATGTGAATTTGAAACATATTAAACACCTAATTCTTCCGTAGATCTTTCCTATTAATTAGGTTTCTTATTTTTCACATATGATATGCTTTACGACCATTGAATATCCCATAACTTTCCACTTCAAATTACTCATCCAATCTTGTATCAAAATGACATGGACTTGCAAAATAAAACCTATTCTTCAGTAGTATCAGAATTCAATCAAAAGTAGGGAAAGCCTGCTAAGACTTCAATTTACTCGCACATAATAAATTAGGATGCCAACAAATGTACCTGGTCAGGGAAATCTCTGTTTAGATCCACATTGTTTGCATTATTACGTGTCCGAAGAGAAAATCCATCCGGATTCATAGATGGAAGTATATGAAGATGAACATTCTCCACAATCAGTGTAGCCTTCAATAATAAATTAGAACTTTGGAGTGAGACAAAGTTGCAATAGCACAAACTACACAGCAAGGGAAATTAAATATTGCATCTCATAAACAATCAGAAAAGCATAACACAGGTCTTTTGAATAGACAGCATTGCCTTTTAGATAAATAAAAGGATTATTTCTTCGAATTTGGCCTTCTGTATTATACCAAACCATCTGAGCTAAGATCCCAAATAAAAACCAAGTGCAACAATTAACTAGCACTATGATAAGGGATTCATCCAAAAATTGAGTCACTGAAACATGTCATATTGAAACCTTCATTCCATTAAGCTCACATTGTTCCGCTGTTGCATAAAAATATACAGTTTTTTTTAAGATAAAAATATAACATGCAAAAATAAATTAACAACTAGGTTATAGACATGGCACAAATAAGGCAAGAATAAAACAAGAATGACTTAAGGAACCACGATGGATGATATATGTATGGCATAAACGCATGTCAACTGGTGCATATGACTGATGGTGGATATGAAAGCATGAAAACTTAAAAGATGCATGTAAATGAAAAAGAAAATTATATAAGTTACCAATGGATCCTTCAGGTAATTATCACATATCCAGTTTGCAAATTGCAAGAGAAGCTCCCTGCCAACAGGTTCATCTCCATGTACATTTCCTATGTACTGCAATATGAAATAAAATCATTTACAACCTCCTCGAGTAAGTCTACAGGTGCTCCAATAATTATACAAGATTCAATTCTACACTAAATACATACAGATAAACAGATACTAACGAAATGCACAGGGTAAAAAGCAAGAAAGTATGGTTTTCTTTTTAAATGGTACTTGCAGTCAAAGAACAACTATTATATCAACAGTAGACCAGGAAAGAGTCGAATGACTAATAAACAGGAAATTTAGCATGGACGCATGCTTTACCAAATGATCATGGCATATTGTTATAGCCACATAGAACAGGCAAATAGAGACAATACCGTTAGTGTACTCGGACCTTAAACAACATACAATGCTTTTATTTCATTTTATACTACAATTGCATATTTAAAATTATCTATCACTCATACAGAAGGGAGAAAGAAAGAGAAATCACAAATTAAAAAAAGTGTCAGGTGTGTGGATTGGCGGTCAGATGTGACTATTATACGCAAGTAGTAGATCAGTCACCTTAAATGCAGGTTCCGCTTCTTCCTGGCCAGGCTTGTCAGAAATTTCGATTACCCACTATTACCAATCAGATGACAGCACTTCATCAGATATTGTATATTTCGACTTAGCGTTGATATTAGGGAGAGAAGAATTAGAAGAAAAAAACAAAAGAACTAACATTTTGGAATGATTACCAGTGGAAACCCTTGCACGCTGTCTCCAATACTGATCAAGCAACCAAGAGAGAGGAAAGGAAAGCGAGAGAAATCAGCACATTAATTAGGCCTTCTTTTCAAGATAGTAAGGAAATCACAACTCTTGGAATTACCTGTATATCTTAGAAATTTTACTACATTTTTTACCAAACGCTTTAACGGCCCGTTCAAGCTCTTTATTGGTCATATAACCTTGCATGATCTTGTCACTGAACAAATTTTGAAATGTTTCCGAACTCAAAATAACATACAGAAAACAAAATTAAAATAACCACAAGATACTGGAAATCTCCATGGACTAGCTACCTTCGTTTAGAATTATTGTCCTCGAGTAAAAATCTAGCAGAACCTCCATATGCAAGACTAACGAAATCTACAGCATAACATCGATTAAAAACTACAATCAAATTCTATTCAAATCATCATAGACAATAATCGAACATCCGAGCCGTTCAAAACCTAAAGTACCTGCATGACAAAGGAAGACGGAACGAAAATCTAGAATAAGAAAACGTCAACTAATGAAAGGTACCGCATAAAAGAATTCAACACCGATTTAAAGACATTCAAACTCAAATTAAACGATCAAACACAATAATCCAAAGACCGAGACGCGCAAGTTAAGATACATAGCAAAGAAAGGACAAAAGAAACTTGAGAACGATAAAGAATACTTGCTCTTTCCTCGTCTCAATTCTCAAAGAAAACAAATCAAAATGTCATGTATGAACATGAAGAAAAAAAACAGATTCCAGTCTGGAACTAAACAAACTCGCAGAGAATTTTCCTCATTTCAAAATCATCAACTACGCAATCACACCAATCTATCAGCTGCCAAACGGAAAGCATCGATTTCGAATATGCACAAACAAAGAAAACTAAACATTACGTCGAAAACAAAGCAGAACCTGGCGAAATGGAGCGATTGAGGCCGCCTCGAGCGAGTGCAGAGTGAAACAAAGCTGGAGAAACAACAGAGAGAAGTAAGAACGAAAAGAGAAACTTCATTATTCTTCTCCTTTCAAGCAATCGGAAATTTGGAGCGTATTGGTTCTTCCGATTTTTTGTGGTCGGTGATCTGAAGACGGAAACACTGAAATCTGAATTTTATTCTATTTTTATCATCGCCGGGCCGAAGAGGAGAGTCGATCACGACTCACGAGTGATAAGCACGTGACAATGACTCGCGCCATGTTTTGGACATTTTTTCGATTATTGTATCGTATTTTGACTTTTCCCATTTATTTTAATTTTAAATTCTAAATTTAAAAAATTATAAAATTAAAAATTTATTAGGTATAAATTAATTTTTTTAAACCTAATAAATCAGCAGATATCAATTAAATATAAAATTGAAAGCTTACCCGCCATTAAAATACAAAATTAAAAAATTAAAATTCTATTTGAGGATTCATAAAATAAAATAAATACATCATGATAATTTGAACAAAAATCTATTTATACTTAGTTTTTCTCTAAAATAGTAATTATATAAATTAAAATCTTGAATTTATACCCATTTAGATTATATTTTAAAAAAAGTTAATATATATTTTAAACTTACCATTGTATCCATTAAATTTTCCATATTTTAAAGCGATTTTTAGGCATGTTCTTTAAAGATGCTTTAAAACAAATTATAACTAAACTTTAGAGATTGAAAAAAAAAAGTGTATTAATTAACTAGTAATTATATAAATTTAAATCTTGAATTTATACCCATTTAGATTATATTTTTAAAAAAGTTAATATATATTTTAAACTATCAATTAAATTTACGATATTTTTAAGCAATTTCTAGGCATGTTCTTTAAAAATGCTTTAAAACAAATTATAACTAAACTAGAAATTGAAAAAAAGTGTATTAATTATCCACATTAAAAAAAAATGGTATTTAAATTAATTTGTTTTTTTTTTTTTTAATGATGAAAAATAGGAGCCGTGACGAACTTGAATGGTGAAGACAAAGTTAGGGTAGGATACCACTTCATCCAGTAACCCTTCCTTTTTCAACAAGGAACCTAATTCCCTCTAAATGTGGAGGCCTACAGTTCTAGTGCTTATTCTAACATATAATCCTAACTATATATATATATATATATATATATATATATAACTTTATTAAAACTTTATTGTATGTAAAAATGTGTGTGCATATACATAACAAAAACTATACAAATATTTCTTATTGTTCACTTTTAAAATCTAGATTGATTTTTTATATAAAAAAAATTAAATATTTATATAAAGCAAAACATACCATATGGATATATATACTTTTTAACTGATAGATACTGCCATTTATCACATTCAGTCTCACACTCCAAGCCAACATTCTTGCACCTGTATTATTGAGATGCTACAAAAGAGCGTCTCGACACTACAAATACAAAGTTCACATTTCGTTTGATACTCAAATAGTGTCAAGACACCTAGTTCAATTATGGGAATCACGCACACACAGAAATCATTTGATTCATTGTAATTAGAAATCTCGAGCATTCCTCTGATCCAGCTGCTTGGAAACACAATACATGCCACAAATCCCAATCTCCAAACATTCGTACTTTATTTCTATACAATGCTAAGCTCTCATAATGTAGACAAACTCTTAGGAAGTAGAAAGAAACTAAGAGAAGTACATTTCTATATAACTGTAAATGAAACCCTACAACAGCTAACTCATGTACACAACCACTACAATACACATCTCTAGCTACATGGAAGAATGTGATCCAAAGAATGGAATTAAATACAAGATATCAACAAAGCACACGAGCCACATGATCTCAAAACATAACCTTAACTGTTAGCCAAATCTTGGTTTGGTGAAAGATTAAGCTCATTGGAATTATTACCTTACAAAGCTTGTTGCTTATCTTTGTTGATTGGTACAAGAATCCTCCATGCACGTATTGAAGCTCGTTACGATGCATACGAAAGATCAGATAAAATTTTCGGCATCCATTGCTGCTTCCCCATTTTCGATCTCTGCGTCTGTGAATGTTAGAGCTCGTTGTAGCTTACGGGGACAGAAGACCTCGACCTCGGCCACGTAGGTGGCTGTCACTGGTCTATGATCAGAAAATTTAATTTCAGTCCTCCTATAACTGCACAGTTTCAATCCCTTTCCATATGAAAGTATGCGGTCACACCTGAAAATGCAGAAAATAAACATTAAATGTGATGCATGAGATTTGTTATCATAAACATTCCAAAAGAGTATTCTAAGAACTGAGGGTAAGCAGAGATCTCTCTTCCTAGTTTGTGAAAATTCAATGGTTAAATTTTATATTTTAAAGAAGCACAATAAATTTCAACAAATATGAATATTTTAAGAGAATATCTTAAAACTATTTGTGAGATCCCACATCGGTTAGAGAAGGAAACGAAACATTTCTTATAAGGGTGTAGAATCTTCTCCCTAATAGACACGTTTTAAAACCGTGAGGCCAACAACGATATATAACGAGCCAAAACGGATAATATCTACTAGCAGTAGGCTCGGGCTGTTGCAAATGGTGTCAGAGCCAAACACCGAGAGGTGTGCTAGCGAGGACACTGAGTCCCAGAGGGAAAGTGGATTGTGAGATTCCATATTGGTTGGAGAAAGGAACAAAATATTCCTTGTAAGGGTGTAAAAATCTCTCCCTAACCGACGCGTTTTAAAACTGTGAGACTGACGGCAGCCAAAGGAGGATAATATCTGCTAGCGGTGGGCTTGGGATGTTGCACTGTCGTCCTTTAAACAAAACCATATTGCCAATGAACTCATAACCGTTTCCTATGTAAATTTTCCTATGTTCAGACAGAGTCTTCCGACATTGTTGTCACTCCTGTATCCTCATTTTACTGTTCCCTTCTCTATTTAGGAATCAAACACAGGCGAGCGAAAATAAATTACAGCATAAGACATCATTTACACACAAAAACATGACATCAATGCATTGGTAGATTGAATATGGAATATCCTCTACAACTAAACAAAATAAGATGCTGAAATCAACATGGACCATGATAATAAAATCTTACCATGCTGGAGTCCGCAGCCCAACTTTTGGATCCTCACCGTAATACTTTTCTGAATTGATCTCGTATTTATAGGTTGGTGGGAAATTAAGGTTTCCCTCAGTCCATCCATCAAATGCACGACCCTTCCTAATTTCCCTCAATAACTGAAAAAATATAGGCAAAAGACTCGATTAACAAGTAGACATTTTGTCACTTCATACACAGCTCAACACAATTACTTGCTTAAATCATTTCTCATCTCCAATAACAACATAAAAAGCAATTGTTTTTTCCAGCTTAGACCTGTCTGCAGAATCCCGGCTTTTGACCACAAACTTCAGTTTCCAAAGAATGGATCAAAATGTCGATTGAAGTGCCTTGAACATGGCTTTCAATCAAGTTACATAATACATTTTCAGTCGAAAATGGTCATTTTTTTCTAGTTCATTAATGAAACTTTATGTTGTCTGATTCTAGAAAGAGGGAGGAAAGAATAAAGGCATGTTTGAGAGTGATTTGAGAATGACCAAAATCATTCCAAATAAGCCCTAATAAAATATAGGAATGCGTGTAGTTCAGGATTAGTCTATTTTGAAGTTAGTTGCTACATATGCACTCCAAGACATTTACATTACGAAAGTACCTGATCACTCTCGGCTAATTTGGACCACTCTTTTCTCGAGATAAGATCTCTCGTCTTCTCATAAGGCAAGTTTATACGATAATTTAAGTCACCCAACCAGATTATCCGCCTGCAAAGAATAGAGAATGAATTGTCAAAGTGTTGAGTACAATTTGTAGTTCCTAGTACTACAACGATTTTGAGTTGAATATAAATAGAAGTTTTTATTCATCAACCTAAAGCATTATCAAGGACAACCCATGAGACCAGCTAAACATACAAGGACTGATCAATAATCTCCAGAAAAAACTCAAAGATGATAGAACATGTACAGCATCAAAGCCTAGCAAACACGGTATAGTGGATGTGCTGTAATACCGTAACTTTGGAAAATAGGGAAAGAATATCTGGTACTTTATTACATTGTTTGTTTTAACTTGAGATGTTGTGGTACTTTACATTCTAACTAAGACTATTCTGAGAAATCTTATAACTGTTGGAATAAGCATGTAGTGAACTTTTATTCTACATTTTTGGACAAGAAACAATTATTTTCCAAAACAGAAATATGTACTTGGGAGGGACTGGAAGTCCAAATTCAATATAAACAAGAAATTTCAAAAAGCTGTCTAATTAGTGCATAACAAAAGAAGAAAAGTACATAACTCTTCAAGTAACACTCTTGCAAACTACGCACAGGTTACCTTCACGAAAATAAATCTATCAATAGGAATATAGAAAACGAAAGGAACGTCTTCAATGACCTATTATAGGATCCAAAGGAAGAGAATACACAGTATGAAACAAATTAGAAAGCTGGGGCAGGGGGCTCTATCTCAAATAAATACTAGGAGATCAAGAAAATAACAGAGAGAAATAAATTGCGTAGGCCCTAAACAGTAGCTTGACTTATGTAAATTGAAGCCCCTCCCCCACGTAATCCTTAAAATGTGCTTAAGACCCTAAGAATATGAGCCAGAAAATTAAGAACATCTACCATGTACAATCCCTTCTCTGAAAAATTATAAAAACTAGAGCTGGAAAATAATACACCAATGGCCATGTCAGTCTTACAGGGAAAATGGATTGTTCACTGGCAGTATATTTAAGCAGGAAAATAATACTTCAATGGCCATGTCATGTTTACAGGAAATATGGGTAGTGAACGTGCAGGATAGACGAAGCAGCTAAAAAAACCCAATTAGATATGAAGATATTGATAGGCATTTTGTATGTACTTACTCGTGATCGTGGATAACTTTAGTTAACCCAATACCATTAAGTGGATGGAATTGAGTTCTTCGGTGTATTTCGCTCACGTCAGCATTTCTTTTAAGTTCATCTCCATCCTTCTCACCTGATGTAAGGTGAGTGCATATAAAGCAAAATAGGGTCTGGTATATGGACATGCTGACAGATATGGATCCCTGAACAAGTAGATGCTTTGATAAAGAGATTACTAGAACTATAAATACATGACGCATTATGAATATGAGCAGCAAAGATGGTTAAGACCAGAAAATTGTTTTTGGCTTGATGTAAAAAGAAACAAGCCATGGCAAGCAGAAGAAACTTCAAACCTATCTATTCATTTAAAATTGCATTGCACAAGAACTCTAGTGGAAAGCCAAAACAACATGAAATCTTTAGAGTAGAGAGACTCACAAGATTGCTTAACAAGCTAACTACAACATGATCCATAGATTAACCAAAATTGAAGGACAATGAAAAATGGAGCAAACCTTGTTACCGATGTAGCCCATTACACCAACACCAACAGTAGAAACATTTACATTCTGAATGTGCCTTCGCAAACTCCTACGAACCCATACTGTGAGGAAAACACCAACCATTTGTTTACTTACTATTCTAATATATGACGATCTTCTCTTCTGTTTTAGGAGAGACTCAAGATCAATTTCTCCAAGCAAAGCAAGCCCTGACGGCATTTCATTCATGGTTGACTTGAAAGAACTATATGTCCTAAAGGACTTGGTTTTTTTAAATGAATTCATTGATTTAAAAGAGTTGGGTCTCTCAGAAACATGATGGGGTAGTAAATGTAGTGGAGGTTCAGGCCAACTCAAACCGATCCTTTCTGTCCCACTAAGCATTTTAGTTAATCTTCTGTTCTGTTGAAAGACAGCCTCCTCATTCTCTGTGAAGCAATTTAACCGATCCAATCTCTTTGGAGAAGAATATTGCCTCACTAAATCCTGTTCTACAGGTATCTCTGGTATGGTATTTGCAGAAAGATCCGAAATTGGGAACTTCCAGCTTAGATTTTTATCAGCTACCAGTCCATCGCCATTTTCCTTCCCATAGAATTCTTCATCACATGGATGCACTTCCACACCAACATCACTATCACTTTCCTGCAGAATCTCCTCCTCTAAATCTGGGATGTCATCAGATGGCTTAAACTTTGATGGGGACGGTGGATCACTAAAGCATTTAATCTTGGTTGTAGCAGGTCTAACTCTATTCAATGTTTCACGGATAATATCTTCCCACCTAGCAACTGGGCGACTATCTTCAGCACCAAATATATTTCCAGCATTCAATGGTACAATCTCCTGGAGACTGCAAAGATAAAACAACACTAACTATTAGTAACAAAAGATGAGAAAAACGTTACAAAATATATAAGATAGCGTCAATTAAATGAAGAAAATAATAATAAAAAGTACTCACCCAAGGACATAGATATCAGCTGGCTCACTGGTATCTATCCAGCCATCAATATCCAGATCTTCAGGAGGTAGTTTTCCTCCAACATTCCAAGTCGCAACACATATTCTGACACAAGATAAAGTAGATAGCTCAACTCAACAGAAAGAAATACTAATCAGATATTTCCAGATTACTACAATATCCAAATGGTCGATCATACCTGAGATCTTTCGCGTTTATATATTGCATCCTAAATGTTTCTGAATTTCTTCTTCTCAACCTCGGCAACCCATCTAAAGTTTCCAGCAATTTAATGAGTAAATTAATTGAAAAAAAGAAAACGAAGAGTTTCTTTACCTAAGGAGCTAAAAATAGTCACCTACACACACACACACACACACACACAAACACACACAATTTTGTCTGCAATTTATACAGATGAGAAAAGCATAACATATGATGAGAAGTTGAAGTCAAATTAGTCAAAAAGAAAGGTACGCATCTGCTGAAATCTGACAGTAATTGGATAGAAGGAACGGGGTGTCCAAACACACGAACACCCAGAAAAGGTCAATTTTAAATTTCAGTATATAGAGAGAATATGTTGCATTAAATTTTCTTTGCACACTCCATCTGATCCATTTCTATCTCAATCACCTCAAGTAAGTTAAACTACATATTCCCATCAGATTCTTCTAATTTCAATCTTTTGGCACGTACTTCAAGTAAAGGTTGCATTGGTTATAATTTGTAAAGAGAAATAATTGGCAAACTAATGTGCTTCAAAATTTACCATTAGCATCAACCAGTGGTTCATCTCTGTTGTCTACCTTAAAGCGTGATTCTCTTCCCCTATTGCATTCTGCTACAAGCAACCAAATAATCAAATCAGAACACGCTGCATTCCTAAAATAGCTCATTGTATTGCAATAAACTCGCGAAGATTCGATAAAATTCAGATTCCAAACACGGAAACCACCAAACCAAGAATACATTGCATTTTCACTACCTAAACATCCACGCCAAACGTGGATTTCAAGCATCCGATAACTTTAAAATCTCTAACAAATTTCAAGAGATTAGAAGCGTCACCTTCAGTCTCAGAATCGGACGAATTAGCATCCTCATCGTCTTCGGTATCGGCACTGTAATCCGACTCTTTAGCACTGATATTCAGCCATTTCCGCAGGACCACTCTTGGCCAGAAAAGCTGTAGGAACGAGCAACCAAACAACATAATTCAGCACATTTTCTCTGCAAATTCCCTCATCTTTTCGAATCAACAAAAAAATCAAACAAACGACAAGAAAAGAGTTGAGTACCTGAGGTTGATTCTTGGAATTATGCTTCATCTGATGAGCTAGCTAGCTACAAAACTAAGAACAGAGAAATAGAGAGAATCACGAAGCAAGAGCTTCAGTAGTTGACGAATGAAGAAGAAGAAGAAGAAGAAGAAGAAGAAGAAGAATGTGCAGCCAATGTTAACTCGGTTGTTGTGCGTTGAGAGAGTGGATGTATGGCTCCCTCGTTTTCTGGCGCTTTTTTTTATTAATTATACACAAATATTGTGAAAGAACTGTAATTTACTATTAATTTTTCAGATACTTTTTATTAATTATACACAAATATTGTGCAATAACTGTAATTTACTATTAATTATTACAATTATTTTCTTCATTATATAATGGAAATAAAATATAAAAAAAAATCTTAAATCTGTATTTTTTTTAAGTATCAAAAAATAAATTAAAAATAATTAATTAAACTTTTTAAAATAAAAAAATAGTCTTAATTTCATTAATTATCTCGGTGCATAATGCCAACTATATTTAATAAATAAAATTATAATATATCAGCTACATTTAATTTTTCATTAATGTTCATGGTGGGGCCCACACATGGACGGCAGATGGCGGGTAAAAATCCGGTCACCCCTCGGCCTCCGCGTTATTTGATTATTTTTTTACTATTAATTTTGTTTTCACATTTTTTATATTTAAATAATATATATATATTTGTATTAAAAGAGATTTATACATTTTCAACCGGATATATTTTATATAAGTTTTAATAATACTTTTAAATTTTAAAATATCTAAAAAAAATATATTCTTAGTTAATTTCAGATAAAATTATATATATTTTTTTGTTTCAAAAATATTTTTTTAATAAAAGGTTTTAATATTATTTGAATATATTTTTTTTAAACCGTACATATATTTTTTATAAATATTATTAAAATTTTAAGAGTAATTTTTTTTAGATAGTGAATAAAATTTTTAAAAATAATTTTTTTTTAATTTAACCTTTTATTTACTTGAAAGTTAAATAAAATTTATATTTTTGAACAACAAAACAAGCTTTAAATTTCCGTAGACTCAATAATTACGTTGGATTTTTGTAACACACAATATTTGTACTTTCTGTCACGCCACCTTTTCCCATCCTTCCATTTGAGAAGCAAAGTCTGGGCCAGGCACATGATCTGCTTTGTTCCACGATATTTTTTTTATTATTTATAATTTTAATGTATAATTCGATGAGCTAAAATATTACGAATAAAACATTTAAAATTTGTTTTAAAAAAATTATAATATATATATATATATATAAAAGGTAAGTGGAGGATGTGGCAGACAACTGTTGTGAACTTGTCACCATATAGAGTGGCTGATATTGTTATTAGGATGGCCCTCATGTTAGAAAAAATGGACCATTTTATTTTTAAACTTTTAAAAGTTATATTTTTGAAATAAAGTATTAATACTTACCTCCAAAATTAATCATAAAATATGTTTTAATATTTCTAAAAATTATTATGGAAAGTTTTTTCACACAAAATAAAACGTTTAAATCTATTTTTATTAATGTTTATTATTATTATTATTATTATTATTATTATTAAAATAATAATATTCTTTGATTTTTAGTAAAATTGTATTGTGAATTTTAATCTTAATTCTTTGAATGAAAGGTTGTTTGTTTCTTTTTCCTTTCTCCATTGGTGTCTAGAACTTTCCGAAAGTGGTAGGCCTAAAAATTACTAATGGAAACTTTAATTAGTGAGTCTTTATTTCTTTTTCTTTTACGAGAAAATTTACTCTTTTTAGACCAATTTTATAAATATTAAAATTACCATTGTAACTTTTTGGATTATTTAATTTGAAGTAAAAATAATTATAAACATTAAAATTATTCTTAATAAAAATGTAACATAAAACAAATTAAAAAAAAAAAAAAAAAAAAAAAAAAAAAAAACAACTTAGGAATTTAGAAACAAACAAGAGGAGCAGAAAATCGAGAGAAGACAAGTGGGAATTAATCGATTATTTTATTTTTTATATTTTGTTAAAAAAAAAAAGAAAAAAAAAAGAAAACAATAAACAGGTTCGGATGTGATCTAAAGAGAAATCAAAATGTAATTTATAAAGAGAAAAGAAAAAATTGGAGAAGAACCTGTAAGATGGTGTATGAGCAGAGGCCTTGATTTCGTCGCTAGCTCCGTGGCTTTCTTCAAGAAATCTGATGTATTTGGAGAGAGGTTTTTGGGTTGGTTGGTTGTTATTTATAATATTGAAGGGTCGCATCAGGATTGGTGATAGTGACCAATTTTTTTATTCCGTTAATTATGTTGAAACTTTAAATATTTATAAGATTTTTAAATATTAGAGTTAGATTTTTTTTTTTTTTCGACTAATATCTTTTGAATCAATATGAAATTTCGTATAGGTTGGATTGGTTGGTGATTCGAGTCACCGGAATTGAGTTTCCATTCAAACTCAACCTTTTATTTTCGAGTTGGATTTAGTTGGTTTGATTGTCAAGTTGTTTTCTTTTTTATTTATAATTATTTAAAAAAAATCATATTTATATACGTTAAACCAATAACTAAAATTTCATAAAACTCAAATATCAAATATTTACATGTTATTACTGACCTTGATTACAATTGTTACATATTCTTAATTTTTTTTTTTTAAATATAGTTGGGTTATATTGTAACTGTGTTTTTGAGTTGGTCAGGTTGACCTGACAAAAAATGTCAAATCGCAAACTGAGTTAAATATTCAGTCCAAACAGAAAAAAATTAATCAAACCCCATTTTTTATTGTTTGGGTTAGGTAGTTCAGATTGATCAAGTCATCGAGTCATATGAATACAGTTGTTTTTTTTTTTTTTTTAAATAAATATTGTAATTTTTTAAATAATTAAATATTACAAAATTCTAACAGTATTTGTCATAGTTTTTTTTTTTCTTTTCTTTTTTTTACATTCAGGGGTATATATCAATTATTATATATATTTTTTAAATTATATTTTGTTGGGTTTTTATTTTCCATTTTAATAATTTGGTTTTGTAACCTTTAATTTTTTTTTTAATTTCTTAAATTATAAATGGATTGCAAAATATTTTAATATCATGATTTTTTCTTAAATATTTAATGTATATTCTGGAATCATTTAAAAGATTCAAAATTATTTATATAGTGTCTGTTTTTTACACCATAAAAATAATTTTAGCAACTTGAAAATCATTTTTAAATATGCAATATATAATCACTAAATCATAAATTTACACATTTTCGAGCACTCTAAATTAAAAAAAAAAAAAGATTATAATGTATTAATTCAAAATTAATTAAATATATTATGAATTAATTATTTTATCTTGTTTGATTGGAGGTGTTAGATATTTTAAGTTGTGGGTTGCTTCAACACATATTTTTTTGTATTAATGAAATTGCAAGTTGACATTAGGCAGCAATCCACCGAAGACCTAGTCCTCACAAAATATCCACCAAGATAACGTCCGATACGACGTCGTCCTACCGCAATCACTTCATTTTCACTTTTATTTATTTATTTTTGTTAAAATTCGTTAATTAACGAATTTCGAAGGGGGCTGCCGCTATTTTATGTCGATTTAATTAGATTATTTTTTATTTTAATTTCCTCTTCTCCTAAATATATAGTTTTACAAATTTACCAAATAAAAAATGAGTTTTTTTTTAAATAATAATAATTTAATAATCCAGCTATTAAATTATAATTTTAATTCTTAGATGATCAGATACTCCGTTGTCTTAACGATATACATGTAAAATATTAAAAAAATATCGATCGTCGATTGTTAAATTTTATTAAAGTTGCAGATCATGTTTTTATTCAATTTATATTAATAATATAATGAAAATATACGTGTAATATACATATTAATTAAATAAAATTTAATTGAGTTGGTATGACCATATAATTATACAGCTAAACCAACGTTTCATGATAACATTACAAATTTATAGACGTAAATAATATAAAATTAATGTATCGAAATTTATAAATATAACTATTTTAGTTTCATAGTGGGTAGAGAATTAAGGGACTACGAAAACTATGGGTTCAAAATTTTGTTTAACCATACTAATAAGTATATTTAATGAAATATTTGTATAATATACGGTTAAAATATTGTCTAGATTAATTTTGTTAAAAAAAGCTTAATTTAATTATAATTATCGTACATTATTTTAGTTCTAGATCTACCTCTAAATATTATGAACATGAATCTAAAAATATAGGACGAGCCACATCATTTAATAATAATTTTCGTTTGTCAAAACACATATAAATCCAAAAATAATTATACGTATAATTGAAATAATAATTCAAAGATATAAGGCCAAAAAAATACATATATATATTTTTTGTATTCCAATACTTTTCTATTTTATTTTCAATAATTTCGAACCGTTTAGGTTTTTAATTTTATTTTTTTAAAATACACTAGATGACAAATTTCCATATAAATCTAAAAGCTCGATTAAATATTTATTAGTTGATAAATATAATATTAATAGCTATTTTTCTGTTAAAAATTTAAGACAATGTGATGGGACATTAGATACCCGTGACATTCTTCTATGAAAAAACAAGATTTTTTTATTTATTTATATTTTAATCAAATCAAGACAAAATAAAAATAAAATATTAAAAGTACAATATATAGAAGAAAAAATGATTTAATATAATAATTATTGAATGAACCAGATAATGCCAACGTCATATTTTAGAGATTTTAGCTATTTATTAACAAGACAACGAATATTCGATAAATTATTTTCCCCAACAAAAATAACATAATTAAGTTCCAGGCAGCCTTTTATTGGTCGTATTTATAATTGAAATGAAAGGAATCTGGTGCGTTTGACTTAGGATGGCTACGATGTACGTCACATGGTGATAGGATTATTGTACGATTGACACGTGGTAACATCAGGAGACATCCATCGTTCTTGTCTGCCGTTCCATGTGATCTAAGTCAACGGCTCTGATTATTATATTAGTTTTAGTGAAGTCATCGAGCTTCCTCATCCTTTTATTTTTTTTATTTATATTTAAAATATTGTGCTTGTCTGACACCTGGCTATTGTGATAAGAACATTATTTTTTTTAATATTTTATTTATTCAAATATTACAATAAAGATATAAATTCAAGTTTGAATTTACGACTTATGAAAGTGCATGAATTACTTAATTATGGTTTGATGATAATATTCCTTTAATTAATGACATTTTAATTTAATATTGTTTGCTGTTGCTATATATATATATATATATAAACTAATTTGTAATATTGAATTTTTTAATTTTTAAAAATTACACTAATTAATATATTTGAAATAATTTTTTAAATACTTAAAATGAATTTTATAACATAAAAAAAAAAATATTTTTGATACGGTCATTTTTTGACTAGGTCTTTTGAGTTTTATCTTAAAATTTTTAAAACGCGTATGCTATGGAGAGATTTTTACACTTTATAAGCTTATAAAAGATGTATTATTCTCATTTTCAACGAATGTGGGATCTCACAATGCACTCCCCTCTGAAATCCAATGTCATTGCTGACACTAGTTATTTTCTCCAATCGATGTGGGACCCCCCAAATTCACCCATTCGAGCGTCGCTGCAGACACATCGCCTCGTATCCACCCGAGGGCTCAGCCTCCAAGCCCAATATGAGGCCCATTTGAAGCCCCAGCCCAGGGCCCATCTCTCCTACTTCACTCCCCAGGCCCAGAGCACTCGCGCCGAAGAATATTAACAGAGGACGGATATTGCACTCGAAAATGCACTTTGAAGTTTCATACAAGGCCGAATGCGACGGCGCCGAGCTCAGCTCATGAGGTGGACAGCCAAAAGAGATGCTAACCGTTGCGGGACTTCGATCCTGTAAGTATCTTTCCGTTCCTAATTCGTCATTCGAGCCTCAAAATTTCTTAGTTTCATCCAATTCCTTAAGAACGTTTTGCACCTTTCCCGGATTTCTAACGCCGCTAATCTCAAATTTAAAGTTCTGTTCCACTTCTAATTTGTCCGATAACTGCAATAAATCTAAGAAGTTCACATTTCGGGAAAGAAATAGCGTAATATTTTGCTCTAGGAATGATGTTCTTCGTAATTTATCGGGCAACCAGGATGGAACTGAAGAGATTTATGAACTTAGTTTGTTAAAAAAGCCCTCTCGTGCTTCTATAAGCAACGGGAGTTCATCAGAAGTTCATAAAGAGGTTGTAAATCCCGATGAGAATGAGAGCTTGACGCTATTTATGAAGTTCTTTAAGATTATAGATTCTGTAGAAGATGAAGAAGAGGAAAAAGCATTACAAGCATTTGAAGAGAAAATTAATGGAGAGGATGAATCTGATAAAGCCAATAAATTAAATGTTGAGTACTATGAGCCCAAACCTGGAGATGTCGTGGTCGGTGTAGTTGTCTCAGGTGACGAAAACAAGCTTGATATCGATATGGGGGCGGATTTATTAGGGACAATGTTGACAAAAGAAATGCTTCGTTTGTATGACAAAGAGATGGAATTCTTGGATCTCGACAAGGATGCCGAGTCTTTTATGGTGAATGGGAAGATGGGGTTGGTGAAATATGATAATGCTGTTAGCGATGGACCGGGGCCAGGGCAACCTATCGTAGAGACTGGCACGGTTTTGTTTGCAGAGGTTTTGGGAAGGACACTCGGTGGTCGACCATTGCTAACGACTAGAAGATTGTTTCGGTGGTTAGCTTGGCATCGAGTGAGGCAGGTTCTTTTCTTGACAAGCTTCTCTGCTTACTGAAGTTTCCGTCTTAGGGGGCACAAAGAAGAAATGTATGTATTTGTTGTGGTTTCCTTGTTCGACAGATAAAACGACTCAACGAGCCAATTGAAGTTAGAATATCAGAGTGGAATACGGGAGGCCTTCTTACAAGAATTGAGGTTGGTTATGTGATAGTAATTCATTTGGTCTTGGACTTCTGTTTCGTTTGTCTATGCTTATGTTTTGTTTCGGTTCGGTTCTGAACTTTGGTTATGCAGGGTTTGCGAGCATTTCTTCCGAAGGGCGAGTTATTGAATAGAGCAAATAACTTCACGGAGTGGAAAGAATATGTGAGTAGGCTTCGGTTTCTTTGATTTTTCAGCTGCTATATGCGTTATCTTAGAAAAGCGTTCGGTTCACCTGTCATGTAAATGGCCTTTCCCGATTCCATTGAAAATCATTGTTGCCCCGTGACTACGAAGTTACCATGTCCTATAAACATTGATTTGTTTCTTTCTTTCATGAAAATGTTGTTGTATCATGTTCTTATTCATGATTACTCAAATCCCTTCGAACTGGTGTGCCTTTCGCATCAGAGACCTCTATGTCCTGAACCGAGCTCTTTGCAATAGCGATTTTACTAAACACTCTTTACTTGACATAATTGGACAAAAGGACGGTATGGATGACCTTAGCTCACTGTACTTGTCTCCTATCGTGTAGGTGGGACGTCGGATCTTTGTGCAAATCACCCGAATAGTTGAAGCTAAGAACGATGTGATACTAAGTGAGAGACAAGCTTGGGTCAGTTTCACCACTACATTTTTCAAATTTCTCCTCAAGGTATTAATGAGTACACCAATAAATAGGCGATTTTGTGTCTCTTATCTCAGGAAACGTTGTACCTACGTGAGGGAATGCTTCTAGATGGGACTGTGACGAAAATATTTCCTTTTGGAGCTCAAATTAGAATTGGCGATACGAACAGATGGTGCGTTTCAATTTACTTAGCCTGCAACTTTCTCCCGAGTTCAGTTTGATGAAATTAAAAATTTAGCGTTATGTTTTGACCGGGCATACCATATTCTGTTGTTCTTATCGATCTTTAGTTTTTGAGAATTATTGATACATCCATTTGAATGTTCCTCAGCGGGTTACTCCATGTTTCAAACATCACCCGTGCCCGAATTACCTCGGTGAGTGACTTACTTGTAGTGGGCGAAAAGGTCAAAGTTCTAGTCGTGAAGTCAAATTTTCCTAACAAGATATCTTTAAGGTAATTCAGAAACATATTATTATTCAATCTAACATTCTTATGATTGGTGCATCTTATAACTTAAAATTTTGCCTTTATGGTTTTACAGTATAGCTGAACTCGAAAGCGAGCCCGGACTCTTTATATCGAACAAAGAGGTAGCACACATCGATCCTCCTCACCGATGAACTTCATTTTCTTCAAAAATTGACCGAGTCGTTTTTTCTTTTTCTTTATCAGCAAGTATTTTCAGAGGCCAAGATCATGGCAAAGAAGTATAGACAAAAGCTACCCGTGATCAAAGGCGTATCCAGGCCGTTACCTGCTCCCGTTCCAAGGTCCGAACCTGCTCCAACTACAGATCTTCCATTCGAAAAAGAATCGAGCATGTATGCAAACTGGAAGTGGTTCAAATTCGAAAGGTAGTTGTTTATATGATCTCTCTTTCATGCTTCCCAACCAACCAACCCTTCATGGATAAGAATTTGCAATATATTCCCTTAGTTCGACGAATGAGTTTTTCATTATCATTTGTCGTTGACCGTTCCTGTTCGATTTTGTGGAACGATATAATCCAGGGAATGAGAAACGACGTTACTTGAACAGGATCGGGATCGGTGTTCTTGAGTTTTAAGGAGATAAAATCCAGGGAAAGGGAGGTTTTAAAGATCAAATTTTGAACATCAAGTCTTGTTCAGCTGTTCTTTATTGAGGTTTCTACATAGTGGATTTTTCTCTGTTTTTTTTTTTTTTTTTTTTTTNTTTTACTTTTGAAATTATTTAATTTGTCTTCCAATTTTTTCTCTTAATTTTTTAATTTTGTATATTCGACATAAATTGAAGTTTGTGTCTAATATTGTATTAAACTTCTAATTTTTTAATTTTTTTTTAAATATCAAATAAAAATTTATGATTTTTTTTTTGGAATTTTTTAAGTTAAAAAATTTATTAGATACAAAATAAAAAATTAATAAAACGTTTAAAATACAAAATTTGTATGATACTGTTTATAAAATACACCACAAAGTTTAATAACAAATGAAATTTTTTACTTTATACAGTTCAAGTACCAAATTAAATTATTTAAAATCCAACATAAATCAATATTTAGTCATTTTTAATCCAATATGTATACGTGAGGTCAACCATTTTTTTATTATTTAATATTAAGTTATAAAATTACTTATATTTTTAAAAATAATTTTATTATTTCAAATTTATAATATTACCCTCTAACTTTTTATAAATCAATCTCGAAATTTTAGAAATAAAATCAGGTATTCAATCTTGCGGCTGAGATACTCAATTGGGTCTTTAATTTTGACAAGAGGATGACTTATTATTTAAAAACTATTTATTACTCGAGTTTAAAAATATGTATTTTTTAATTTAGTCTTAATTCAATATATTTAAATATTGTTTTTTTAAATAAAAAAAAAATGATGAGGATTCATTGGGCTTCTAAATATTTATGGGAAAAATAACACAAATAAAGTACATTTAAATTAGTACTTATTTTATTTATTTCTTAAATATATATATATAAAAGACTACATCTAAATTAGGGGTTTAATCTTCTTTTTTTCACCCACCTATATGGAGCACTGCACCCAATTAATCACCGCCGCACAAACGAAATCCCAAAATTACCCCTAGAAATCAAAACTCACAGGGGTAAAATCGTCTTTCTGAATATTATTTTCAAATTTTCGCTCCAAAACTGCCTTGCGGCTAAAAGTAAACATAATAAAACAATAAAAGCAAAAGCCCAAACACGCCCTAATCGTTCACTGTGCCCTAAAAAATAAAATAATAATTATAATATTTATTTATTTATTATTTATTTTTTCCGCCCTTCCCAAAACAAACCCACCACGTTTACCTCGGTAACCAAACTAACCTGGACCTCATCCTCGTATTTTTCACGGATGAAGGTAATTAATGACGCAGTAAAAAAAAGGGGGAAAATTTAATTACCTTGTCTGCGAAATGTCGATTATACCCTTGGAACTGAGCTTGTTTCCCTTTTGTCGCCTACCCTTCAAATATAATAATATAATCCTAAGGGATAAGGCCGCGTCTGGGGGATTTGTTATAAATATGTTAAATTACGGAAAAGCCCCTACCTGAACATGGGCAATGCGTTAAATTACATAAAAGCCACTGCCCTAAAAGTTTTCACAATGTACGAAGTGCCCTTACAGGCTTGGTGGGTTTTTTATTTTTATAATTGTCTTTCCAAGGCAATAGGCTTGGACATGGCCCTGAAATCTTTGATTCTCCTTCCGCCTGCCCTAGGCTGGATGAAATTCCCATTTTACCCCTATGTCGTACTACTTTTATTACGTTCGATCAAATTAAGTAAAGTTTGTTCGATAGATATATCTTAGTCTTTATTGAGTTAATGACGTTAACGATAAAATTTATGATTCACCGTTTGTGAACCATAATTGATTTTACTTTCTCGCCGAGTTATTTAAAGGTTTGGAAGGATCTCGGTGGGAAGGTTACACTCGTCGTTTATGTTCTTGTGTCTGACGTACGTAACTTAATTTTCTTTTGTCGTTTTGGGTGTTATTAATGGTTTCAGTTGTATCGAATATTAAAATCTCTCAACCCGACTCATAACCCTGATAGTTTATATGTTAGCAGGTTCACTTTTAAAGTTTTTGAATACGACTAAACTTATGTTTGACTTTCATTCTTCTAAAAGTAGTTCAATTTACAGAGGGACGAGAAGATTTGAACCTGTTAGCGGTGTTGGATGAAAGTCCCACATCGGCTAATTTAGAAAATGATCATGAGTTTATAATTAAGGAATACTATCTCCGATGATCCTGAGATTTGAACCTGTTAGGTGTGTTGGATGAAAGTCAGGAGAGCTCATGCTCAAAATGAACAATATCATACGGAAAGTTGTATTCCTCTAAAAGTGGGTTGAAGCCAATACTTCCCTTAAACTCATTTTTGCACGGCATAGGGCCTACAATAGACTCTATAAATGTTATGAAAAGACATAAATACCCTTGAAAAAATACAAATATAACATAAAAAGCCTACAATAGACTGTATAAATGTTAAGAAAAGACATAAATACCCTTGAAAAAATACAAATATAACATAAAAATAGCCCGTAAGGTTATTGGGAGAGTTGTGTACTTCCCTTAAAACTCATTTTTGCACGGGTACATAGGGCCTAAAATAGACTCTATAAACATTAGGAAAAGACATAAATACCCTTGAAAAAATACAAATATAACATAAAAATAGCCGATAAGGTTATTGTGGAGAGTTGTGTTCATCCAACCGTGGGTTGAAGCCAATATTTCCCTTATGTTTGTTAGAATCGGGTATCGATACCTAGTAGGAAAATAAACTCATTTTTGCTCGGGGTACCTATGACCTAAAGTAGACTCTATAAATGTTAGGAAAAGACATAAATACCCTTGGAAAAAATACAAATAGTGCCCAAATAAGCTGATGACTGCAGCAAAATAAAGTCATGATTGTTTTCAATTTAAAAACAATAAATAGAGAAAGAAGTTGGAATCCCACGTCTCGATAATATAGCATGCACTTGCACACTGCCCCCCTCTTCCTCTTTCTCTCTCACATTTCTCCCCCATCCCATAAACGCCATTGAAGCAGTTCGACCAAGCTCCGGCAATAACACTCTCTACTTTCAACCACTTGCCATGGCTTCCATGGTTGAGGACTTTCCAGCTCCGGTTGTATCGGCTCGGAACTGAAGCGGTGGCCGCCGGCGATATCTCCAATTCCGGCTTCGGAGGGGGTAGGTTTCATGGTGAGTTACAGAGGCTTGGATGATGATCATTAATTGCTTTTGATTGATTTGAGGAAGTTTTTTTCCTCGAATAATATATATTTCCCGTTCACATGCTGTATTGAGTCTGATTTAAGCATTCGTTCTGTTTGATTCCACCATTGAGACCTCTTTCACATGGATTTTGTCACTGAGAGTGAGTGAAAATCTTTTATCCGCCATTGAAGCAAAGCAAAGCAAAGCAACCACCGAGACGACGGCCATAGTTAACTTTATTTGTTTTCGAGGTCAAATCATTTTTTCCAGAGCTCTAATGGAGGGAGCAATCGATGGATTTCTTAAACGGTGTCTATTGTACTTCATGGTTATGTGCTTAACCTTAACAATGGAGAGTTCATTAGTTGCTTCTCTATCTCCCGATGGAGAAGCGCTTCTCTCTCTCGTATCTGCTGCTGGTCCTTCTGTTCTTGCCTCTTGGAATCCATCTAGCCAAAACCCTTGTTCTTGGGAAGGAATCACTTGTTCTCCTCAGAACAGAGTCATTTCATTATCTCTTCCTAAAACGTTCTTAAACCTCTCTGTTTTGCCTCCTGAGTTGTCTTCTTTATCTTCTCTGCAACTTCTTAATCTCTCTTCCACCAATGTATCTGGCTCAATCCCTTCCTCTTTTGGCATACTCACTCATCTTCGCCTGTTGGACCTTTCATCCAATGATCTCTATGGTCCAATTCCTCCTCAGCTTGGTTCTCTTTCTTCACTTCAATTCCTTTTCCTGAATTCCAATAGACTTTCTGGTAAGATTCCTCCGCAGCTTGCTAATCTGGCTTCTCTGCAAATTCTTTGCCTCCAAGACAATTTGTTTAATGGCTCTATACCATCACAATTTGGTTCTTTGCTGTCCCTTCAAGAGTTTCGAATCGGAGGGAATCCGTTCCTTTCGGGAGAGATTCCGTCACAGATGGGGCTGCTTACTAATCTCACTACATTCGGGGCAGCGGCTACGGCGCTTTCGGGGGCTATACCGTCTACATTTGGGAACTTAATCAACCTCCAAACTTTGTCACTCTATGATACTGAGATATCTGGTTCAATACCTCCTGAGTTGGGGCTTTGTTCTGAGCTAAGGGATTTGTATTTGCATATGAACAAGCTCAATGGTTATATTCCTCCTCAGCTGGGTAGGTTGCAGAAGCTTACTAGTTTGTTTCTCTGGGGCAATGCTCTATCAGGGTCGATACCGTCGGAAATTTCAAATTGTTCGGCTCTAGTTGTTTTTGATGCGTCGGAGAATGATCTTTCTGGTGAAATCCCAAGTGATTTAGGGAAGTTGGTTGTTCTTGAACAGTTTCATGTATCGGACAATTCGATCTCGGGTGCGATACCGTGGCAGCTAGGCAACTGCACAAGCTTGACTGCCCTTCAGCTTGATAATAATCAACTATCAGGTGTAATTCCACCAGAACTTGGCAATTTGAGATCTCTTCAAAGCTTTTTCTTATGGGGGAATTCTGTGTCAGGAACCATACCATCTTCCTTTGGCAACTGCACTGAGTTATATGCCTTTGATCTTTCAAGAAACAAGCTCACTGGGGTAATCCCAGAAGAAATTTTCAGCTTGAAGAAGCTGAGCAAGCTTTTGCTCCTCGGAAATTCTTTATCTGGCGGGTTGCCTCGAAGCGTCGCAAATTGTCAATCATTAGTGAGGTTGAGGCTTGGAGAAAACCAGCTTTCAGGCCAGATTCCGAAGGAGGTAGGACGGTTGCAAAATCTCGTCTTTCTCGACTTGTATATGAATCATTTTTCGGGTGGCCTCCCGCCTGAGATTGCTAATATTACAGTTCTTGAGCTACTTGATGTGCATAATAACTATATAACTGGTGAAATTCCTCCCCAGCTTGGGGAGTTGGTGAACTTGGAGCAGCTCGATCTCAGTCGAAACAGCTTCACCGGTGAAATTCCTGAGAGCTTTGGAAACTTCAGTTATTTGAATAAACTTATTCTCAACAATAATCTACTGACAGGGTCAATTCCAAAGTCCATCAAGAACCTGGAGAAACTAACTCTACTTGATTTGAGTTACAACAGTCTCTCTGGTACCATACCACCAGAAATTGGTTACATGAAGAGCTTGTCGATCAGTTTGGACTTGAGCTCGAACGGGCTTATCGGAGAAATTCCCGAGGCGATGTCCAGTTTGACACAGTTACAATCACTTGATCTTTCCAATAACATGCTTTATGGAAACATTAAAGTGTTGGGTCTCTTGACTAGTCTCACTTCTCTCAATATCTCCCACAACAATTTCTCAGGTCCTATGCCTGTAACGCCATTTTTTAAAACGCTACCACGAGATGCTTATGATCAGAACGTGAATCTTTGTAAATCACTCAATGGATTTACTTGTTCTTCGAGTTCGATGCGAAGAACTGGCTTAAAGTCTGTAAAAGCTGCTGCTTTGATTACCATCATTCTTGCTGCAGTTCTCATCCTAATTTTTGCATTGTGGATATTAGTTTCACGAAATCGCAAGTACATGGCAGAGAAACATTCCAGGACGTCGTCCCCTGCTTCGGCTGCCGAGGATTTCTCTTATCCGTGGACCTTCATCCCATTTCAGAAGCTCAATTTTACCATAGATAACATCTTGGAATCCATGAAAGACGAAAACATAATTGGAAAAGGTTGTTCTGGGGTTGTTTATAAGGCAGATATGCCAAATGGTGAATTAGTTGCAGTGAAGAAACTATGGAAAACGAAGCAGGATGAAGAAGCAGTTGACTCATGTGCAGCGGAGATTCAAATTCTCGGGCATATTCGACATCGAAACATAGTGAAGCTCATTGGTTATTGCTCTAATAGAAGCGTCAAGCTACTTCTCTACAACTACATTTCCAATGGTAATCTACAACAACTCTTGCAAGGAAACAGGAATTTGGACTGGGAAACTAGGTATAAAATTGCAGTAGGGACAGCACAGGGTCTGGCTTATCTTCATCATGATTGTGTGCCTGCAATTCTTCACAGAGATGTCAAGTGCAATAACATACTTCTAGACTCCAAATTTGAAGCTTATCTAGCAGATTTCGGCCTGGCAAAGTTGATGAACGCTCCAAATTATCACCACGCAATTTCGAGAGTAGCGGGATCATACGGTTATATAGCCCCAGGTAGATTTCCTTTTCTATTTATCGCTTGAATTGAATATCTTTACGGTTGAATTTGTTTCTAAAATTTTCCGAAACCAATGCAGAATATGGATATACCATGAACATAACCGAGAAGAGTGATGTCTATAGTTATGGAGTTGTTCTGCTAGAGATACTAAGTGGCCGTAGTGCAGTTGAGGCACGAGTTGGAGGCAGTCTTCACATTGTTGAATGGGTGAAGAAGAAGATGGCAAGCTTCGAGCCTGCTATATCGATACTCGACGCAAAGCTCCAAGGCTTACCAGATCAGATGGTTCAAGAAATGCTTCAAACACTTGGTATAGCCATGTTTTGTGTTAACTCCTCTCCAGCAGAAAGGCCAACAATGAAGGAAGTGGTAGCATTATTGATGGAGGTGAAGAGTCCTCCAGAAGAATGGGGCAAAACCTCCCAACCTCTAATAAAGCAGTCCTCAAATTTAAGTTCAAATAATTCTTACTCATCCACTAGAAAATTGGGGTGAGAATTGAGGGAAATGGTTGAAATAGAGAGATCCTTGTGGCACCTAATTGAACTTTGCAATCTTGTACAGCTTTTGTTTAATGGAAGAGATCAATTCATTTGGTCACAGTCTATCGACATTCGAAATATTTTTAACGAACTTGTTATCAACCCCATATATCATTAACAATATATCGACATTTGGTCCATATATTAGTTACCGAACCTGTCTATCCACCTCATATATTTTAACAAGACGATACCGACTCGTCGATATGCAACAAAGCAGATTCTAAACATATTTCAAAACGAACTAGAAACTTGATATTTGTTATTATTATCAACCCCATATATTATTATCAATATATCGAGATTTCATCCATATATCCACCCCGTATATTTTAACGAGATGATAACTACTCGTCGATATGCAACTAAACAATTTCTAAACATATTTCAAAACGAACAAACTTGGTATTTGTTATTATTATTATTATCAATATATCGACATTTCATCTGTATATTAGTTAATGAACCTCTATCCACCCCATATATTTTAACGAACCTACTCGTCGATATGCAACTAAACAGTTTCTAAACATATTTCAAAGCGAACTAAAAACTTGGTATTTGTTATTATTATTATTATTATCATTATATCGACATTTCGTCTATATATTATTTAATGAACCTGTCTATTCACCCCATATATTTCAACGAGACGATACCTACTCGTCGATATGTAACTAAGCAGTTTCTAAACATATTTCAAAACGAACTAAAAACTTGGCATTTGTTATTATTATTATAATCAATCCACAAGATGGGCACCTGAAATAAAGGGGAGGAACTCCTTGGCAGTGATCTTCCAGATTTCCAACATGTGTAGTGTGGCGTAGTAGGCCATATCTTGCAGGGAAAAAGCAGACAAGCTGTGGAGGGCATGCTTCTCTTACTTTGAAGGGCACATGCTTCAGAAGACAAAATCTTGTCTCCTCTCCACAACCTACAATACCCTTCATCATATCCAGCACCAAGTCAAAAAAGAGGTCAAAAAGATGCAAAACCCTATTATCATTCATATTCTATTTCATGATTTTGGTCAACTTTTACACAATTTGTTCATTCTTTTTCCATGTTAGTTCTTCCATTATCAAAATATCAAGATTAATCCCTTCTCTTTTCTTGAATTCTAAATGCAATAATAGATGGAATATAACATATAGTTAATAAACTATGTTTATATTACACATTCATGAACATAAAAACAAGATTTCTATGACAGAGACCAAACAAGAAGTCAGGGATGATATTGAAGCTTTAAAGAATTAATGATCCAAATGAACATGGGTAGAAGTTATGAGACCAACTATGAAACTATGAGTAAGAGTTTAGAGATCAAAATCATACTAATAACATTGAAAGCAATGAAAAATGTACCAAGAAAGTGAGGGAAGTTTGAAAAGTAATGAAGTACATAATGCAGACAATGAAAAGTTATGTAATCTTTAAGAATGCCGTTCAGAATCATTCCACTAAAGCTAAGATAATGCTATAATGACCACTGCTAAAAGTTGTAGACAACATTTGGAACCACCACAGATATCAACCTTTTCCAACCATGTGCAAAGGGCCTAATAAATGAGTGATATCATAAAAATGCATCACCCCTTTCCTCCTTTTTGAATGGTTCCTCCACTATATAAATCAGATTAAGAGACAGAGAACCTAAATCTTCCAGACTATATACAACTCTTGGGACCTTTTTACCCAAACATTTTAGAACTTCCCAATCATACCTGATTAACAACTTCTTAAAGTTCATAATCTGTAAAGAATTAAAGATGAGATTCACCTCAGTCCATATAAACTAATGAACTGCAGCTTTACGACTTCGACGAAAGTATTAAAATCATCACCTGAAAGAAGTTCCTAAGTTTCATATAGCAGTTTGGCATCAGCCTATAATTCCAGCATCTAGAACATTTAAAAGTTCAAGCTATTAAACAGGAAATTGATTCCATCTATCCAGGAGAGAGGTATAAAGGCTGCAACACTCAAAAATTTTAAGTCTATACATGGTTTTCTTATTGTTTTTGAAAAGAAATGAGATTTTATTGAGGGTGATTAGTAAAATGAAAGAATAGTCTTTTCTGCAAAGGAGCCTATACAAAACTACTTTGGTTTAGAACTTCAAATTTTGAGAAAGTTCCCATTTTACAGGCACAAGAGAACTCTAATACCAATGCAACTACAGTCAATATCAATGAAATATGGTTTCCTTCTCAAATCAAAAAGAAAAGAGCTATGCCTTTCAACCCCATCAAGTCCGAAAAAGAGGAAGCCATGTGATGTCCCACATTGGTTGGGGAGGAGAACAAATCACCCTTTATAAGGGTGTGGAAACCTTCTCCTAGCAGACGCATTTTAAAGTTTTGAGGGGAAGCTCAGAGCCAGACACCGGACGATGTGCCAGCCTTCTCGCTGTTCCCCGAAGGGAGGTAGACACGAGGCGGTGTGCCAGTAAGGACGCTGGGCCCCAAAGGGGGTGGATTTGGTGGTGGTCCCACATCGATTAGAGAAAGGAACGAGTGCCAGCAAGGACGCTGGACCCCGAAGGGGGGTGGATTGTGATGTTCCACATTGATTGGGGAGGAGAACAAATCACCCTTTATAAGGGTGTGGAAACCTTCTACTAGCAGACGCGTTTTAAAGCCTTGAGGGGAAGCCCAAACAAATCACCCTTTATAAGGGTGTGGAAACCTTCCCCTAGCAGACGCGTTTTAAAGCCTTGAGGGGAAGCCCGAAAAGGAAAGCCCAAAGAGAACAATATCTGCTAGCGGTGGATCTGGGGCGTTACAAGTCAGAAATCAATCACATGCATAAAATTATAAATCACTGGGTCTACAATAAATATAAGCAGTATAAAATTGAATTTGTGCAAAAGTTGGTGCAATAATTTATAAAAGAAATAGTCGGTCCGATAATGGAAGAGAATCTTAACCACACGTTAGAAGATGAAGCAAAATGAGGACTGATAACTCCCCAGAGATTTCCTTCTGTTCCTCCATACAAGGAAATTGAAAGGAAAAAAAAAAAGTCCATTGAAGGTATGCCATTGAAAGTTAAAACTTCTAAATATGTTCATGTTAACTTCTTCCCGACAAGTAGATCTTAGTTACCCGCTTATTAGAACCTGCAAGAAGCTTTTCTTTGCTCTTATCACATCCTTTATTGCAAAAAAAGTATGTCGGAGAAAACTCCAAAATTAGGGCTCCAAAAAGCTTACCTCAAATCTTTCGATGAGATTCAGCAGGCAGTGTAAGCTACATTTTATGGTTGTAAGTTGTCAGGAGCGTATGGTATATCCTACAGACATTCTGTTCTAAGTTCAATGAATACCTCCTAGTTCATTTTGCTACATACACATCATCTCCCTCAGTTTCATGTATAGTCCCCATCAAATCCACCTTTCTTTTGTTTGGGCGGCAATCAAATTATTTGGTATGGTCCTTCAAAAAGGTTCTGACCCAGGCTGCTAGAAAATTCAGGAAGCAAACTGTCTAAAGTTGAAGCAGACCAATTGGTGGATGAATGTTTAACTTGTAAAGCAGATCCAATTACATGGTGTTGTAATTAGAAATAACAAAGATTGATCTTCGATCCTTTATTCTTCAAATGTGTTTTAATACTATTCTTAACTGTCTTGTAGAACATACCAAAGCAAAGTTAGGAGTCTCTTGTCTTTCATTAGGAGCTTAGACGAGTGATGGCAGGGCTGATGTAACGGCCCAAGCCCACCACTAGTAGATATTGTTCTCTTTGGGCTTTCCCTTCCGGACTTCCCCTCAAGGTTTTTAAAAACCATCTGCTAGGGGGAGGTTTCCACACCCTTATCAAGAATGTTTTGTTCCCCTCTCCAACCGATGTGGGATCTCACCGCTCACATATGGAAGGTTATGAGGATAGTGGAATTGGAGGAATCTTTGTGGAGTGATCCATCTCCATCACAGGCACATCAAGAAAAAGAACACGTATTGGCCAATTTTTCTACAATCTATAATTTATGGACAAGTCCAGATGAAACTTATCTGCCTTGTAGCAAAGTGATTCAGACAATCCAGCAGCAGGGAAACTAGTGTGTTCCAGTTTTCCAGAGGATAAGGTCTTGCATAGCCCTTACTATAAAGGGTCAAATATACAAGATGAGAACGTGACTTGTCATACACACACACACGTACATACGTGTAAAACAAAACTAAAGAAATCTTTCAAAACCAAGATATACAGTTAGGAACTATCCACTGCCACCTTCTAGAACTAATATGAGGCAGCTATTAAGATGATAGCAGTATAGTTTGCACAGGAATCTTGTCACTGGTAATAAAAATTGCAGCAGAGGTAGATCAATTTCAAACGGACTAGTTCTACTTCAATTATGACTAAACCTTAGCCTTGAATACTAATGTCACTCTTATGATCCCCAGCCCACAGGAATCCCAATACTGATGATGAAGGCAATGCAGAGACTAGGCCCTTCTCCCTTCAATGTGCTGCCTTTGCAAAAATGAAGAGGAATCTTCAGATCACGTCTTTCTTCACAGTGACTTCATTAAACAGCAATGGTGGCAGCTCTTTGAGATGTTCGGTATTGCTATTTGTGTAAAGGCCCAAGCCCACTGTAAGCAGATGTTGTCCAATTTGGGTTTTCCCTTTTGAGCTTCCCCTCAATGTTTTTAAAATATATATGCTAAGGAGAAGTTTCCACACCCTTATAAAGAATGCTTCGTTCTCCTCTCCGAACGAGGTGGGATCTCACAATTTTCCTTCCCAAAAATGTTGACGACTCACGGTTAGAACCTTAATAAGAAAGCTAAGGTCCTGTGGGGTTCGTATCCAGAGCTTTTTTGGGGGGAAGTTGGCTTGAAAGAAACCGTAGACTCTTTGAAAATACGTCTGCCTCTTTGCAGCTAAATGCATCTTGGTGGTGTCATAGCGTGAGTAAATTCTCGTGTAATTAGTCGTCCTTCTGATGTTACTCAACAATTGGAAAAGCTTTTTGTAAGTAGCTCTCGGGTGGGGGTTCTCTCTTCTCCCTGCCCTTAAGCTGTATCAATTCTGTTCAATAGTATACACACACACACATATATATACTCAGCATTTCTGCATCTTAAACTCCAAAAAGCAAGACATTTGATCGCCAATCAAACAAAATTCCCACAAAATGCAGAATCAAATGCACCATGAAGTGCAAAATGAGATGTCTATAGTATAGCTATAATGCTTTCATGGGTAGTTCAATCCTCAATAACAAAACGATAATCAAGATTTAGCAGCATCAAACCATTCAGAATAAATGTCAAATTGGAAAAATGAAATCCATTTTCTTAGCAGTAGTGTCATTTCTCGAGGAAGAAACAATTAAACAAGTTCCCACACGCCATTTCTAACCCTAGAGCTGAGTTATTAACGCCAAACTTGCTTACAATGTCACAAGCAGCAATCAGGCAAGAAAATGAATGGGAAATTGGATTATGTTTAAAATTGGGAAGAACAAAATGAAATACATGAACCTCAATTACTCGTCAAGCTGTTGAAGCTCAGCCTTCAACTGCTCAATCTTAAGCCCCATGGACCTCTGCAACGCCTTCCTCTCGTTCTCGCACAATTTCGCAAGAAGCCCCTCGTACATGTCTAAAACTTCCTTCACAGCATCCCGAGCACACTCGGCCTCTTCATCAAAATAAACGGTCTCTTTAGACTCCATAGCCGACTCTATCTCTTCTCTCGCTTCAGCAAACTTGAGATTGATCCTGTCCACCTCTCTAATCTGATCACACTCCGGCTCCGAGTTGCCCGAACCACCACTGTACCTCCTCAAACACTGAAGAGTTACAAACTGACGATTCGGCCTCATTACATACGAAAAATGGAGATCATCTGGTCGCAATTTGTAAGGAAACTCAGAATTTGGCAACAGAGAAGAGTCCAGAATTCGACGAACGATACACGAAGATGAAGAAGTAGAAGCCTGAGATTTTCCGGCAAGCAATCTGCAGAGTGAAAGGCGTAATCGAGGGCTCATTTTTTTCGCAATTTCTGGATATTACGAACAAGGGGGCCAAGGAAATCAGGGTTCAGTGAGAAAATGAAGCATAAAGGGTGGAACCATTAATTCAGCGACAGTGAAATAAGGGTTTTACACGTCACTGGATATTCCAAAACAATTTTGAGAGACTAAATAAATAAAAACAAACTTATTTTTTTTATTTTTTATTATTAAGATCCTTAAAATAAAAAATAATTTT
Organism: Cucurbita pepo subsp. pepo; assembly: GCF_002806865.2. Lineage (NCBI taxonomy): Eukaryota > Viridiplantae > Streptophyta > Magnoliopsida > Cucurbitales > Cucurbitaceae > Cucurbita > Cucurbita pepo. Next base: position 18,024,872 of record NC_036638.1, read on the forward strand.
AAGTTAATTTTGGATGAAATAATACCTTATTTAAAAAATTAGATTTTTTAAATTTTATAATCAGAATTTTTTTTAGTTGAATCAATTATTTATTTATTTTATATTTTAAAAATTAACCTTAGAAATAAAATTAATACCTTATTTAAGGAGATATGATAGTTAGATTGAATTAAACGTATTTTCAAAATTTGTTTAAAATATTTTAGAAATTCCCTAAATTTTGAAAATCAAACGTGATTTAAGTAAATTATGCTGAAATCCAATGTAGATTCAACTTTCTATTCACTCGTGACAGTTTCGAGACTACTTTAGCTCCTCTCTTCTTGGGAATCCGTACATTCCTCCCTCAGCAATAAGAACAATTATTTCTCGAGGACAAGTTTAGATACCTTTGGCAAACACAATGTCAAACGGTCGGTTGGTCACTAATCTAACCATACCAACTTATTAAATTTAAAATAGTCAATGTATTATATAATACAATAACACAAATATATAATAAAAATAGGTTATCTCTTGCCTGTCCATGGATTCAGTGGCAGTTTGAAAGGTTGACATATTCCGGAATCTCCGGATCACGCTTATTTTCAACTCCCCGAAGCATTTCGTCGCTTACTACGCCCTTCATCGTCTCTGGGTGCCTAGGTATCCAACGTAAGCCTTTCTTCGTTGGACCTTTCAATTCATAGATGTAGATCTCGGACCTATGAATCCAGTTACTGGATCTAATCCTCCGCAAAAAGTAAGAAATTCCACATATTTTGACCAATTCAAAGTTTGGCTGAGTGGGATGTATTTCCACGGTGCTCGTTTTTCAGAGCCATCGTTAACCATCCGTCATTAGCCGTAAGGCGTATTCATCCAAAATCATGAAAAAGATTATAACTTTGTCGAGAGTTGTTGGGTTAATAAAATAATGGAAACTTAATAAGAAGTAGAGATGATGACCAAACCAAAATCAGGTCAACAAAACCTCCAAAACCAACAGCCCCACTTACCCAACGTTGTATAAATACCTGTTGCCTTCAAACTAGCTTTCAGATTTCCCCAAAATGGCAAGGCAGCTACAAATGATGATGCATTCTTCACAAGCCACAGCTCAGGTTGGCATGGCTGGTGCGAGCCTTCTCTTGTGTGCTTTTGCATTGTTTATGTGTGCTTCCCATGCTCGGAAATGGCGTCGTCGCTGGAATGCTTGCTTGGATTATGGCTACGAGTTTGAGGATCCTGTAATAGAGCTTAACCAAGAAGCGACAGTTGTGACTACGCAACGAGTGAATACCTGTGTTGTGAATGCCACTGAGCCGGAGAATGGCAACGACGAGATGTTCTTCAGTAGAGAGCAACGAGCTGCTGTATGGGAGAAGAACATACTCATGGGAGGGAAGTGTCAGCTACCGGACTTCTCGGGCGTCATATTATACGACTCCAATGGAAACGTCGTAACCCCTGCTAGAACTCAGCTTCCTCTACTCACCTGGAAGTGAAGAGAAACATTGACAATCATTGACAAAATATCATCTCAGAATCTACCTTTTCATTTGTTTTTCTGTCCTCTCCCTAAGAGCTCGCCATTGTATGCAGCCTTGTATCTTTCAAACCCCTGGAATGTAATCAATCTTGCAATGAAATGATAATTTTATCACCAAAAACACAAAAACAACAGCCCATTCGTATTCAGTCTTTCAAAGTTACGTGCAATCGCGTAAAACAAGTCGATATCAAGTTTTAAGTTCTATTTGCAGATGCACGAAGTGACTCAGACCGCATCCGCAAGTTTACATTTCAGAGTATCTGGAGATTCCATAAGATGGAACGGCTCTTCTTCCTCGATTTCAAGAAGCATAGCAGCAATCTCCACAAGTTTACATTTCAGACCGCATCCGCAAGTTTACATTTCAGAGTATCTGGAGATTCCATAAGATGGAACGGCTCTTCTTCCTCGATTTCAAGAAGCATAGCAGCAATCTCCACAAGGGACGAATGTTGTTCGTGCAACATCTATAATTTATACGACAAATTATTAACTCGGAGAAAAAGTTTCATGAACCAACCCATGTGTATCGGTGCACAAAATTTTATATCTGTTAACGAGGCAAAGTAGAGTAAATAACCTTAATCAACGTCGAGGTGGCCACAACAGATTGACACTTTTGATTGCAGGGTCTTGATGTAGATTGTTTTACTGAAGTTAAAATCTTTTTAATGTTGGGGCCAAAGCCTAGATCGAACATTCTGTCCAACTCATCGAATACCTGTTTCATAAGAACAATATAAAAAATCACAATCTTGATGGTTTCCTGAGAATATGAACCCAGATATCGGTATAGTTTCGTATCTAAATTAGCAACCTAGCATATTTTAAGCAGAAATAACTGAAAATTATAGCAGATTATCAAAAATAAGAAGGGTCAATCCTAGAAGATGTGATATCTGCGGCTTAAACAGAGCAAGGAACAGTTTATTCTTTTCAATTACTGTCCAAGAAAACTTCAGATAAAATTTATTTTTAGAGATGTAGTATGAATAGTTGACTGCATACCAAGTACTTGATTTCATCCGAAACCACGCTCCCGTCTTCAATGAGTTCAGAGACCTCATTAGGGGTGCCGATTAACAGGCCGATCGAGACATCTGATGCACCATTCTGAAGTTCTAATTGACCAAAACCATTGTCCTTTGCAGTTTTCAACTGCTTGTAATTGCTGATGAACTTCGCCATCTGAAACACCTGCAGGGTGATATTCTAATGTCAACCAAACTGTAGTTGGACTTAACATCTTATTCATGAAGGTCTGAAAGCGATACCTCGTCAGATAGCTCCGTGGTTGAGCACATAACGAAGGCTCGAGGATGCTTGGACCTTACACCGTTCGTTTTTGCATCTCTTTTTAGATTCTAATAAGAGCCAATTGTAGACATAACAATGGGGGAAAAGATCATGAAAGTGAACAAGCATTTTAATTCTGTACTTTATTCAAATCTAGATGGCATTCGAAATGCAGATCAAATAAAAGGCACAGCGAGGAGAGTGAAAATCTCTTTGGACTTTCCCTTTCGGGCTTCCCCTCAAGGTTTTTAAAACGTGTCTGCCTAGGAAGAGGTTTCCACACCCTTATAAAGAATGTTTTCTTCTCCTCCCCAAGCAATGTGGGATTTCACAATACACTCACCTTCTAGGTACAGCGTCCTCGATGGCACTCGTTCTCTTCTCCAATCAATGTGTGGACCTCCCAATACACCCCCTTCGAGGTCCAGCATCATTGCTGGCACATCGCATTGTGTCCACCCCATTAGGAGCTTAGCCTCCTCGCTGGCACATCGCCTAGTGTCTGGCTCTTATACCATTTGTAACAGTCCAAGCCCACCACTAACAAATATTGTTCTCTTTGGAGTTTCCCCTCTAGGTTTTTAAAATACGTCTACTAGGGAGAGGTTTCCACACTCTTATAAAAAATGTTTCGTTCTCCTCCCCAACCGATGTGGGATCTCATTACATTATATCATTGATTAAAAGCGAAACGGTTGAAAGTTCAAATTTCCATCTATATGTCGTTGAACTGAACAAAGGTTCAGGATCTCCAATGTAATTTCTTCCTTATATCATATTAATATTCCATATATGGAGGCTCATTAGTCAAATTAATATTCAGGCACACAAAATTCAAATGCACATGTTCCAAAACATATTTAAAATCAGAGTAGCCTATACTTTTAATCTGTTCTAATCAAGAAATGGTCAAACAGTAACAGACATCTCCATCAAATACACTTTTGAATGATATTATGAACTCAACGCCATCATAAATTCATGAAGTGCCAAAGGATAATTAGATTCAAATTGATAAAAGAAGAAGAACCTGAATGAGAGGCAACAAGTAAGCTAAAGCCCTTTCTGGTCTATAGAGAGATCCCAATACCACATTCTTCCCTTCCAAAAGAGCTGGAATCCCTACACAATGCAACGCAGAAGGAACAAAGAATCCCATCCCTTCCGCAGCCTCCGCCACTTCATCATAAAGCCCCAACTCCTTGAAACCTGTCATCACCTTCTCACCTCCGTTCCCACTCCCTTTCACAGCAGAGTTAGAACTCAATGATTCTCTCGAGATATTCGACGAGCCTTTGAGTTTCCTGTTCCTGAACTTTTCAAGAAGCATCGCTTCTCTGTCCGTTCGTGGCGGTCGATCATTTTCCGTTGTGAAGGTTCTGGAGAAGGAAGAGGAAAAATGTCGAGAAGCTAAGAAAGCGTTCGTGGAGATTACCGGATTGTGGAAAACGTTCCCTTTCGTTGGACATGAGAGGCTGTTCGCATAGTGGTAGAGCTCGAGAAGAGCTTTCCTTCTACTTCCCATGGCGGTGCTGCTCGGCCGTTCAACCTGCCTCTGGTTCAATTGTTAGGTTACGTATTTAAAATTTCGCAAGTTATTGATATTTATCGTCCATTTTTAGTCAATTTATTAAATTTGATTTTGGGGCGAAATCACATTTATTTTCTTAAAAAATCAATAATAGTATTTTCTTTTAAAAATTACATTTATTTTCTTACATTTTATATTAGGTAAAATTACATTTATTAGGCGAAAGTTATAAGAATTTTATATTTGGGGCGAAATAAATGATTGGATATTCATAATATATTTTTTATTTTTAAATTTTATGTTGATTTCTTCTTAATTAATTTATTATGATCTTCAAAAAAAAAAAAAAAAAAATCTTTCAATTTTCAAGAACTTAATTTTAAAAACAAACTCATAAGTGAAAGTAGTATTCATAATAATAAAAATAAAAACTAAATAATTAATACACATACTTGAAACTAAAATAAATATAGTTCAAACCCAATATTTTAAATGATCAAAATAAAAATAGAATTATCTAAAAAAAATTGGGATGAAATGAGATTTAAACTAAAAAAAAACTATTATTATTGTTATAATACAAATAATTATTTGAACATTCATTGATATTATCATCATTTCCAATGCTTGGATGAAAGAATTTTATAACGCAGCCCTAATGGTGGATTTCTCGCTCTAACAATTCGTCTCCGTCTACCAAAACAATGAAAAATGTTTCAAAAAAGGTCGGCACGCCCTTCTTCATCTCTAAAAACAGGGTGTCCTAACCACCAAACAGCTATTCCATCCTCATTTCCATGAAACCTGCTTTGAATAATCCACCTTTTCCGGGATTATTCCCGAAGCTAATTTTTTAGGAATTTTAGACCAAGCTTTTGATAAACTTTGATTTTCAGCTAGCTCGGTCCTATAAGAGTCGAAAATAAAGAAACAAACAAGTGCACCAAATTTCACAAAGGCTCTCAAAAGAGTAAAAGAAGAGATTCAAGAACTGGCTCAAAATTCAGTATCATTTGCTGCTATGTCTTACTTTTCCAAGGCATAGCGATGCATGTGGGGAGGGTTGATGGGTAGATACTCAAAAACATTGCAATTTCAACACTAAAAATACAGCAATTAAGCAGTAAATTAGAATGCTTCCCTTACAGAGAGGTTGGATTTAATCATTCACTGGTAACATTCAGGCTTCAAAACGCCAATATATGGCAAATTTCTGTACAGTTCTGCAAAGTCCATACCGTAGCCCACGACAAAGTAATCTGGACACTGCTCAAAACAAAACCATCTAAGAAATTAGTTTAACTGAACCAAGTAATGGCAATCCAAGAATGTGTGATTGGTGATTGTGGTGCTTTCATTTACCTACTGATTGGAAAATAGTTACGAAGTCTTCAATATGAAGAAAAAGGATAGATAATGTTTGTAGTTTCACTTTTGTTTGATAACTTGTAACAGTCTTGTGGCTTACTTGCTGTGATCCATTGTATTCTCGGATGAGATGAACCACAGTCTCAGAGGTAAGGAGTTTTGATAAGGGTGAAGACATATTATCCTTTCTGGTAATTGAGAATGATGAGGTATCTTTGAGTGTGGGTGTTTCTAAGAGGTTTTTGTGTGTGTTTTTATGTTTTTTGGGGTAAAATGTGTAACTATGTATATGAGTAAGGTGAGTGTGTTTGTATGTGTTTTGTCTTTTGTAGTGTATAAATATGAGTTTGTGTAAGTGTGTACAAATGTGTGATTTGAGTGTTGTGATTGTCTGTGTCTGTTGTGGTTTTTAGCGATGTATAGTTCGTGAAGTGTGTCAATTTGTTTTTTTGGGTGTTATAGGGTCTCTGAGAACGGTTTGTTTCCCTAAAGGGGCACTTTTTACCAGGAGTACTTTTTTCACTAACATATATTGTCCTCTTTGGGCTTTCCCTTAAGGTTTTTAAACGCGTCTACTAAGAAGAGGTTTTCATACCCTCATAAAGAATGTTTCGTTCTTCTCTCCAACTGACGTGGGATCTTACATAATTATTTGGCTCTTTGTTTTCGAAAATTAAGCTAAAAACACTACTTTCACCCATGAGTTTCTTTGGTTTTCGAAAATTGAAGCCAGTTTTGAAAACAAAAAAATGAGAAAAGCAGAGAAATGTTCTTGTTGTTTTGGAATTTGATTAGGAATTCAAATGTTTTTCTTGAAATAAATGGTGAGAAAGCAAGCATAAATTTCAAAAACTAAAAACAAAAGGGCTAAATAATCCATTTCAACTTACTTCAAACCCATGGTAGAACTTTCCTTCGCCGACTAGCTGAAAATGAACCTTTCGTCTAGTTGGTTTATCGAGAAAAGTGCATACTGATACAGATGAAGCTCCTTTTGCCTCCATATGAGCAAGGAGACAAGATAAAGTATTTCCAGAATCTACAATATCCTCAACCTAAAAGGAGATTCATTATAAAAGTCAAGAACATGCTAAATATGCTTTACAAGAATTATGGGAGAAATGAATCATTCTCAATAAAGTAGTATGTGTGTCAACAGTAACCCATGTCAAATACAGGAAGACAATCAATCTATTACATGCTGACACAAAAGAAGAAACACATGTTCTTGAAGACCATAAAGACCATGAAAGAGAGGCCCACCTCTCAAGGAGATTTAACTTGGTAGAATAGCGAAGGGCAGATTAGCTAAAGGCATTTGCATTATGATTTTTATTTATAGCCTCTAGGCAGATCCATAGAATGATGCATAAACATTCATATTTTCTCTGTTTATTCCAAATGGGCAATCCTCCTGTTCTGACAAGTTCTTGAGAAAATCGGTTTATAACTTCATATTTTTTTAGAGGAATCAAATGGTTTTGTTAACAGCTCAAAGGATACACTAGGGGTTGCCTAGAATTCCACTCAAAGTCAAGAACAGTACAAATAGACCTCCAAATGCTAAGAATCGAAAAGAAAATAAAAATCAAAGATTCAGAGCTCCTTCAAAGTGGAAAACAGGGACTAAGTCATCATTTCTCTCTGCAAATGTATACTCGATCCTGATCAGATTAATTTTAGATGGAGAGAGTGACAATATATCTTTCTACTGATTAAATTTCATATAGTCTATGAATTTTTTTTTTAAAAAGTGTTCATATCAGTAAGGTTCATATAATTGTTCCAAACCAACATTGATCTGGAGTATGATCTTAACCTCGATTAATTTTTAATGGGACCGTACTCTGCTTTATTTCATGGATTGAAAAGTACTCCTTTCAAATCTATGCCAAATTTGATGAATTCAGAATCTAATTTCAATAACCCTATTTTCTTTCCCACCCGAGTAGTAAAATCCTGGCATGCAAAACTTCCTAAAAAAGAACACCTACATTTGAACAGAATCTACCTTTACCGGAAACTCCACCAAGCATCAGCGATTCAGTATAGAGGCATAAAGCGAAGAAAACACCGAAAAAGGAAGTCCAAGACCACCACGTAAGCCGGAGTAGTTAGGCAAAAAATCAAACAAAAATACCAAGAGTGACAGAGGAAGGCCCTTTGTGCCACCAGGAATCCGAGTTTGAGTTGCTGACTTAATCAAGGAGAATAAGTGCGACACAATCACTTAGGGCGCAGGAAGAGAAAAAGGAAAATCCAAACACAAAGATTCAATGGCGATTTAGGCGAAAAAATAGACGGAGCGAGAAAGATTGAAGGCAAATACCAGAATTACGTGCTTGTTCTTGACATCCACTTTCAAGTCCGACGAAATTCTAGGAGCACCATTAGACTCAGTACCAACACCGTAAGATTCGACCCGAACAAAGTCGAGAGTGATTGGAAGATTGATGCGACGGACCAAGTCAGCCAGGAAGATGAAGGCTCCAGTGGCGACGCCGACGATGACCGGCGGCGAAGAGGTTTCAGAGAAGTCGGCAGAGATTTGGGAGGCGAGGTCGGCGACTCGAGAAGAAATCTGGTCCTGGTTCCAGAGCACTCTCTCAATGTGAGAATGGAGTGCCATGAACGACGATAGGGATCGGCGCAAAGTTGGTCTGTTCTAAAAATGAGTCCTCTCTGTAAATCTTAATTTAATTTAAACGTTTTTTTCTTTTTTTTACAAAATAGTAATTTGTTTTTCTATCAAAATTTCATCTTCTTACCTTATTAGTACATACTATTTATCCTTAGAACTTACCATGTCTGTCAATTTTTTGAACGGTCGCCTTTTAAATTAAGTAATATAATAAGAAATTAGGTAATTGAATTTTGACTGACTGAACGATTAACTATATTCAAAATCTAGATAAGTGAGTGATCACCGACTTGAATTAAGTAAATATAAAAAATTAGGCAAATGAATTCTCACCGACATGAACGATTAAGTAAGATATAAGAATCTAGGCAAGTGAATCCACACCGACTTGAATGATTAAGCAAACATAAGAAATTAGGCAAGTGAGTTCTTACCGACATTAACGATTAAGAGATATAAGAAACTAGGCAAGTGGGTCCCTACTGACTTGAACGATTGAGTAGATATAAGAAACTAGGCAAATGAATCCTCACCGACATGGATGATTAAGTAGATATAAGAAACTAGGCAGTGAGCCTCACCGACTAAATGATTAAGCAGATATAAGAAATTAGGCAAGTGAGTTCTTACCGACATTAACGATTAAGGGATATAAGAAACCAGGCAAGTGAGTCCTCGCCGACTTGAACGATTGAGTAGATACAGAAGCTGGGTAAATGAGTTTTTACTAACTTGAACAATTTCAACTACCGAGCAAACATTTTATTTGGTGGGCAACATCATTAGGGTGTATTATTAAATTTAACTATGAAGAAATGCACTCGAAATCGAACGATACCGTCTTGTGTAATATAATGATAAATAGACTTCTATCATTTATGAGACGGGAACATTCATCAACTAAAATAGTCATTTTTTTATTTTTTTTTAATAAATAAAATAGCGAGATATTTTTCCCATTTTTTTAATAATTTGAAGTTACCATGATTGCCCTCGGGAGCATGGATGAAAACCCTAAATGAATGGCCCATGAGTTTGAATATGAGCCTGAAATGAGAAGCCCATCTGCTAAAATTGGCCACGAAAGAGACAGGGATGGCCCAAATTTCAAAAGGAATTTGGCGCCAAAATTTCCCGTGGATTCCTTCAAATTGAAACACAAACAAACACAGAAAAATCGAATCAAAATCTGTAAAGCAGGGCATGTCGACGATCTATCTTTATCGTCGTATGGTGTTACCAGTTCTCTTACCTGTGGATCTTCATCGTCACTGATCTCGTATCGTCTCTCTCTGTTTCTGATTTCCTTGTGTCTCTCTGTAATTTCTGTAATGGCGGTGGTTTCTATTTAGGTGAAGAAGCAGCGGAGGAGCGGGAATGAGTGGATCTATCTTCATCGTCGTATGGTGTTACCAGTTCTCTTACCTTTGGATCTTCATCGTCACTGATCTCGTTTCGTCTCTCTCTGTTTCTCATTTCCTTCTGCGTTTCTCTCTGTGACTTCTGTAATGGCGGTGGTTTCGATTTAGGTGAAGAAGCAGCAGAGGAGCGGGAATGAGTGGATCTATTCAGCGTGCAACGAGGAACAATCGATGCTGAAGGTGTTTTGCTCAAGCACCTATGGCGAAAGAGATCTGAGATACTGGATGGAAGAATTGTTGACGAAGATCAGATTGCCGGCAGAGCGAGGAGAAAAGGACGCAGTGATCGGAGTGAGTACCTTGATTTGGAAGAAGATCACAGCCAAAGTGGAGGAAACGAACGAGAAATAGGTCACGATTTTGTAAATAGCCATCAGCTATTCACGCCTCAAAATGTAGAACAGGCGTTTCAGCATTTGAGCTCCAAAGGTAAAACTATGAGTATGATTCTAATACTTGCAACTTTCCAGCACAAAAAGTTGAGCAAAAACAGTCATAAATTTGTAGATGACGTTCGAATCTCCGAGTTTCCATTGAAGATTCAAGCATGAGAATGGAGAGTAAAGGCATCTCGAAAGACCGACAAAAAATGCAAGAACAAGAACTTGCATATTAGTGAAGGTAAGAGGGCCTTCTTCCAAGTAGAGTGAATACTTAACCGAAGAAGACAACTGCGGAGCCAGAGATGAAGAAAATATGACAACAGAACAGAGGGCATGGCATGGACATCTTCAAGACTATCATTTCAAATGGCAATGACTTCGAGCTCCAAAGGACGAGCTATAAGAACACTTTTCAATTGTAGACAATAGTAGAAAGGTTGTAATCACAAAAGAATTTCCTTCAACTATACCCCGCCCCGGAGAGAAGCAGTGATCTCTACATTTCTACTGAAAGAATTCATAGAAGAAATATTGGACCTTGGAGGAAGGTGGATTGTGAGATCCTATCGGGTGGGGAGGAGAACGAAATATTCTTTACAAAGATGTGAAAATCTCTCCCTAGTAGATGTGCTTTAAAAACTTTGAGGGAGAGCTCGAAAGAGAAGGCCAAAGAGGAAGTGTCTACTAGCGGTGAGCTTGAGCTGTTACAAAAATGAAATAGTCATTGTGCCACATCAATGCCCTAGCACACGACCACAACATACTAGCCCTTTTGGGCATCCTCCAACCCGACAAAGCTTCGAAGAGCCAATTGTCGATGGACCTTGACAAACGACCGCTCACCACAAAAATATTCATTGCTAAAGGATCATAAATATATGTTCCCATAGTACCTGAATCAGAGAGGGGCAAGTTCTTTCAAATATCCTGCAATTGAAACCTTTCAATTTCGGACTCCTCGATATCATGCTTGGATTTAGAATTAATATCGCACCCAATGATCGATGACCGATGACCGATGATCATCAAGACAGCCATGAATCTTGAGCAATAATAATAATATGAAATAGACTCAAAATATTAGCAAAAGCAAACATATGAAACCATAGTTTAAAAAATCCAAAAGGAAGGAATCTGTCATCAAAGGTTGAACAAAATCAAACAAAATTCTAAGCATCCAAAACTAGAATTAAATAAAATAAAGCTGCCCGTCAAGACCCTGCAACAAATAGACAATAACCTAGACAGTTATGGAAGGAAGATAAAAGGAAAAGGAAAGGATAAAACCCGAACCACACATTCGTTCACCGTCCAGAATAAAGAATGCTCTAAGGAAAATTGATGACCCGGGAACAGGTGCTCTCTTTTTCGGTCTTTGTTCATTTGGCCAGGGCCAATGCACCGAGCTGATCAGATAGCTCGGGTTCCGATGAAGCTTTGTGGAGGACTTCCATTGCCTCAGCCACCTTACTCTTCAAGTCATCCGGTGACTCGATGAGATGAAGGACCTCTGGTTGGTCCATTTCCAGCAACATTCCAGTAACCTTTGCTGCATGACCTGGCTCGAGACATTCCACAAGTGGATACAGCTGCTCGCCGAGCATCTGTAACAATATAATGTAGAAAGTATAGTTTTTGACATGTCTCATCTTACGGATATGATTTCATTCTTCTCTAATGAAGGAAAGAAAAATGGTGACATACCACACGTTGGTTTTCGGGTGAAGCAGAAGCTAATGCAGAAGCGAGTGTTGTTGATGAAGGCACGACCCTTGATCGTTGGACGTCAATGGGGGAGCTAGACACTCCAGAAGTATCAAAAGTCAGAGGCATCACTGGACCAACAAGAGCTTGAGGCAGAACAGGGGGCAGGACGGGTGGCTTTAATCCATTCCGTACATTGTTCATGTAACTAAAACCTTGTCCAGTGCCACGGAGCAGTGACTGGATTCAAGAAACAAGTCCACACAAACATCAGAAGAAATGAAAGACAAAGGAAAGAAACTCGGTAACAAAGTACATAAATTTCTACATAGGCTTCAACGGTTTGACCCCCTCGAAAAAACTCGTAGGAAGGATTTTAATAGATCTCGGTAATGCAAAATCGCAGACAAATGCAGCACAAACATTGAAATGGTATCTACTAATGAAACTGACACTAAAAAAATAGCGAGTAGACAGATGATATTAACAACGTTACCTCCTGCTGCTGCTGCTGCTGCTTAAATGGTTGCAAATTTCCACCTCGCCTCATCCCAGGACGTGGCCCGGGCTGTCCTTGCCTCTGAAACTGGTAAGGCATGATGAAGTTTGGACCCATACCAGGTCGCATTCCGGTCATGAGTTGAGGCTGGAAGCCGTATCCAGCAGGCTGTGAGGGCACCAGCCCGGGATTTCCCTGACCATAATACAGCTGCTGAGGTGCAAGTCGTGGTGCACCTGGATGAAACCCTGGAAGTCCTGAAGGCAAAGACGACATTGCGCCAGCTGCTCTGGCTTGAGCAAATTGAGCCTGTACACACAAGAATATATGCTATTACCAGAATTCATAGGATTGACACATTATAGAAAATGCATGATAAAGCAACAACTCCGCTCGCAAAATACTAGTAAATAAGTATTTCGATCCACCACATGGGACTATCAAAATTCGCATAATTGGATATAGATATCAAAACGCCACGTTATTAAATTCAGAACTGAAATCATCATAGGAAAAAAAAACATGAACGATAGACCATTCCTCGAGAGTAAAAATCACACCTGGAGCCGAGCCTTTCTCTCTTCTTTGTGCTGGGCAACAGCCACATACAGAGGTTTCCTTCCCTTCATTTTTCCATTCAATTCATTCAACTAAAGAATACAAAAGAAACAGAAAAGTTAGTTTCCATATTCGGATATAGAACACCCAGAAGTAGATCGTAATGAAAAAAATAAACAAATTTACGGCTCTCGTTGCTTCATCTGGCGAAGAAAATGCTACAAAACCAGATCCCTTGCTCAGTCCATTTTGGTCAAGCATAACCTGGCAATAATTCAATCAGGCATAGAAATAAAAATAAAAAAAAAAAAAAAAAAAAAAAAAAAAAAAANAAAAAAAAAAAAAAAAAAAAATCATCCAGCTATCTATGCGAAAGTCAACACGTAGGCTTCGACGGTGGAGGTTGCCAAAAGAAAAACGAACCTTGCATGATGTGATTGTTCCATACTCAGAGAATAACTCTTTGAGCTTCTCATCATCAATATGGTCATCAAGGTTTTTTATATACAAATTAGCACCTTGTAATTTTTCAAATCTACTCTTTCGGTCCTGTTCAAATTTTGCTTTCAACTCGGCCTCCCTTTCTGCTTTCTTCTGAGCCCTGGCTACATACAGAACCTTTTCATCACCAAGGATGGTACCATTCAACATTTCAACTGCAGCAGCAGCAGAGTCTGGGCTCTGGAAATTCACAAAGCCAAAACATTTGGACTTCCCCTTCGAATCTGTCATGACAGCTGCACTAGTAATGTCACCATGTGTAGCAAAAAGATTTTTTAGGTCATCAGCTGTAGTAGTTTCCAGTAAATTCTTCACATAAACATTAGTAAATGTCGATCCATTTGCCTGAATCCTTTCCTGACGTCGAATAAAATTTCCAACAAAAACTTGCTTATCATTGAGCAGCATGCCATTCAACCTAACTATAGCAATGTTTGCAGCTTCCTCATTTTCAAATTGCACAAATCCATACCCTTTTGATTGACCATTGCTATCAATGGCAACTTTACACGAAAGAATAGGACCGAAGGTAGCAAATGTATCTTGCAATGCCTTGTTATCAATTGATGCGTCCAGATTTTTGATGAAAACATTTGCATGGCCACTTTTTCGGATGCTAGGATCTCGATTCGACATCATAATCCTGATAGGCTTCCCATTAATGGGGGAGAAATTCAAATGTTCCAAGGCGCTGGAAGCTGAGAAAATTTATGAAAGGATACAATAAGAGACTCAATGCCTAAATTTTGGAACCAAAAGATGCTTTAAAAAATATATATATCCAACTTGAATGTGTGTATCAGTATGAATCAATATGAATCAATATATAACTTAATAAAAACTGATCCAATAACAACAGAAACCCAAAACATATCCAGAATAATTCTTTAAATGTACTAAAAAATCGATTCATAATAACGTAATTTTCAGTCATCGAATTTCGATTTCCAAAATGCAATAGCCTAAGAAGAAAATCAGAACAAAACACAACAGTATCAAAATCAAAACTCAAGCATATCAAAATCATCCAGAAATTACAGAACAAAAATTAAAGACGCATATAAACATAAAGAACGAAACAACGAACCTTCCTGATGATTGCTGAAATTAACATAAGCGTATCCAAGCGATTGCCTGCCTGTCTGATCCCTGCAAACCCTAATAGAGACAACCTGAGCCACTTGGCTAAACAGTTCCAAAAGCTGTCCCTCGTTCACAGTCGGGTCCAGATCGCCAACATACAATGAAGAACTCAAGAATCTGCCTCGAGTGGCGACAGAGTCAGTCGGAGGAATCGCCGCCGTTTGAACTGTAGCGACAGTCGCCGGTGCCGTAACTGGAGTTGCCATCGCCGACTCGAGACCGAAAAAACACCGCCGGAAACAAAATAAATTAGATAGATAGAAGAACAGAAATCGGAGGCAGTCTACCGATGAGCGAACAGCCGAAGAAGATCACAGGATCACTAGGGTTTCTAAACTTCTCTAAAAATGGAAATTTGTAGATTTTTCTTTTTGGTTTTTATTTTCCTTTCCTAATCTTTTCCTTCGTGAATTCCTCCGAGGAGAGGGGGAGAGAGAGAGAGAGAAGCAAATTGGAGCGAAACTTATACATTTATACTGCCAGAAAGAAGAGGACTTTTCAAACTTTTTCGTATTGTATAGCTTCGAGCTTAACTTAATGACACGTGTCCATTTGTTACTTGAATGTCAAGTATGACAAGTGAATATTCTAATATTTCAAATATTCCAATATTAAATGATTATTCTTTTTCTTATTTATTTTATTCTAAACATGGACATTTATTAAATTATCTATATTTTTATATAACTAAAATTTATATTTGACACATAAATTATTTATTTATTATTTTTTTTTTTTTACTTCCCATTTTTTAAATGACTTTTTAATTGCTTTAATTTTAGTAACTCATTTCCAAATTTGAACAAAAAGCTTTGATTTTATTTTATTTTATTTTCACTCTCACAAATTCCAATATTTTTCTATATTAATTAAGAAAAAATAAAATATAACTAATAAGCGTTTGGTCGGTCCAAGCCCAAGAATTAGATCATGGACTTTTATTATCGAGCACTAGATCGATTCAATCCAAGTCCAATACACAGTCTTAGATTGTTGGACTACCATTTGAGCTGAAGTTTAGATTTTGTAAGATTGGACGGTATTTTATTTTTTTAGTCATTGATTTTTTTTTTAAATACAATTTATTTATTGAGTTTAATTATTATTTTTAATTTAAGTTTAATTATTATGGTTTAATAGAAGTTACTTAATTTAATTATTTAAGTGAATATTTTTTGTTTCAAATTTCGTTAAATATATATATATTTACTAAGTCTATATATATATATATATATATTTATTTATTTATTTATATTTACTAAGTCTTTTTTAGTATAATTTTAATTGTCTACTCAAATGTATGATTTAATTAATTCTAAATAAATAAAATTAATAATTTTCCAATATTAAAGTTAAATGCTAACAAGAACGTTAATTATAAATTTGAATTTTGATATCTAATATATTCAATATGAATCACAAATTTTATGTAAATTGAAAGTTTATGAACTAAATTTGTAATATCCAGATAGATATTATTCTTCTCAATCTTCGCAAGGGCGGGATGGTAATTTAACTTATTTATGCTCGTTTTTTCAAACTCAATTTCACCATGTCTAGTTATGTAACTCGAGTTTAAATGAACGAGAGAACATTTAAGATTGTGAATGAAGTTATGACAAACAAGTTATATACATAAATCCAAACTATATAATAACTCATTACGTCAAA
Source organism: Cucurbita pepo subsp. pepo (assembly GCF_002806865.2). Lineage (NCBI taxonomy): Eukaryota > Viridiplantae > Streptophyta > Magnoliopsida > Cucurbitales > Cucurbitaceae > Cucurbita > Cucurbita pepo. The sequence continues at coordinate 18,041,122 of NC_036638.1, forward strand.
AGATCAGATCCAGGCAGGGAATTTATGATAGCAATGGACCAAGAACGTTCCATTTGTATTGTATCAAATCTTCTATTTCCAAAGTTTCAAAACAATAAACAATAATCAACAAAGGCCTGGAGAACAAGATTCACCAACCGTACTTCTTCAGCAAGTCCCTAGTTCTCTTCCTCGAGCGTGTGAAGACGATAACGACGCAAGCAAGAATCCAAGGAGGGAAGTTCCCAGTGATGTTTAGTTTCTTCATCCATCCCTGTGAGTTTCTTGAGGTCGAGAGAAGCGTTATCATAATGGTAATAATTGCCACGGCAAAAACTATCCGGGTTACGGGTTTGATCAGGGAATCCTGTAGTAAAAAGAGAAAATGTGGAATTAGCTATGTGCTAGAATATGATGCAAAAGAATAAATAAAAATGAAGCGAACAAAATCGAACAACATTAGAACATATATGCATCCATTTTCCGGTTACCATCCAATACGTTAAGGTCGTCATCAACTGAATCAGTTGACAAACACAACCTTAAATACGCTTTTATCATATGGTTGTCCTAGCATCGAAAAACATCTATGAATTAGGACGACATCGATAACCAAAGACCAAAAATCAAGAGGAAAAGAACACGAAATAGGACTTTTTTGTAACAGCCCAAGCCTAAGCCCACCGCTAGCAAATATTGTCCTCTTTGGGCTTTCCCTCAAGGTTTTAAAACACGTCTGCTAGAGAGAGATTTCCACACCCTTATAAAGACGGTTCCGTTCTCCTCCCCAACCAACATGGGATCTCACATTTTTTACTTAAACTAGCTCTAGCTCAGTAAAAATGAGTCGTCTCCCTGCAACTACTCACACTCACAAAAACTTGTGTGTTCAATTCTAACACAATAAACCAAATAAAGCAAAAGAGTCCATTGGAGAGCATTAATGCTTTGGAAACTCCTTTTGACTCTCTTAACTATGAGTGTACATTAAACTCTTGAGTGTACATTAAACTCTTGGTGTAGGGCGCTTTTACCTAATTGTAATTTCATCTCATTCATGAAATACAGTCTCGCTATCAATGGATACACGCACGCGCGCACACACACATACCGGTCAAGAAAAGATAAAGAGCAGAATATAAGTCAATGTGGAAAACAGACAGTCACAGGGTAATTTGAGAAAATTGAAATCTTTAATAACTGGATCCATTGATACGACCTGTAACCTTGCAATTAAACTTCTTGGTCAATGAGGTATATATTTTATCATATGGTTGTCCTAGCAATAAGATCAGAAGTAAATCCTAGCTTCCCTCTTGAAAGCATGCTTAAAAATTACAACGTAGGAATTTTAAGCACTGTACGAATGGAAAAAGTTACACTTCAAAGTAGTTGTCACGTGAAATCAACATGGAGAATATTAGACAGTTTTAACCATATGCCAGCCCAAGCACCCGCCGTTTATGTGTGTGCGTGCAAGTGTTATGACAACTAGCACACGCTTCGACTAATGTCAAAGACAACTACCTAACCTTAAATATATTTAGTTGACATGGTCACTTGTAGGTTATTAAATTCTAGGTAGGTTGTCACTACGACTTGAACCCATATCCTCTAAAAGCCCTCAATGATCACTATACCAACAACCATAGCTGCCCGAACACCGACAATTATCAGAAAAAATAAAACTAGTGGCCAAATCTATGAGTAAGTTTAAACTTGTATACTAGGAAACAACTCATAGAGTGATAAACAATTCATACAAGGGACTCGATTAATTCTAAACCAAGAAAGAATTACAGGGAAGGGCTCCAAAAACAAGCCATCGTAAAACGAAGGATAAAGATGAGTATACTAAGAGTTTGTTTGGCACTGACTTTTAGAATAGGGAAATGTGTTTAATTAGACACATTTCTTTTGGCTCCATGAACAGCTCAACTAAAAAGTCATTTCAAACTTACTCGTGGATCTAATGAAGCATTAAGGTGAACTTCAACACGATTCTTTTCCAAAATCGTAGGATACCCAAAATATCTTTCTTCTTCGTTTTCTTCTTTTTTTAAAAAAAAAAACTAAAATGTCGTTTTATGAGCCGTTAACATACGCCTAAAAAAAATATGGTTCACATACTCCACTGCCCTTTTGCAAATACCACACCATGATAGCCAAGGCACAAATGTGGACAACCTCTCAAAGTCATCAGCATTGTGGATCTTCCCAAGGATAATTGGCAAGAAAAGAAAGAACTTCACCTTCTTAGAGATGTTAGTGGATAAAGGAGAAGGCAAGGAGGTTCAAACGAGGAAGCTCAAGCATTTCCAAGTTAAATGAGGCTATTCAAACAAGAACTCTTCAGATAAGTAGGTCAACGATAAAAGGGTCTAGGATTGAATTAGTGCCAGTGCCAATATCATGATACCCCAAACTCAAATCTGATTATCATCTAAACAGAAAACTTAAGTTCAATAAAACATGGCACACATTGAAAACTAGCTATCGAGGAGTTCGTGCTATTAGAAACCTCATGAGCATCCCAACAATCGAGGCTAAGCCCATGCTTACTAGAGACAACCTTGATCAAGAACCAAGAAGTTCTATCTCCAAGAGTGTAGGACTTTCGCTCACATTGTATCATTTGGTATTCTTCAAGACTAAATTACCAATTCTCAACTGGCTTTTACCCGTTCGTTTCAAATCTACTTTGAGTATAGCCATCGACTAGACTTACAGCCACATATCACCAATTACAACATTCAAGAAAAATAGGTTGTATTCTGTCTTATGATTCTCATCCATAAGATCTTCAATTCTTAAAACCTCAACTCAAACCAAACAAAACTTGAGTGCATTATATATCTCTAAACAAAGCTACAAACTAAATTTCAAACAATTACAGACTATGTATAGTGTTTTTCTTCACTCTTTAACTTCGGTCAACCAGTTCCATAGTTACAGATCGAGATCCACGTAGCAGATATAGTAAAGATGATCGATTTCGCAATTTGAAATGAATAGAGCAGAGAATCTTTACCTTAGGCTCTCCATCGATGTAAATTTCGGCTCCATCTCTGTAAGTCAATATAGACCTACCATTTCTAGGGTTGAATCGAATCGGGACGCCACGACCGGAGTCAGGTTTGAAGGCGAAAACGCTTTTGAAGCCGTATTTATCGAGAATCTCTCGGACCTCGAGCTGGTCTTGTTCCCAACCCCCAAGGCTTGATTTAAACACATCGATCGGACCTTTGCCCTGCCGATAAAGATGGATCTCAACCTCCGGAACCTTCGTCTTCACTGTTTTGGAATTCGAACTCGTGTTCGGGCTCTGAAGAAGAGGTTGCAGCTCTGAGTTCGAGCTGGTTTCTTCAATCTCACGGATTTCGCTCTCGCTCTGATGATCCTCCATTTCGCGCAATGTTTTTGATGTACGGTAATGGATTTTATTTGTTCCAACCAGCTAAATAAAATATCGTTTTTTTTTTTTTTTTTTTNAAAAAAAAAAAAAAAAAAAAAAAAAAAAAAAAAAAAAAAAAAAAAAAAAAAAAAAAAAAGTATACCCTAGAACAAAACGATCAAATCATTCAACACATTTACCGTTGTACCCTTTTAGTTAATTCATAAGGGTCCGAAACCAATATTCTCGAACCAAAGAAGTCTTTATATGTATTGTCTGGAAAAGAGGAAGATTCGTAATAAAGCTTTACTTCGAGTCATAGGTCAAAACTGATATATTTTCGATAACAGTAGCTGATGGTATTGATACTACTACTTGTATATGAACCTTTCTTATTGTTGTTCGACTCTGAGCCATATACATTCGATAAATTAAAAAATAAAGTTTTAAATTATTCACTTACAAATATTATATTAAAAATAATTTGTCGGGTAGTTTAGCTTCCCCAATCTTTAATATCATAGTGGGAGATTGATTTTATTCTCGTTCGTTCTATTAAATATATATATATATTTTATTTATAAATGCAATAAAAATAAAAAAATATAATTATAATGGCAATACAATATTTATTTTAATTTATTTAAAAATATAACTATTTTTTGTTTTAAATATATATATTTTCAGATTTTTATCGGTGTTTTGATAATAAAAAAGGAAAATTAAAAGAAAATTAAAAAAGGCCGTCTGTTGAGACGCGAAATATTGAGGCCCAAAATATGGTCTGGATATGTTGATAATGTGAGCTTTGAAGCAATTATGGGCCTCGAATTTAAGCCCATGACAGAGCGTACGTACCGGATATGCTTGCTTGCCCTATAAATACGTTCCCGCCTTTCGAAATTGATTCAAGAATTTCACTTCATCCGCTTCTTCTTCTCGTTTTCAACCTCTGAATCTCAGATACGAAATGTATGCTTTGCCAAGGTTTTAGGGTTTCTTTTGTGCTTCGATGCAACCTGTTAATGTTTGATTTGCTGCATTTTTCCTTTGTAGTGACATTGTGCTTCTTCTGTGTTGCAAGAAGCTTTTGTACGTGTTCTTTCGTCATTTCTCTGCGTTCTCGTTTTCGGTTCTGTTTTGACTCGCAATGAGTTTTGATTCCGGATTCCGTTTGAAATATGGAATAGTATTGCTTCTTTTGCTGTTGTTCTCTGAACTCTGACGCCGTATTACTGATTTTGAAGTGGCCTTCTGAACTTTTGGGATGTAAGGATTAAGGGACGGAGCCGAACATTCTCTTGACATTAAAGTCACTGGAGCGATCGAAACAATCTCAGGTTAGCTAAGGAGTTTCAAGCGTTCGATGAAACCTAGTCAAGTCTTCAATCCTAGCTTCTTCTTCTCCAAGGCAGGGTTTAGGTTTGATCGTCTACTCTCATTTCAACTTATTTTGGTCAATGATGAACCGACGAAGTCTAGGTAGAGCCGTACTAATGTTCAATTCCAATCAATTGATCTTACAGGGATTAGAGGATGAAAATTGGAAGCTATACTCCCAACTTGTAAGTTGTTTCTGTTCCCTGGTTTGGTCGACTATGTTAGAATGAAATATGAATTCTTTTAGTTATCAAGCTAGGGCTGTGATGATATTAGATACATATTTTTTGAATTTTTTTTATAATCTTGTAATTGTTTTTTTAAATTTAAAAACCAATAGGAATATGTTTGAAGCAATAAATAAATAAATAAATAAATAAAGTATTTTCATTTTTCCGTTTGACAATTTAGGCAAAGCCAACAAGTTTAGGTCGCGAGCCCTCTTACTGCGGAGAGAACGGCGAATGGCCTACTTCGATCTCCTGTTGCAGAAGTGTTCTTCCTTCTCGCAAATCAAGCAACTCCAAGCAAACCTCATCACCAATGGCCATTTTCACTTCTCTTCCTCTCGCACCAAGCTTCTCGAGCTCTGCGCCATCTCCCCCTTCGGCGACCTTTCTCATGCCCTCCATGTTTTCCGCCATATCCACTCCCCTTCCACCAAGGATTGGAACGCCGTCATTCGCGGCACCGCCTTGAGCTCCAATCCCTCAAATGCCATTTTCTGGTACAGAACCATGACCGCGTCAAATGGGCCTCATAGAGTCGACGCTCTCACCTGCTCCTTTGCCCTCAAAGCTTGTGCGCGTGCGTTGGCTCGTTCTGAAGTGATGCAATTGCATTCACAGGTTTTGCGATTTGGGTTCGATGCTGATGTTCTCCTGCAGACTACATTGCTTGATGCGTACGCAAAAGTTGAGGATCTTGATCAGGCCCAGAAGGTGTTCGACGAAATGCCAGAACCAGATATCGCCTCGTGGAATTCTCTGATTGCTGGGTTTGCTCAGGGGGGTCGACCAAGCGATGCTATAGATTTGTTTAAGAGAATGAAGGAGGATGGGAATTTGAGGCCCAATGAAGTAACCGTTCAAGGTGCTCTCTCGGCGTGTTCCCAATTGGGTACTTTAAAAGAAGGTGAGAATGTTCACAAATACATAGCAGAGGAGAATTTAGACACAGTTGTGCAGGTTTGTAATGTTGTTATTGATATGTATGCTAAATGTGGATCTGTGGATAAAGCTTATTGGGTGTTTGAGAATATGAGATGTGAGAAAAGTTTAATCACATGGAATACAATGATAATGGCATTTGCAATGCATGGTGATGGACACAAAGCGTTAGATCTTTTTGAAAAGTTGGGTCGATCTGGTATATATCCTGATGCAATATCATATCTAGCGGTGCTATGCGCCTGTAACCACGCAGGGCTCATAGAGGAAGGACTTAAGCTCTTCAATTCAATGGTGCAAAGGGGTGTGGCGCCAAATATAAAGCATTACGGAGTAGTGGTCGATTTGTTGGGTCGAGCTGGGCGTCTGAAAGAAGCTTATGACATTGTAAGTTCAATGCCTTTTCCTAATATGGTTCTGTGGCAGACTTTGCTTGGTGCTTGCAGGACTTATGGGGATGTAAAAATGGCAGAGATGGCATCTAGGAAGCTAGTAGAGATGGGCTTTATTAGCTGTGGTGATTTTGTTTTGTTGTCGAATGTGTATGCTGCTCGTCGGAGATGGGATGACGTTGGGCGAGTTAGGGATGCCATGAGAAGAAGGGATGTGAAGAAGACGCCTGGATTCAGTTACATAGAAGTGAAAGGTAATATGCACAAATTTCTATATGGCGATCGAAGCCATTCGAGTTGCCGTGAAATTTATGCAAAGCTTGATGAGATCATGTTTAGGATCAAAGCCATTGGATATACAGCTGAAACTGGTAATGTATTGCATGATATTGAGGAGGAGGACAAGGAGAACGTGCTGTGTTATCATAGTGAGAAGCTTGCTGTAGCCTTTGGATTATCTTGTACTGAAGAAGGGACCCCAATCCAAGTGATTAAGAATTTAAGGATTTGTGGGGATTGTCATGTTGTGATTAAGCTAATATCAAAGAGTTATAATCGAGAAATTTTTGTAAGGGACCGAACTCGATTTCACCGGTTTAAAGATGGTTTGTGTTCTTGCAAAGATTATTGGTGATACTTATTGGCGCAAAGGTTCTAAAATAGAGACGTTTTCTTGGTAAAAGTCCTGTATCTCACCGATCATGAGTTGGCTTAGAATAAGCGTCGGGAATGAGTTCAATTCGAGGTGAACACCTACTTAGGATTTAATGTCCTATGAGGATCAAACCGTTGTTCTGTGAGATTAGTTGAGGTACATGACTTTGAACGGATATGATATTCAAAAAGAAAATAATGCCCATATGGCAAGTGTAGGAATTATTTAGATATTTCGTTGATTCAAGGTCTAAGAGGCATGGGGCGTGTCGAGACCGAGGAAGAAGGCAGCTGTGGATAATGGAACATAGGAGTCGATACTGAGGAAGAAGGCAGCTGTGGATAATGGAATATAGGAGTCGATACCGAGGAAGAAGGCAGCTGTGGATAATGGAACATAGGAGTCGATACCCAGGAAGAAGGCAGCTGTGAATAATGGAACATAGGAGTCGAGACCAGCAGCTGTGCATAACGGAACATAGGAGTCGAGACCAGCAGCTGTGCATAACGGAACATAGGAGTCGAGACCGAGGAAGAAGGCGGCTGCGAATAACGGAACATAGGAGTCGAGACCGAGGAAGAAAGCAGCTGCGAATAATGGACATAGGAGTCGAGACCGAGGAAGAAAGCAGCTGCGTATAATGGAGATAGGAGTCGAGACCGAGGAAGAAAGCAGCTGCGAATAATGGACATAGGAGTCGAGACCGAGGAAGAAAGCAGCTGCGAATAATGGACATAGGAGTCGAGACCGAGGAAGAAAGCAGCTGCGAATAATGGACATAGGAGTCGAGACCGAGGAAGAAAGCAGCTGCGAATAATGGACATAGGAGTCGAGACCGAGGAAGAAAGCAGCTGCGAATAATGGACATAGAACATAGGAGTCGAGATCGAGTAAGAACGCAGCTGTGAATAATGAAACATAGAACTTGTAACTTGGATCAAGCGCTTTTGGTAGATTCATACAGAAAACGGCAACGAACAACAACAATGCGCTGTGAATCTGGTAAGTCTTTATTCATCGCTTACTTCCCTTTTTCCTATTTAGAAAAAGTAAAAAAAAATTTACCTTCCTAATACAGATACAAATGTCACTGTTAAAAAGTGAAGTGAAAATCTACTTGGTAGGATTCTTCCTAAGGGCTATAGAACTTCTAGACCTTAAGATAAATTTTATTTTTTTATAAAATATTGTTGAAAACAATATATATTTTATTATTATTTTTTAAATTTATAAAATAATTAAAATTCAAAGCAAATAAATACTTGGTCAAATGTTTAAAATGGGATATGTTTGTTTAAGTTTTTTAAAGCATATTTCACGGTGAATCAAAATAATCCTGTGCATCGCGAATCACATGAAGCATTCGTTTGAACGAATCAAACGGTGATCCAAGCACCATCTTTCATCAAGCCATTAATATCCTGCCACCTCAACACTGATCGATCCATTGTCCAGTGTAAGCAATTGACTCAGTCTCACCGGTCGTCGCCGCTCCAAAAAGAAAAAACAATAAATTGATAAAAATATTAAATTATGTACGGATTATTGTATTTTTAAAATTCTTTTCTTTTCTCATTTTTAAATATAATTCCAACAAAATACTATATTTTATAATTTTTTAAATCAAATATTAACATATACCTTAGTCATTAAGGTATAATTTTCTCGTGATTTTATATAATAAGAAAAGTTAATAATTATTTTTGAAATATTGTCATAATCTTAAAATTAGAAGTTTTTCATTATATATATAATTTATGTTGAGATATTAAAAATATAAATTGTTATAGTCACTCTTCTAAAATGTAGTCTCTCATAAAATTTTTAATGAACTAAAAAATAAATCTAAAATCAATAATTAAAATTAAAAAAAAAAAAAAAGAATTATAACACATATAACAAAAAAGATTTACCTAAATAAAATAATAATAATAAAATATCCGATCACTTCAGGAAGTTTCCGCGTATTACCGTAATAATAAGAAGCCCGCCACCACTCCCTTCGCTGCTTCATCCCCATTACTTGGTTTGACCAAATCAGCTCAACTCCGCCATCTCTCTCATTTTTTTTTTCTCCCTGCGACGGTCTTTCAGCCGTCGCTGGTGGTCGGAGTCTGCCGATCTTTCCCAAATTCAATTTTGATTGTGTGGATTCGTCGAGTTTTGGAGCGAATTTTTTCGCCCTCGCTAACGATTTTGTCATAGGATTAGGAGTTTTGATTATTTATTTATTTATTTTATTGAGGTGTTGTTCGTAAGCGATTTGATGTCAACCGTGTCGTCGTCGATGGGATTGTGCGACGAGGGGGATTGGCCACCAGGGTTTCGGTTTCACCCGACAGATGAGGAGCTGGTTCTTTATTACTTAAAGTTCAAAGTCTGTAGACGCAAATTGAAGCTCGATATCATTCGCGAGATCGATGTTTACAAGTGGGAACCCGGGGAGTTGCCTGGTAAATAAACTTTCCTTCCCGCGCTTAATCTGATCGATTGATGATCTTGTGGTTTATCTTTGACCTATTCTGTGTTTGACTGAATTTGCTGTAGATTGATTTTATTTAACTGTTGAGGATGGATTTTGGGATCTTTCTGTACCTATTTGCGTGATTTTCGTTTGATTAGTTTCTTTGTTTGCTGATTTTGCTTTGCTAGAAGTCAAAGCTTTGTTCAGAAGATCACTCAAGTTCTTCATCAAATTTAAATTGCATCTTTCGGTACATTTTTCCCGTTCGGTTGTTTCTATAAGTCACGTATCTATTCTCATAAATCGTAGTTGTAGCTATTTTTTGTTGCTCCTTTCTGTTTTTCTTATGAATCATTTCTATTCAATGAGTTCTTATTACTGGAAGGAATCATGTAATAGCCGAAGACATAAGCCCCTTGTTTTTGGATTAGGAATTTAATTGATATAGCCAATTCATCATCTATATGGTAACTGATTATCGATAATAATCCTTTTTCCCATAATTTTAGAAAATTGGTTTCCCTCTCTCTGTAAATGCAAGTCTTGTTCTATGTTTTTGGATATTAATGAATATTGCTAGTTTTTCTGATCATGAATAAATGAATGCAGGTCAATCTAAGTTAAAAACTGGTGATAGACAATGGTTCTTTTTCAGTCCTAGGGAACGTAGATATCCAAATGCATCTAGATTAAGTAGAGCTACAAGAAATGGCCACTGGAAGGTCACGGGAAAGGATCGAATAATAAAGTACAATTCACGTAATGTTGGTGTGAAGAAGACCCTGGTGTTCTATCAAGGCCGTGCCCCTAATGGTGAGCGGACTGATTGGGTTATGCATGAGTATACCTTGGATGAAGATGAGCTCAAGAGGTGTAAGAATGTAAAGGTAACAGTGTGTTTAAGCTCTTCTCTTGCTTATTATTTTCTTGCAAGATCTTGTTTTACTAATCTTAAGCCTTTGTTGCAGGATTACTATGCGCTCTACAAACTTTACAAGAAAAGTGGACCTGGTCCTAAAAATGGTGAGCAATATGGAGCACCATTTAAAGAAGAAAATTGGAATGATGGTGAATGCCAAGTTTTAGTTCACTCCGACGCTCAGGAGCCACAAGTGAACATACTTGATGAGGTTACCTCTGTCGATCGTGAAAGAGCGAACGTTCAAATACAGCTTTCATCAGATGATATTGAGGAACTTTTGCAACAATTTACAAATGATCCTGTCCTAGAGTTGCCATCAGTCAGTGGTATTCATCAATTTGACTCGGTCGTGCAGGTTGGCTTCCCTGAACATTGCATTCTGATATTCTGTTCCCATTTCCATGTTAATTTACCTTGGTGAATAGACTGGTCATCACTTTGAGATAAAAATGTTTCTTATTCGATTGATCATATAGCTGTAGGAATTGGGAACATCGGAACGTATGAACTGCATATCTAAACTTCTAAGTGTCTATTGTCCATAATATTTAGAATCTTTGACATATATGACATATATGCTGTATTTCATTGGATATTTTGTCGGCCATTCCTTTATATGCTTTATTTGTTCAGTTTATCAGTTAGCTTATGATTTGTGTACTTTATTTGTCTGTTTAGGTTGATGACAAAGAAGAAACTGCAAGTACTATGATTGATACTTACTCTCAGAATCACATACTTCCTGAAGCCGATAAAGTACTAAACTTAAGTGGCCAGCCAAGTGATTTGCATCCATGCTTCCAATTTACCCAGGCAGGTCTCTTCCAATTGCAATCCTTTGAGAGCGAGGTATCATCGTCTCCCAAATATCGTGAAGAAGAAGATTTCTTGGAGATCGATGATCTCATTGGTCCTGAGCCAACTCTCGTGGCAAATGTCAACCCTTTGGGAAATTCAGAGTTCGATGGATTGAACGAGTTAGAGCTGTTCCATGATGCAAATATGTTTCTTCGCGACTTGGGACCTGTCGTCCCAGAAACGTTTTTAGATCCATATTTGAGTGCTGACGGTGGTATTCTTGTTGCCAACGATGTGAATGGCCATTTGCAATATGATCAGATGGGCAATGGGTTCTGGGAGAATGAGACAGAAAATTCCTTCAGCTTCCCAGAACCGCATCAACAGTTTGGTACTCAACCAAATTTAGGTATATAATTCAGCTCAAACTTGATATCTGCCCAGTTTTAGCAAACATTAAGCAGTCTACTTTTACTAAGCTGTTTCTTTCTGTTCGATTTTCGCGAAGTTGCTGGCTCGATTAGCTCATCGACACAGGGCTCTTGCTCAGATAAGTGGGGTTTGTTTGATAAGCCATTCTATACTTCAAATGGCAAGAGACCCCTCTTGTGAAATATTGAGCCAGCTTCGACAGATACCTAGAACGAGTATTCTTCTCGTACATTGTGTATACTTCTCGTACATTATCGAATTCACTGATACGAAAGGAGCTATTCTCCAATTATACTTGTCAACCTCATCATAAACTGCCATTTTGGTGCCAATTCCAGGTGCCATTTTATCAATGTGAAGCAGTGGGGCAGTTGCTAATTATGAAACTTTCTGGTCTTGTTTAGGTGTGGGATATGAATCTGTAAGTTCTGCAGCACCAGAAATAAGGGATAACCAAATAGCAAACGGTGGAGGCAGTTCTGCAAGTAAGTTCTCTTCCAATTTGTGGGCCTTTGTAGAGTCGATACCGACCACCCCCGCTTCAGCTTCCGAGAACGTCAACCGCACTTTTCAGAGGATGTCTAGCTTTAGCAGATTGAGACTAAATACCCTGAACACCTTTAACGCCAATGTCGCCATAGGTAATCCCAAAACTAGCGCGAGGAGAACGGGTACGAATAAGGGATTCTTTTTATTTTCAATTCTTGGAGTATTGTGTGCCATTCTATGGGTGTTGTTAGGAGATGTTAGATTACAGGAAAGAGGCATTGCCTCATGAATCTGCTTCATTAAAATTCTGCCATCTTCTTTTATACCTTTATTATATGCATATCTTATAGTTCCAATCTTGGTGGAAACTGAATTTTGTATGTAAATTATAGCTCAGTGATAGATGAAATGAGAGTTATAAGTCTCAATGGTTACGAGGAAATATTAGTGATCGAATTCAATTCATAGGTCTATCTCAATTACAGTTTTTTCTTGTGTGCGAGTTCTGTTTTGTATAGCTCAGTTACGGATCTAGTAATTATACTAAGAGTAGCTTGAAAATCGTTTAGATGAAATATTAGTAATGGATTTTAATTCACAAGTCTATCTTAATTACGATTTTTGTGTGTGGAGTTTCGTGAAGTATAGCTGAGTTATGACAGATGTTAGATGAGAGTTTTAAAGGTAGTAAATTATACCGAGAGTAGCCTGAAACGATAATCCATGGACTTACCTGTTTTGAAAACATAATCTATGGACTTGCGTGTGTCGAACATCTTTAGACTTTATTTAAATTCCATAAAACATAACCCATAGACTTGCCTGTTTCGAAAATATCTTTAAAACGATACAACAAAAGACCCGAAATAAAATTAATAAACGTTTAACTTAAGATCATCCTATTCTAGTAAGTCTAAGAAAATAAATACCACTATTCTACATGTGTCATGGTCTCGAGTTGCGATGCCGTCGTCAGGAATGTTTTGCCTTAACCTGAAAAATATAAAGTCTAAGAAAATAAATACCACTATTCTATGCATGTGTCATGGTCTCGAGTTGCGATGCCGTCGTCAGGAATGTTTTGCCTTAACCTGAAAAATATAGTAGCATGCATGTGTCATGATCTCGAGTTGCAATGCCGTCGTCAGGAATGTTTTGCCTTAACCTGAACAATATAGTAGCATGAGGCTTGATTATTTCTAGAATATCCAGTAAGTGACCCCTATCGGGGTTATGCAACAATCACATGCAATGAGATGATGGGACCTATCTTTCAATCTGTCTTCCTACGGTACTGTCATAATGGGTAATTTGGACGTGTACCATATACTCTACACACAGCCCATACGTGCGGGTATGGGCTTACCAGTCAGTTCGTACACCGCTGGGTCACCTTACTAGTCGGGCAAGCATACACTGGGACACTCTCTAGGCCGAACACCCGTTAGAACTAGTAATCGTCACGACAACGCTATGCAAAACATAACGATCGTTGTCCTGCCATTGGATGTACGCGTCCGTACCCTCGTGGTGGAATAGGAGTATCCCCCAATGCATGAACACACATAATGCATGAGGTCCCAAATATTTCTACTTTTATCATTAATGAATATAGCCCCGCTATCATTTTTCATGCTTAACATGTCATTTCTCATTTTTCAGTCTGCATATCACACATAATCCTAACGGGGTTACATTTCATGTCGTTTATCGTGATTTCATGTCATATATCACATGTTGTTTATATTCAGAATTATAGTATCATTCACGCCAGAATAATCTAGACACATCATAAACGTCATAAACATAATACATCATATCACATTAAACAGCATACATTCACATTTCACAAGCGTACTTAATCGAGTATAACAGGCTAGCATACAATTTAATGACACGTGCGAATCCACGGGCACGTGCCAACATACAACATACAAAGCGTAACCTACAACAGGTGAGCCACTTACCTGGTTAGCTTAAGTCGTTGTCACGAATATATTTTTAATGAAAGTTCGATTCCGTTCTTTGAAATCCAAGTCAAGAGCCCATGACATCAGTTTTAAGTTTGAACTCTATAAAATTATCTCTAAATCTAAATTGGTTCATTCTTAAAAGTCGAAATGTTGTATATATAATGCTATTTTCACTAAATATCTTATTTTCTATTATTACGTAGTGAATATATTGACAAAATTTAATGAAGTTTCTTGTACTCTGATATTTCCTATTTTCTTTTTAATTCTGCTCACCAAATCTTTCCTCAATCTTTTCTCCTCACTTATTGTGTAAATAGATTTTCATTATAAACGGACATTACTCCTACCCAATATTTATTTTCTAAACATATATTATTGGCCAATTTTAATAGATTATTTGACTAGATTTATAGTACTCTTACAACAAAAATCTAATTAATTGAATACATGAAAATGAGATTTGATTATTACAGATCTTAAAATATTGGATAAAGAAAAAAAAAAATCTAATCCTAATGATAAAGGAAAAAAGAGGTCTGATCCTAATAAAATATTGGACAAAGGAAAAAAAGATTTTATTCCAATAAAATATTACAGATATGGTAAAATATTGGATAAAGAAAAAAAAGATCTGATCCTAGTAAAATATTGGATAAAGGAAAAAAGATTTTATCATAATAAATATTGGATGAAAGAAAAAAGATCTGATACTAAATTAATTTCTTATAACCATAACTATCAACAGGAAATCTGAAATAGGATACGGATGAAAATTTTTAAACCATTTTTTTTTTATCAAATTTGATATTTTTCTGTTTATTTTTAGACGTGAAGAAGAGATATGGGTAAATTTTATTTTATTTATTTTTTTTTAATAATCTTTTATTATTTATTTATTTTGACTTATATTTTTTTAATTGGCTATTACAAATTATATCAAAATATCTACGGTAATTAGATAAATAACAAGCCCAAAATTCAATTTTTTTTTAATAAATTTAAAATCCAATGAAATTGCAACCAAATAAACAGTTTTTTTTTTTTATTTATTTTTATTTTTATTTTTATTTTTAAATCATGAGATAAACAAAAAAACCGAACAATATAAACTGTCTACATTGTTTTTAAAATTTTATAATAAATCTTTGATATATTTTGTTATTGAAAATTTAAGAATCCACATCAACATAAAATTAAAATATTTTACTTAATAAAAATAAATAAATATGTGAAGGATCTATTCCCACATAAAACTAAAATTTAAATATTTATTAAACTCAAAATTAAAGATTTTTTTAAAACTAACTCATATTTTAACCGTAATAATAATAATAATAATAATAATAATAATAATAAATAGATCTATACTTAAAAAAAAGTGTATGCGTCCACCTTATTTATTTGACCAAATTTATCAAAGAAGCCGATTTTTTTTTTCTTTTTCTTTTTTTCTTTTTAATTTTCAAAATTTATATTAATTACTATTCGCGAATCGCTGACTAGTTTCGTCTCAAATAAAAAAAGAATATAAATCCCCGAAATTATTGTATTTATTTATTTAAAAAAGAAAAAAGAGACGAAGAAATATTAACACTTGCAGAAAGTGGGGCGGCCTCTGGAATTAAATCTGGTTGGAACAGGATCTTCTCGGAACGTTTCGTTCTTCTTCGCCGTCGCCGTTGTTTCTGTTTGGAATCTTCCAACGTTCATTCGATTTCTTCAGAAATTTTTGCTGCTGAGGAATAAACTTCGATCACTTACGAACTCAATTGATCTGCGTTTCATTTGCGGAGCTTTTGTGTAGTTTTGAGGTGCAGAGCATCAGTGGGAGTCGGATAAGTTCAGAAAGTGTGCTGAGGAGGAAGAAGATGAAGCAGTGCTTCACCTTCTTCTTCTTCTTCTGTTGATTCATGGCCTCGTCTCAGCACCGCTGTGTTTTCGGTATGTTATGTACAGTTTGTTTTTACGTTGTTGATTTTGATTCTCTAATTTTGCGCGTTGATTTGATGGGGGAACTGTTTGTGTGTGTTGGAGAATGGCGGATTTGAGTTGTATATCTCGGCGAATCTGTAGTGTTGCTTCTTTTTTTTGTTTTGTTTTGGTTCAATTGTGGCGGCTTTCTTAATCTAAGCACGGAAGGTTGGGCTTTTTTGGTGATTTAATTGCTCGTTTTCTTTTGTGCGTCTTATGGTGTTGTTAAATTTTGATTTCAGTTGGGAATATACCTTATGATGCTACTGAAGAGCAGCTTATAGAAATCTGCCAAGAAGTTGGGCCCGTAGTGTCGTTCAGGTCTGTATTCTCTGCTCTTTTTCATGGCTAAAACTTATATTGGAGTGAAATTTAGGATCTAGAATAAGATTGAGAGCTTTCAAGAGGTGAAGTTGGGTTTTTTTTTATATAAATCTCCTTGAATTTTCTTTAGTTTCCTTGCTTTTTATTCTCTTGCCATCATCCTTTTCTCCTCTGCGAGTAGATTTTGTACCTATGATTCACTTATTCCTCTCAGTCTTGTTTCGGGGGTTTACTTCTGTCATTCTCCATCTGCGACAGATTGAGTGGCTTTGTCATGCTGGAATAGAATTCTTCGTTTTTGCTAGGTTTTCTACAGCAAGCCCCTGTTAAGGCTGAGAATTCGTTTCATGATGGTTTTCTTTAGGCCAGTTACCCAGATGATAGGGTTTTATCAACTAAGTGATATACATATAGTCTAGTTAAATCTATGACATTCCCGATAAGTCGCCTGTCAATTTCATCCAAATCTTTCTCTGTCTGATAAAAGGATAATTTGCCTGTCAATTTCATCCAACTCTTTCTCTATCTGATAAAAGGATAATTTTCCTATGTCTGGTCTGCTTGATTGAGGGGGTGTAGTGGATTGCAGTGTACTTGATTAGAATTGAAGTGTTTAGACTGTTATATCTCATCACAGACAGAGCCATTCATATAACAGGTGTAACTCACTTTTTGGTTCTATCATGGTACACTGTGATAAGGGGCCTCTCTTTGATCTGTAAAAATTGAACTAATGTACTATTTTTAGAATTTGAGCCCAGTGTTGGAAGCTGTAACTTTTATCTAATTGTAGTATGTCAATCTTGAAGCTTCTTAAGTCTCCCATCCAAGAAAATGAAGGAAAAGGAAAGTAACTAAGTGCAGGACATCAATTATGAGAGTCACTATTTTTTAACTTCTGAGTCTCTTATCCAAAAAGATTTTTTATTATCATATTAATTTATCATTTCCGTCTATTGTTTGCCAGTACATTTAAAAGTTAAAATTAATAGTTCCTTCCTTTTTCAGATTAGTTATTGACCGAGAAACTGGAAAACCAAAAGGCTACGGGTTTTGTGAGTACAAGGATGAAGAAACAGCTTTGAGTGCTCGTCGTAATCTTCAAGGTTATGAAATTAATGGCCGGCAGTTACGAGTTGATTTTGCTGAAAATGACAAGGGTGCAGACAGAAATAGAGAACAGGTGAAGTGTTTAACCTCTTCTGATTTGTCAATTTGGCTAATTGACTGTTCTTATCCATCCAGCTAGTCACATTAGAGGTTTTTGGCATTATTTTCAATAAAATACTTTAAAACATTATTGACTGAATTATATGAAATTTTAGATTATAATGCTGCCAATATTTTCAAGGAATGTGCTGTAGATATTAAATAGATATAATTTTTAAAACCTTGGAGGCTGCCTTAATTACTCCGCTTAGAGTAATTTCCGGCTAGGAGTTGAAGAAATCGGTTCCAAGGAGCCTATTCTGCAGTCTTTACTCTGATACCTTTGCTTTTCAAGTTTAGAATGGATTCAGATGTGTTTGATTGCTCTATAGGCTTCTTAAGTGCCGTGAATGGATTTCGGAATTTGATTATATATATAAAAGATTGTGATATTATCCCGAGTCCCAAGTCCTGACATATTGATTTACAAGAAGAAAAATCTTGGTCCTTGTGAATTTGTCCTTGGAAATGCTGGCAATGTCCTTCCAGAAGAAAAGGATTATATTTTTTCTTTGAAGCTATCTACATAGAATTTCCATGCTTATTTTAATGTTTTTATTTCAAAAAATAGAAAGACAAATTCAGTGAGTAGAGATATATATATATTAATTGGAGAATTTCTGTCGACAAGTATTCCAAAGATAAATGCATAGGAAATATTTCAAAGATCAAATACTCTTGGACTGATAATAAATAAATAAAAAATCCATCTTGAGCTGCATTTGCTTTTTCTTCAATTATCGTCATGCTCCTTTCCCATCAAATGACTTGTCAAATTGATGGAACTATACATTTGAAAATCAGATTAGATTAAAGAATAAAAATTCTCCTTTTATGTTCCCTTCCACCAATATACCCGGACTACATGTAGCATGTTAATTATTATTTTATTTGAAACAATTTTTCCTTTTTCAGGGTCGTGGCGGGCCTGGATTGGTTACAAATGCTGGTTAGCTTTCTTTATCTTAAACGTCTTTTGGCTTATGGTTTGTGCAAGAAATTCGGATTGTTTTCTTTAAGTTTTGTGTTAACATTAAAGATGCTCATAAACAATTAGGTGGCCCAACAGCCCATGGGGAATCCAGTCAACTTCAACCAATTGGTCTTCATATAGCAATAACTGCTGCTGCCGTCATGGCAGGAGCCCTTGGTGGTGCACAAGCTGCTTCTAATCAGAATATTTTGCAGAGTACAACAATGCCCAATGATCCTTTAACTCTGCATCTGGCTAAACTTTCTAGGAGTCAACTTACTGAAGCTATGTCAGGGCTAAAGGTAACCTTTTGAGTATGTTCCCTCTTCTCTCCTCATTCTTCTGAATGGCTCCTGATGATTGGTATATTGTTTGGACTTAGGTAATGGCTACACAAAACAAGGATTTAGCTCGTCAGCTGTTGCTGGCAAGACCACAATTGTCAAAAGCTCTTTTCCAGGTATCTGTTTACCCTTTCTCTTTTGTCGTTTCTTCAAGTGCGGAGATCCTCCACAATATCTTATGTTTGTGACTTTCTTTTTCTGTAGAATCCTATTTTCCTAATTACTACTAGTTATTCTCTTAGTTCAGTGTCAATTCCATTAAATACGCTTTTATTTCCAAAGGTAGGTGATGCTCTTATTTAAGCTACCCTTTAGCATGCCTGTTTTGTTTAAGCTACCGTCCAAGGCTGCCCCGACTTTGTTTAAACTTATTAGAGATTTATTTTGGGAAGGTTCTAGAGAAGAGGGTGGTATGTACAATAGAAATTTGGAGAAACTCAACTTTCAGCTAAGGAATTCAGCTGTTTTGGCTGAATGAATTTGGAGATGTTGAACGAGGGAGATGCTCTTTGGCACAATATCATTGTTGGTAAATTCTATAATTCACAGGCAGATTCTATTTGGCCAGGACAGATTATTGGAGGTGCTCCTTGGCGTTTCATTTGTCCCATGATTTTGCTCATTACAGGCGCCTTGGAAATGGCCTTTACTCATCCTTCTGGAAGGATTCTCAGTTGAGTGGTTGCCCAGGCTTATCCAAGATTTTTTCGGTTAACTAATAAACCTAATCTTACGGTTGCACAAGCTTGGAACATTCTGAATGTTGCATGGGATTTGAGTCTTCATAGTCATCTAAAAGATATTGGAGGTGGCTGAGTTTAATTTCTCCCAATTTCTTTCCCTCATAACTTTTCGTTGAGAAAATGACTCTTGGAATTGGTCTCTGGGTACTTCTAATTCCTTTACAGTTAAATCCCTATGAATAATCTAGTTCATGCAATCAGTCCTTGTTCAAACTACCCTTACTCAGTGATTTGGAAAGAAGCTTATCCCAAGACAACAAACGTTTTTTCGTGGTAACTTTGTCTTGGAGAATTAATACGGCCAATCGATTTAGAATGCCTCATTTCACTCTCTCCTTGTTGTGTGATGTGTGTTTGTAGTTCAGAGCATCCTTGCCATCTTTTTGCTAACTGTTCTTTTGCCTCTCAATATTGGGTTTTCATGCTAGATATTTCCCTAACTATTCTTTTGCCCCTCACTATTGGGTCTTCATGCTAGATGTTTCTGGCTGGTCTTTGGTTTTGCCAAAAAACGTTTTTTATTCTTGGAATTCAGTGTTTGTCGGCCATCCTTTTCATGATGTGAAAAAGAAGCTATGAATAGTCTTCTTTTGGTATCTTTAGTGCGAAAGGAATGAGAGACTTTTCCTGGAGGCTTCCCTACATTTAATAGGTTCTTATAACATTTTCCTTTTGTAATTCCCCTCTTGTTGATGGTAGAATTTATGAACTCATTTCATTTCATTTAGGAGTGAGATTGTGTCCAATTCTATTATCTCTGTGTGAAAGCAATGTTGATGAATTTCTACCTTATGCTACTCTTATGATCTTATTGTCTACATGCTTCTACATTCTAAATGCGTTTATGCCATCCATTTCTTCCAATTCTAGTAGTTACATGGGTTAACATTAATACGAAAAAAAGAAAAGAAAACTATTAGGAGCTATTCATGACGTGAATAAAAATATGAGATTGAAGGTGACTGGTGAAATCTAGGTTGTTTTTTAAATGTGGATGGAGGCCATAAACGTCAAGGAAACCAAAGTACCAATCTCAAAACCTAATTTTGGGTTAAATTTTGATTGAAAATCAATGTTGTTAGAATTACAATAGCTTTTTTTATTTAGAGAGAGAGACAAAGGAACAGAAAAGACTTCAAATAAATATTTGGGAGAAAAGATTGCTGTAATGTGTTTATATTTATCATTGTACCTTACTTCGTTGACAATAGTCTTTCTTTTTCCTCCAAATTTAATGGACTATATCTCTTTTCGTATGCAACATCAGCTGAGCATCTTTATTTTCCATCTTTTCTGAAATTTTGTTTGCAGTCACAGATAATGCTTGGAATGGTCACTCCACAAGTGGTATTTCTCTTCACTGCTTGTATTTGCCTTTCCTTTTTTCTGCCTGTTCTGTTAATTGCTGTTAAAATTTTCTCACGAACGACCCCGTTCTTTTATTGTTGCAGTTGCAGAATCCTAATTTACGGCAACCTTCAACTCATCCTCAGCTTCCTTTGCATGACATTCAGCAGGGTCAGTCATCATCCCTTCAAATTCAACCAGGGCTGCCCCCTCTTGCACCCAACAGAATGCAGACTGGTTTTGTACCTAAAAAAGAAACTCAAGTATCTCTCACGCCTCAAAATCCTTTGGCTCCCCATCAGTTTTCTGCGTCCCAACGCCCTCCGCTTCAGTCTCAAATTCAGCCCTCACTTGCTTTACAAGGCACTTTGACCGGAATACCTGGAGGCTCATTGCTTCCTTCCGTAAGTTTGCCGGGAAGTATGTCTGTTAGACAACAGGTTCAGGTGCCCACCTCCGCCTCTTTAAAGCAGCACATGCGTCCCCCTTCTCAACAGTATTCAGGACATGGTGGAGCTGTAATTCCAGGGCATAATGCTCAGATTGCTAACCCAGAAGCTAAACCTTCTCTTCTGCCTCGCCCTTCCTTACCAGATGCAGACTTTCAGGTGATACTTTATGTTATTTTTTTGAAAAAAAAAAATCGTAATTTAATATATAAATGACTCAGTACTAGAACATAGGTGTCAAAGCTATCTTAGCAAAAAAATCACGTTTTTCTTGGAGAGCAGGTGGGCGCAGTTTGCTTCTTAACCTGGAGTCTACCTTAGATAGAATGACAAGTTAACTTTAAGCTTTAACTAAACGCAAAGGTGGAGGGTGAACAATAATACAACTAACTCTTGTGTTGATGTTTTGCTGGCTGTTATAATTGTAAATTGAAGTGTTCTTAATTTATTTTCTTTCACATGTATGATCAATAACTGTGGCTTTTCTTATCGTGGTCGTAGCGTTCTATTGATGGTTATATGCTTAATCGTTTTTTTTTTACCTTTTTAAGAAAAAACAAACTTTTCATTTGTATATGAAAAAAACAAAAAAAAGGTGAAAAGTCTTTGGAGTGTGCTCCCCTTGGTTTGGAAGTCTTTTTTGTTTTGTTTTGTTTTGTTTTTCTCGGTTATGATAACGTCTTCTTGTTTCTGACTTGCGCTTCGTAACAGCCTGGCTCCTCCGCAGCTTATGGTGCTTCCCAGATAGTGGGCAGTGATGCTGATAGGTCTTCTCAGGTACCTCTTGGTGTAGATGGTAAAAGAAAAATACCTCATGGCTTTTCAGGAACAACTAATCGCCCTGTAAAGCATATCAAATTAGAGGATGGAAAAGGCAGCCCTTTCTCGGCCGGAGGTCTAAGTGCATCAGTAGGTAACAATGGAGCTAGACAACTTGGAATTGCCTCAGACCCCAATCTTCCAGGAATTCAAATCTCAGAGAAACCGACTTCAATGGTACGCGATTTATTGCATTGCAACGTTCCTAATTGAAAAATATTTACTCACTTTCTTATTCATCTTAATTTGGTTGAATTTGTGGCTGCAATTTCCATTTTTCAATATGAGTTTGTTCTTTATAATTCTCTATCTGAATTAGTTCTTAGCTCTCAGTGCTCATGTCAAATAGGAGAGTTATGTAGACTTTCTAATTAAGTGCTTGCTCATTTAAGTGCTTTTAGAATTGTCAAAGTCACTTTTGACTATGCAATGAAACACATTGGAAGTACTTTGGCTAAAAGTCGCATCGACTCGCATGATTTCATGTGTGTGTATGTATGTATATGTATGTATGTATGTATATGCATATATATATGTATGTATATTCTCCAAGTTTGTACTACTTTTATTCATGAGAGCAATAAAATATCTTGTTTTAGTTCAAGCCTGTGGCCCAAAATCCTCATAGCAGAACAACATGATGGATGTGGGTTGAGAATTTTATCTAGCTATCAGGTTTAGTTCAAAAGCATCACCATTTTCTTTGTGTAATTGCATTCATAGCCAAATCTGTGTGCTTCCCGTAGACAATTTTATTGATGATTGAAATTTACAAAAGGGACGTATAATCCATCCATAGTGTTTACAGAAGACCTTTCCAATTTGCAATGAAACTACTGCTAGAATGTTTCCCGTTTTAGTGCTTCCCATTTTCGTTCCTACGGATTATGAAACTACTACTAGAGCGTTTCAGTTTGTATTAATTTGAGTGCCTCGATTCATTCTTCTTTAGTTTCTTTGTTTTTATTTTTGTATTCTTCCTTTTTTCACTCCCTGAAGTTTGTATCTTGAACCTTTTGTTTTTTTCATTAAGCAATGAAAAGCTTGTTTCGGTTAAAAAGAATGCGTCACTGTGCCAACATTTATGCATGTGAAATTCATCATTCTGGTGAAATTTATTGATTTTTTCAGCATCACAACTGAAAGTTTCTTGTTCTTTTCCCTAATCTTTTCCCTCCACAGCTTCCCCACGACGTCGAGTCTGCATTACTGCAACAAGTTTTGAATTTAACTCCCGAACAGCTTAACTCGTTGCCGCTCGAACAGAGGCAGCAAGTTATTCAGCTCCAGCAAGCACTTCGCAGAGATCAAATGCGACCATCCTAGCAAGCAACTTACCGTCGATCAACCCGAACTCTTGCAGCTCGACTCCAAGCAACAAGTAGATTGTAAAATATTTGGCTCCCCAAAGATTTAACGAGTGACAGTCGTCTAAACACCTGTAAAATTATGCTTGCCAAAGTTGTCCAAAACCGACGGGTCCTGCCAACGGGGTACGAGTTTCATAAACAACATTCATGTAAGGCTTACAAGTTTGTGATTATAGTGATTCCTGAATAATAACAATTCAAGATAGGGTGGAAGAATTTTGATTTTTCTCAGGTCTCTCTTTTTGCCACTTTTGCACCCCTTTCCTTTCCTTTCCTTTCCTTTACATCGTTTAATCGTCGTTTTCAGATTCTCGAGCTGCCATTTTATGGTTTCGGGTCATTGTTTCTCTGCGTTCTTTTGCTTGGATCTTAATTTTGTTCCTTAATGTCGATGTTCGTTTTGTTATATGTAATATTTCATTAAGGATTTGGTTAGTTTATAAAAGAAAAGTTGCTAATTTGGATTCCAGTTGGGTTTCTGAAAATCATGCTTGTTAATTAATTATCCTTGTTTCATATTTTGTTCGTTGGGCTGCAAGTATACAAAAGGTTCATGTTTTTAAACATAATCTATCTTTCACTATATATAGTAATTTTCTTTTATTTTTTCGATATCACTCAACTTTCGAAAAATTACTCTTTTTAGTCCTTAGGTTGTTTATTCCTTATGTTTAAAAATATAACATATTTGCGTTGACCAGAACGATGATTGCGCTTGTTTTAAACTCCTATAAAGTCACAAGGTTTCTGTAGGTGAACCGGCGGAATTATCATTGTTGATGCCTAAACATCAAATGACCTATGAACATGTTTACAAACTTTTTGTGTCGGAGCATTCATGCCCCCTCTGATACCTAAACCAAAACCCGCGCAAGTTGCGCCAAGGAGCTCAAACGAATAAGCTTGCCTCCTGCCCCGGTCTCGGTGTGTGAGGGGCAAAGCATTATTGTTGTATTATTTACGACTCTCGGTATTTTAGTTTGATATTGCAAAAAGTTCTTTTTTTCCTTTTTAAATAGTAACTTAAAAACAAAAAAAAAGAGGTTGGTGACTTTTTATCTTTCTATCTTCTCTTTCGACTTTTACACTCTTCATAGGTGAAGGACCCTTTCCTTGGGTTCGCCAAGAATGTGCGGGAACGTATTAAGTATTTGTTAGAGGAAGTTGTCGTGGGAGGGGGTGGTGGCTAGCTAGGTTCTAAAGTGAGAGATTTAGGTGAGCGTTGAACGTGCCTCGATGAATTTGTTTGGGATTGGTATAAACAATGGTTTTTTCGTATTCATAGTATTTATAATCCGATCTAATAAATTATTAGATTTTTAAAATAAATTATAATTTTATTATTTAAAATATTTGAAGTAGTTGAAAAGATTTATTAGGCATAAAATTTAAATTAAAAAGATTATTAATATTTGTAAAGTTCATACACTCCGTAAAAAAGAAAGTGTTCTATTACAAATATACACACCATCTTTTCCTTCTTCCTCCGTGCCATTTACGCAGAGCCCTAAACCACCTCTACTAACCTACCATTCCTCGGCTCCGCCTCCTCCTTCGGCACACCGCCGCCACCGTCAAACTCCATTCTCCAAATCAACGCTCTCTCCGACGGCCGGAACCGCCGCTCTACCCGGTGCCATTTTCGTCGTCTTGTTCCTCTTCTTTCACTCGCTCACCGCTGACGTCGAGGACTCTGCCGGCTTCGATCTGCACCTTCAGATCCTCTCTCCTGACTCCTGCAGCGATTGTTGCTGTTAGGGTTAGGGTTAGGGTTAGGGCGGTGGCGTAAGTTCGTGAGTATGGCTTTAGCAAACTCGCAAGCGGGTGAAATCATGGCGCATAATGCGATTCCGCACCCTATCCCTAAGGTTTCCCTCTCCCTACGCTTTACCATTGAAACAGATTTGGATGCATTTCTATCCTATCATTTACACCATTTATTTGATATACACATACAAATTATAGTATTATTGTCCGAAAAATTTAAAACTATTTCCACCGACCAACACAGAATTTGGTTACGTCAAAGTAAAGTATGATTAATCATGAAGTTGATTGAGTCACCGATCTAGGTGCATCTTGTTGATCTTAGTCATTCTATCTCCATGACTGCTCTCACATGTCAGATAATAAACAATTACCTTTTTTAAGCAATAAACATAACTTTTAGACTCTTAAAATTGTCACTAAAATTAAAAATTGTATCAATTTAAACTTAGAACTTTCATAATTTGTGTTATTTATTTTTTAAAAAGTATTAAATTATATGCCAGTAAATTCACCTATCAATTAAAATTAAACCCTAAAATTGTTCTAAGATTAAAAAAGCATCAATTATTGCATGTGTAGCTAAAATTGTTGTAAGTAAATCAATTTAAGCTATCGATTAAAAAAAGCATCAATTATTGCATGTGTAGGTTGATTAATTTAATCTAGACGTCAATTATTTGAAAGGAAGTATCTAAATTGATTCATTTATAAAAATTGAATTTAATTGATATAATTAAAAATTTGAAGGCTAAATTAATAAAAATACATCAAAATATGCCTTAGACTTCCAAAATTTTAATAATGCCTTCAAAATTAAAAAAAAATTAAAAAAAGTTTTATAAATATTATTATCATTAATTTTGAAGGGAAGGGTTAGATTTATTTCAAAAATATTTTAAAAAGTTCTATTAATACCATTGAAGTTTTTAAAAAAGTTTAAAAAATACAAAAAAAAAATTGATAGGAATTTATTTTAAAAATATGATTGAATTTTAAATTTTTTTATTAATATGCTTCAATTTAATTTAAAAAAAAAATACTATTATTAGTATCATGAATAGTATTTTGAAAGTTCATTTTCCATAAAAAAAAAAAAAAAAAAATTCTAAAATTTTTAAGGTATTTTTGAAAATTTAAATTTTTTTTAAGGATACTCGGGTATTTTTTTAAATCATTTCAAAATTTTTAAAAATTTAAGAGTATTTTAAAAGAAAATTTATATAAAAAAAATTAAGAGTATAATTACAACTTTTATAAAATTAAAGGATATTTTTTTAGAAAAAAAAAAATATATTTTATTAATTTTAAACATAAAGAAACATTTTTTTTTTCAATTAAAGTGAAGTCACAAATGGATATATTCATAAAAGTTGGGACTTTAAATGATTTTTTTGATCTCGTAGCAGCAATACTAATAATTGAGCTTTAAAAACTGCCTTTTAACAATTTGGAAAGCGCTTTTCTCGTTACACAAGCGTGGAGTGGATCGAGTAGCACTTTCTCATCAGCTGCGCTTCCCTTATCTCCATCACACTTCCCCACCAACCTCCATAGATCCACACCGCCGCCATGGCCGACATGATTGTCCGTTTCGGAATCATCGGCGCAGCCGAGATTGCTCGGAAGGTTTCTCGTGCCATTGCTCTTGCTCCCAACGCCACTCTCTCGGCAATCGGCAGCCGTTCCGTTGAAAAGGCCTCCAAATTTGCCGTCGATAATGGTTTCAGTCCTCAGGTTAAAATCTATGGTTCTTACGAAGCTGTTCTTGACGATCCTGAAATCGATGCTGTCTATGTTCCTCTTCCGACTAGTCTTCACTTGCGCTGGGCCGTGCTCGCTGCCGAGAAGAAGAAGCACTTGCTCCTTGAGAAACCTGTAGCGCTTAATGTATCTGAGTTTGATAAGATTCTTGAAGCGTGTGAAGCCAATGGAGTGCAGTTCATGGACGGTACCATGTGGATGCATAATCCTCGTACGGCCTTGATGAAGGAATTTCTCTCCGATGCAGATCAATTTGGCCAGCTCAAATCGGTATGTGATTCAAATTCCATTCAGAATGATGTAATTCATATACTGTACTCTTTGACTAACTGCGATCGTGCTGGAAACTTGAGATATTCGAGTCCTTAGTGTTATAGCTATTTGACAAATTTCTAGATATTTGCCTCCTATTACAATTTACCTGACCTTTTAGGAAACTATCTGTTCAAATTTTTCCTGCACGGATTGTAAATTAGGGATGTTTTTCGTAGTCTGGTCTTTCCTGCTTGGTAAATGCTTGTGCACCGGCGTACAGGCAGGCTGCCCTGTTGCTCATCCAAGTTATGGTCATGGTTGAACAAGATGAGACGAAATGAAATGGGTGTTGCCCTTTACCTGACATATGTACGCTTTTCTAAACAAGAAACAGTTCAATTTGTTGATCAAATGAAGTCACTAAAGATGGAGGATCCTACCTTTAGGAATATTACAAACTACTTTTCCAATGGGGTATGAGAGATGTGAGGCTATAATTACAAAAAGGTGGATACTATTTACATGAATGAAGTGCTAAAAAGTAGTAGAGAATATAAGATCGGTGCTTGTTCCTTTTATGAGTAGATGCGAGTATTTCTCGTATCTAGCTTTGTTTATTTGACGGGGAGAAATCTCTTATTGCTCCCTCTCGCATTCCCCGTTTAGATGGGGTTTCCTGACCTCGATTGGGTTAGATCCCTGTGGATTAAATGGACATCTCTATTTCAATGATTGACAAGTAAAAGCGAGAGAAAGACCCTTTACTTTATACTCTCATGAGCGCACTGGTCTTTACTATTAACATTGCAGTTGTTAATCTTAACATTGCATTTGTTTGCTGAAAAACATTGCAATTGTACGCATGGTAGTTCTGATATATGGTACATATGTTATGAAGTTTGAGTGAACTAGCTCTATGATATAGTTACGAAGAAAAAGGTTAAACTTTGTTAATATGTTTTGTACCAATCGTTTGCACGTGTTTTCGTTGTACGATCAATGATTAGAAGTTCAAATTTTCTTCTGGTTTTGGACAATTCATTGATTTGTAGATTGATCCTTTTTCTGTTCTGAACATCATAGGTAAACAGTGTTTTTTCTTTTGCGGCTGATGCCGACTTCTTAGCTAATGATATCCGTGTGAAGTCCGACCTTGACGGTCTTGGTGCTTTGGGTGATGCTGGATGGTACTGTATTCGTTCCATTCTTTTTGCTGCCAACTTTGAACTGCCTAAACGAGTGATCGCGTTTCCTAATCCTGTTTTGAACGAATCGGGCGTGATTTTGTCCTGTGGAGCTTCTCTCTTTTGGGACGATGGGAAAATAGCAACCTTCCACTGCTCGTTCTTGTCGAACTTGACCATGGATATCACCGCCATCGGAACAAACGGGACATTACATGTGAATGATTTCATCATACCTTATGGAGAGAAGGAGGCCTATTTCTGTACCAATTCAAAATCTGGTTTCACTGAACTTGTGACTGGTTGGGAACCCCTACCAAGCAAACATATAGTCCCTACTGATCTTCCTCAGGAGGCTCACATGGTGAGAGAGTTTTCTCATTTGGTTAAAGAGATCAAAGCAAATGGCTCCAAACCCGAGAAGAAGTGGCCGAACATCAGTCGAAAAACTCAGCTGGTGCTTGATGCAGTGAAGGTGTCGCTCGATGGAGGATTCAAACCTGTTGAAGTCGGACCGTGATTCCTACGGTATTCTCATTTGATCTTGTATTGAACTTCAATGTGTTAGTCTATGATTGTGATTAGGTTCCTTTGCACTTGAAGTGGTTCTACCAGTCTGATATATGATTGCTTGTGCTTGTAACTAGTCTTTAGGCTTGCATCAAGGATGAAAAGCTCTGCATTTATCAAGATTTACTCGAGTCTTGAAGAGCCATAAACTGTGAGAGAAGCCAATCCTTGAGAATAATTATATGGTTGATCTTTGTCAATTGATCTTATGCTATTCAAATGTTTTTTTACTTCAATTCGGAAGATATTTTAGAGTCGGATTAGGTAAATGATGTCTATGGGATGGGGACGGGGACGGGGATGGGGATGGGGATGGAGAAGCCTTCTCCATTCCTTTTCTTGCCATATATCTAAGTGGTGGTGGGGTCGGGATTCTCCGTCGATGTGTTAGCTAATTGGGATAAATCTCCTAACTCTATTCCCTGTTTGGGGTTGGGATTCTCCGTCTATGTGTTAGCTAATTGGAATAAATCTCCTTAACTTTGTTCCCTGTTTGGGGTCGGGATTCTCTGTCTCCGTTTAGCTAATGGGGAGAAATCTACCCGCTCCCTTTTTCATTTTCTATTTAAACGATAACCATTTGGGGTCAGGATTCTCCGTCCTTATTTGGCTAATAGACCAACTCCTTTTTTCATTTTCTATTTAAACGATAACTGATCCATAAGTTAATAAACATATATACTATGTTCTAAATAACATTTCTTTTTTATAATATAATATTATAAAATATTAAAAATAAAAAAGTTTAAATAATGGTATAATTTAATTCCTAAATTTTGAACCATCATAAATTTTAATTTTTTATTATAATTTCTTTAATAAAATAATTACCATTCACATATTCACATATTCTATTAAGTTACCGAGAAAAATTATATTGTTGGTTTTTTACAAATAGAAAAAAAAAAAAAGATTAAACTATAAAAATTTAATAAATGTTTTATAAGTGTGAAAATTATGGGTTTATAATTTTAAAATCGAGTTATATTAAAATATTTAGTTTAATTAAAAAAAAATAGTTTTAATTGATTTTAGATTTTAACGATGTATAAATTGATATTTTTTGGGCTTATTATTTTGTGTATAGGCACATAATATCTGTTTTTACGGAGAACACAGCGTTTGACAGATAAAATTCTATAAATCATTTCAAAGCAATTTCGCTCGGCCTAGAATTTCATGTTGTGGCCCAATTCGTCGTCCATCTGTTCAAGAAATTTGTGGAACCTGCCTCGTCAATCAGATCCATTTCCATTCTGATGAAGAAACATTGTTCGGTAGCCGAATAATCTGTTTATCAAGCATCAGAGATCGTTGCTACTTTCGGAAATCGACTTTTTCTTTAATTACATTGATTATCTGCTCGATTGTCAAGTCTCTTGTGTTTCCAATTCTTGTTTACTTCAAGATGATGGTCGAGGATCTCGGTATCGAAGCAAAGGAAGCAGCCGTACGCGAGGTTGCCAAGCTTCTGCCGCTTCCGGAGCTTCTGCAGTCAATTAGTTCGATCAAGGCCGATTACATTACTCGTCAGCAGGTACTTGTTTTCAACGA
This sequence comes from Cucurbita pepo subsp. pepo, assembly GCF_002806865.2. Classification (NCBI taxonomy): domain Eukaryota; kingdom Viridiplantae; phylum Streptophyta; class Magnoliopsida; order Cucurbitales; family Cucurbitaceae; genus Cucurbita; species Cucurbita pepo. Next base: position 18,071,815 of record NC_036638.1, read on the forward strand.
TTTTTTTTTTTTTTTTTTTTTTACATTCTTCAACTCTTGTGATCTTCTGCGACATCTGCGTGAATTTTCTATTGCTGAATTTTTGTTTCCAGTTGTGCTGGAGCTTTGCTGGCAGTAATTCTATTGATAGGATGTAGAGCAAGTGATCCAAATTTTCTTTTATGTTTTGTTGAAATAGTTACTGCAGTTGATGAGTCTTTGATTTAGTTTAGTCAAGAAATGCTGGAATGTTGCACCATCACTCATCTGGATAGTGATTTTAGCTATTTTTTCGGACTCAAAATTTCTCAATTCCTCACCTGAAGACTTACCTTATGCATTTAAGACTTTAGAGCACTTGCACTTAAAAATCTACTTCATCCTCTCATTCATAGGAACGTATAGGGGACGTAGTCTACCAAATTCCAGGGGTTGATGCTTTTAAATAGTTGACAAATAATGTACTTCTGAGAGCGATGAATTAAAAAAATTTGCTGCAAACACAAATCGTGAATGAAGGTTTTAACTATTACACTTGTCCATGCTATGAATTGCGGATCTCACTTAAGCTTCACAAGATGAGACTAATTTTTGCTTGCACTTAAATTCTCTGGTAATCAAGTTTGGATGTTGCATGCTACACCGAGGTACTCTTGATCATGTGAACACCAGAACATAAATTCTCCCCTTTTGCCTAATATTGCGGCATAGTTGAGGTACTTGATTAAATTTCTCGCTGAAAATGCAACATATGTTTTATAGATGAAGAGAGTTCTGTAGTTTATTGTTGCTGTAAGCAGTGTAAAAATAGATTTAATTCAACTTCCTGCCATAGTATCAGTTAATTCATAATTGTATCAATGCTTATAGTTATTGATTTCAAAATATGTTTTGTACAGATGAAGCGTAATTGCCTGTATTATGATGTTCTATTCTGGCACGATTGCTGTGTGCTTCTGAGTGTTTTATCTTTTTGCTAATCATATTATGTTTTCCTAGTTTTCTGGGGTTTACTGAAAATAGTTAATGCTTCATTTTCAGGCTAATGATGCACAACTCAGTACAATGGTTGCGGAGCAGGTATAGCTCACAGCTTCTTCCATTATTTCTTTAGAGATCTGCTGTCTCACCATTGTGCATTCCCATATTTACTAATGGACTAAACTTTCAGAGATGCACTTGAAGATAAAATAGCTTGTGTTGCTCAAAAAGTCTTGCTTTCCCAACGTGAATGCAGGTTGAACAAGCACAAGCTGGACTGGAGTCGCTTTCTTTATCTGAAAAGTCAATAAACCAGCTTCGAGAAAACTTTATTTCAATTGAGAAGTATGAAAATAGACGCACTGGCAGTCAAATAATGTTCTTGATTCAAGTATCGTGATAACTCAATTGCCTTGTGCATTCAGGTTATGTCAAGAATGCCAAACATTAATAGAGAACCATGATCAGATAAAGCTCCTTAGCAATGCAAGGAATAACTTGTTAACAACCTTGAAGGTCAGCCTTCTCCTTAATTATAAATGTAATTAAATGCTAAAGTATCTCTCAAATGTGCCCTTGGAATTTAACATACTCTTGGATGATTTATGTGGCTGTCCTTTTATCGTTTTTTTTCTTTTTATTTTCACAAACTTTTAGGTCTTTATAGCATTTTAGTCGCATTACTTGAGAAATTGGTTGTAAATTGAACTTACACACGTGGGGTTGCAATTGCATCAAGTACCTAGGCCATTAATTTAACAATCCAACAATCAACTTTTCTTCTAGCAAAATCTTCCATGTCCAACATGATATACTTAATCCATAAATCGATTTTCTCGCTTCAAGTTCAAGACCTTTTAATTTTATTTATTTATCTATTTGTTTTCTCTCCATGGTGGTTAGCTGTATTTCTATGGTGTTATAGAACTAATGTTCTATGCCTTGAATAGGATGTTGAGGGCATGATGTCCATATCTGTTGAAGCGTCTGAGGCCCGAGATTCTTTGAGTGATGCAAAAGAGCTTATAAACACTTACGAGGTGAAGTGGTCTTATTGTAGTTGTTAAGGTTGAAAAGTTTTCTCATCATTTGGACATTTGTGCATTTTTTTTTTTTTTTTCCAAAATAAACAGCGTAGTATCTTCATGTAGCATTTCATGCATTTATAATCTGGCCCTTATAATTCTTCCCATTACATGCACACTTGTCACAGAGGCTAACTGCACTTGATGGAAAACGGAGGTTTGCTTTGGCAGCTGCAGCATCTCACAAAGAAGAGGTTGGGAGACTAAGGTATGCATCTGTTTTTCTTTTCCCTCTTCTTTTTGTTCTTTTACCCTGAATGTAGATCTATCCTATTTTCGTTAGGGAATAAAACAAACTACCTGGTATTTGCAATTACATGCAAATATCCTCTAGTTTAGTATCCATTTGAACATCCTATTTGGAATGAAAGGAGCTCTAGGATCTTTCAAGACAAAGAAAGATCCCCACATGAGGTCCCAGAGGCCTCACTTCTTTTGGCTCTTTATTGGTGTAGAAATAATGTTTACCAGCAAGAGCTTAAATTCTCTTCTATCCAACTGGAGAAGTTTTCTGTAATCTATTTGGCTGAGTTTTCTCTTTTGTATCCTTTCATTTGATCAAGAAATTGTTTCCTCTCCAATTTTTTTCAATATCTGATCTGTGGTTAGTATTGAAAAATGGGATTTTATAAAAAAATCTTCGTAATTTTTTTTTTATCTGTGGCTGCTTTTGCCTTGTAGGGGTCTGGCCCTTCCTCCTTTTGTACATTTCTTACTTTCAATGAAATCCGTTTCATTTTTTTTAATATCTCTAACCATGTCTAGAATAATTTTACAATAATGGAATTCAATGATAAACTTAAGTGGCCTACTTATTTGGGTGTTCGAAGTTTTTAGAGGAACTAGCTATTGTTGGTGGGACAATGGTAAGAGGGCAGAGAGAATACTTCAGTCTTTAGAAATTCTCTATGGGATAATTTCATTTATTAGGATAACAAACGATTAAATAGACTTAGGATGATGGTCATGGTGAAATTTTATGTTTCATTTTGTTTCTATTTAGTTGTTTAAATCAATGTTATTTTATTATAGTTTTATCAATCTTTTTTTTCTGATACATAGCGTGACCTTGTTCCTAACCTTTGGAATAAACAACAGAGAATATTTTGAAGATGTAGATCGAACGTGGGAAACATTTGAGAAGACCTTATGGGAACATGTGTCCAACTTTTATAAACTTTCTAAAGAGAGGTACATTGTGAATAGTTTCAATGATATTATTAAATTTAATGTTGTCTCTTATTATTTGAATTTCTAGATTTTTACCTCCAAAAAAGATTGATTCTGTTATATGAGACATTTTTTTTGTCAACAGTTGTGTTTTTCTTGTTTAATCTAACTAATTTATTAACTAATTTTATTTGTTTGTACCTCATTACTTCTTGGAGGTTGATCTTGGACTATAGTTTTCATATTCTTTGATTTGGTGTCCCTTTGGAACAGGGAGGTGTAAATTCTGATTATCTTTTCTAGATAAAATGTCTAGTTTGTATTATATAAAATATTAACATTTTTTTAATAGGAGAAAATATAGTATAATGAATAATGTGATAATTTTTTTTGGGGGATTTACACTTATTTTCTAATTCACGAAGCATTTCGTCATTTATTTTTCCCTCCCATGTCTTTGTGCCTAGGTATCCACCCGACTCTCCAACATTCATTTGTCTCAAAATAACCTTTTGTTAGGCTCCTTGTATCTAGGGGTTGGCAGATTCACAAAAAGATGGAGTGAAATTCAAACATCCCGATGTGGGATTTTTTGGGGAGGAATTTTTTTTTTCAAATAACTGTTTTCTTGCCCCATAATTGGTGTATTATCTTCCTAATATGCTGAAATTCATATCTTCAGGTTAGCTTGTGGAGTCATTTTGGATTTGATTTGATGAGTGTGAAACGACCATTATCTTTATAAATTTTTTGTTTTGGTGGAAATTCAAAGATGATATCTATGCTTTTGAATTCTGAAGTGAAGACTCATGAATATTCTACGAGTTAATATAATAAAAGAAAAACTTGTACATATCTGGTATGTACTTTAGAGGGATTTTTGGGATTGTGACTTGCTGAGGAAGACGTGGGAAGATTTTATAGGGGAGCAATCATGGCTTCCTTAAGGTTGGAAGATGGATTCCTCCTCCCTCACCCCTTCCCGTTTGCTATGAACAATATAGAATTGAGTAGCCAAGTTTTGTTAGTTATGTAGGTGAAATCTTGCCAAATTGTTGTGATAATAATTTAATGTCCAGTACAAAAGGTTTGTGTGTGTGGGTGATTTAAACAACTGTAAAATGGGTTAATATAGATAAAAATATTCGGCTGCAGAACTTATTCATTTATAAAGCTTCATTTGTAGCCGTAATTATGATTTTGATCCTTTTTGTACACTTTTTCTAACTGTGTTAATTTTTCCACTTTGCAGTCCACAAACATTGGTTCGTGCTATAAGGTACAGACATATTGACATTTGCCAATCTTGGGCTAAGTTTTGTTTATTGTAGTAATTCAGTTAGAATAGTCATACATATGTTTTGGATCTCATAATGCTGAGAAAGAACTCAGAAGTTTGTGAAGAATTAGAATCACCTATCCTTCTATATTTCCAGTTTCCTGATTATCTGGAAAACCGTATGGTATTTAAGTACTCCCTGGAGAGAAAATTTAAGAGAGAGAGAGAGAGGGAAACGATGAAGGAAAAGTGGTGATATCTTTAGCTGTCTGTTGATACTTCCTCCATTTCTTTTATGTTTGATGGAGGTAAAAGATATCCTTCATTATGCTATGTGATGCTTTAAAGGTCATGTCTAATCCTATCCTTCATCGGCTCTATTCAATAATCACATGTGAGAGAAAATGAGGGCTAAGGGTTCTATCAGGTTATAGAAAAATTTATGTGATCTAAATCAGATACAATTGGTCAGTCTTTTCTTTTTTAGTTCAGGACAACTAATTTTTGACATGTAAAAAATGATGGAATTTTTTTTATGTGACTCTCAACTCTCAACTCCCATGAAGAAGCTGAAAGATAGTATTATTTTTCTTGTTCAATCTTGTAATTGTACAATATCAATTTTCTTTGCATTGACAAGAAACTTCGTAGGCTTATATGCATTTTGGTTTGTTCCACTATTGAAAAAATTCTTGTTCAATCTTAGCTACCCTATTACTTTTTCATAACTTTACTAAAGGTAGGAGGAACAAAAAGGTGAACCTCAGTGCAATTTTATTTTCTTACTTTCTGAGGTGTTTATATTTTCTATATAGAATAACTGCCATTTGATGTGGGGATATGATGAAATGCAAAGAAATCCTCAATTAATTGATAGAAGTTTCTGGGAAATCCTTGTTAGAATTTTTTAGGATAGCTAATTTGACTGATCGAAATTATTTTGTGCATATGTCAATTATACCTTTTTAGAGTCGTTGAAATGCAAGAAATTCTTGATCAACAACTTGCTGAGGAAGCAGCTGAGGCTGAGGGAGGTGGCGCAATGGCAACTGTAGCAAACCCTCGCAGAACCACAAAGTATATATTTTAACATGTTTAACTCATTTTTAGATAAATTATTTAGTGTTATTTTGTTGATCAATAAATTTTCAATTTAACAAACCAGAAAAACCACCACAGCAACAGCTTCTTCTAGAAACCTTACACAGCAAAAATTGAAGGCTCAGGGGAAACAATACAAAGACAAATGCTATGAGCAAATAAGGAAGACTGTTGAAGGAAGGTTTAGTAAACTTTTGACGGAGGTATTTCTCTTCAAACTTTGTATGGAAAAAGAAAATGAAATATACTTTTTACCGTCTTGGCTTCTTGTTAATGTGTCTCATGTTTAATTCTCATCAGCTTGTTTTTGAGGACCTGAAGGCAGCTTTAGAGGAAGCTCGAACGGTACGCATCATCAATTATAAACCTTCTAGGTTATTTTTATTTTTATCTATCTCTGGTTTGGAATGAGGATCAGCAATTATGTTTTCTATGTAAAACTAATTGGCCAGATAATGACGTCAAAAATGATGGGTTAAGCTTTGCTGTGTTGCAACTTCATGAATCTTTTATTCTACACCCGTAGGAAGTGATTCAGAATGACAGAATATCTGAGTAGATTTTTAGACGGAAAAAGAATGAGAAAAACTAATGTTGCACCATTAGAACTACTTACACTCGGAGAATTTGGTGGTACCTGAAGTTGGTCTATATCATGCAGTCCAAAGAACAATTTTATAAACAATCAGAGAAAAACCTATATTGGTGCTAACTATACTATTTTTGTGCTTCGGGTGTAATTACAAAGTTTCTACTTTGTATAAAGAGCGCTCAAGATTGAGAACACAGAAAATCCTTAAAATTTAGATGTTGTAGTCTGATAAGCATTAGAATCATTATAAACAAAATAATTTAATAAGTGGATATGTGGACGTCAAGATCATAGTTTTTGCCTCTCTACTAATAGGAAAGGTTACGAAATTCAAATATTTCTGGAAATTATTGATGTTTAGGTTAAATATATATTTTAGTTCCTATGACTACTGGAGTTTTTTATTTTATAAATATATTATTTTTAGATTGGTCCCAAATCTTTAAATATTTCTTCCCTTATGTATAATGTATTGAATATTTTCAAATAATTCCTTCTTGTCGTAAAAATGATTTAAGTTAACTAACAAAATGAAGATGTAATGATAAAATACACTTCATTAATTCAGTAGAAAAATACCATATGTTTTAAATTGGTGAAACAGACATGCCATTCACATATAAACTAACAAATTTACTCCTTTCATATCAATTAGCATGCAGTAACTTGACCTGAAATTGCTTTTTGTTCAAAAAAGTTAACCCATTAAAAAAATTGCTTTATCAACAAATTACAACCTCCTAATGACACCAATTTTAAATTGATGTATTCTCATTCTTTTGACATTTAGTGGTTGCAAAGATTTAATTGAGAACCGTTCAATGCATAAATGATGAAATAGAATTGTTTAAAAGATCGATGTCCAAATAAGGGAAAAAAACCAAATGTTATGAAGTAAAATATATATTTAGCCTTGATTTTTATTTTTCTTAAAGACCTCAGACAGTTTATTTACAAAAGAAGAAGACCCCATGTGGATTGTGGACCATTCAGACAAATTAAAATCATTGCTTAGAGCTCACTTGGTTATTATTCACTTTTAAACGTCTTTGATGAGTTTCCAATGGTGACTTGTATTCACTTGGTTATTCTTCTAGTATCATATTATATATTAGACTCTTTGCTTAATCTTCCTCTTGCCATTACAATTTTTCACGTTTTAGATTGGAGAAGAGCTTGGTGATGTCTACGACTACGTGGCTCCTTGTTTCCCTCCAAGGTTTGCTTGTCTGATTACTCTCCTTCAGATTTATATGTTTATCATTATTTTGCGTAAGAAACAAGACCTTCTTTAAGCCCAACAAAAGATCCGCAGTAACTGGATTTGTGCTTCCTCATTTTAGCTTGTAAAGACTATGATTTGAAATTTCTTGGTAGCTGATAAGATACCTTGTTTCTTTGGATAAAATTATCATTTTTAGTTTTAAATAAATTAACCTCCCAACTTCTGATATTATGCTTTTGTAGATATGAGATATTCCAACTCATGGTCAATCTGTACACTGAAAGGTTCATTCAGATGCTCAGATTACTCAGTGACAGGGCAAATGAATTGACCAATATAGAAATTTTAAAGGTACTGGTTTTGTCTAAGCAGTCAGTTTTTTCATCTTATATCTCTGATCCTTTTTAAGGCGATGAATGTTGCCCTTGACTTCTAGATTCCATCTAAAGTGGTCCTTCCTGTGGGCAGAGACCATGGTTTTTGGTTTTGATTGGATAACTAACATACATTTTTTTATATAGTACTCAGCAGATAACACAGAATCCTACTTCAGTATATTGATTAGTACGGGATAAAGAAAAGAGATCTCATAATAGTTTGCTTCTTAAGGTCATCGATATTTCATTTTGTGTGGAACAAAAACTTGTACCAAGGATTCTATGAAATATACAGCTTGATTAATTCATAGATTTTGTGATATTGTATATCCCCGTGGAAGAAGAGGGGATTTGTCCCTAGCTTTGGTCATAATATTTTCAAATCATATTGGCACTGTTCTATATATATGCCAAATGGGTTGACCTTGCTAGTCTGAACAAATTGTTTCTGGATATTTATTATTGAGCACTTTCAGTAGTATTTGCAGCATACATATTTGTCATTAATAGCTTTCTTGCAAATAGAACAAAAAGTGCAGTAATTTGCTAAAATCTCCAGTTCCTTCTCTAGGAATGATTCGATTACCACAATTTTAAGTGATATCATGTTATTTGAGTGTTTATCATCACATGAAAATCTTCGTTTCTAAATTTTACTTTTCTTCCCTCGCTACTGGAGTTAGGTTACTGGTTGGGTTGTAGAGTATCAAGATAACCTGATTGGACTAGGTGTTGATGAGTCCCTGGCCCAAGTATGTTCTGAGAGTGGTGCTATGGATCCCCTGATGAATTCTTATGTTGAAAGAATGCAAGCTACTACAAGGGTAATGACATAATACGATCTGTCTATAATAATTTTAAAGATTATGATGTTGGAGTCACTGATCATTTTCAGCTGTTATCATTGTTGGTTCTTATGATCCCTAGAAATGGTACTTGAATATCTTGGAGGCTGATAAGGTTCAACCACCCAAAAAAACTGAAGATGGCAAGCTGTATACACCTGCAGCTGTTGATTTGTTTAGGATCCTAGGTGAGCAAGTACAAATTGTTCGTGATAATAGCACGGATGTCATGCTTTACAGAATTTCCTTGGCTATTATTCAGGTGCGTTAGAAATTTTTTAGCACTCATGATGTAACTCTAACTACTACTAAAATTTCATTAGCTTATTAAGTATAACATGCACCTTTTCCCTTTTGTTACTATTATTCCCTTTTTAAATGGTTATTGAGCCAGTTTTTTTTTTTTTTTTCTTTTTTTTGGTCCCAAGGTAATGATTGATTTTCAAGCAGCTGAGAGGAAGAGACTTGAAGAACCTGCTTCTGAAATTGGTTTAGAACCTTTGTGTGCAATGGTTCGTCTTTTCTTACATAGGATTCATTATATTTTTATGCTTGCATCGAAACTCCTGCTCTTACTACTTGATATTGAAAATACCTGCAGATTAACAACAACTTGCGTTGCTATGATCTTGCTATGGAGTTAAGTAATAGCACGATAGAGGCGCTCCCTCAGAATTATGCTGAACAGGTGATGCAATGTTGACCTCTGTGCGTTTTATTTTTTGTTATTATCTTGCACCTTGATGGTTAGATGTTTTCCACCATAAATAAATATTCTGAGTTTTTCTTGAGAAATAGATTATCCTAATGATTTTCTTTTTCTTTTTTTAAATCTTTACCTGCCTATTAATTAATAATTGCTACCCTATTTTCGGATTGAATTTGTAATCTCTGTGTTTTTAATTGAATTTTGCATGATTTAGATAATCATATTGGCTTGTTTTTCGTTTCCAGTTTGGCTTAAAATTGGAATATGAAAAGTGCAATGATGTTTGAAAAAAAACATATTTTCGACAGACTTCGCTTCTATTGGGTGTCCCTGCCTCCTCTCTAAATACTTTTGTAATTTTGATTTCGTGCAAATTATGCCCATCAGGAGTCATAAATTTTTTTTTGTACATCTCCTTTTGATTATTAAATTTTTTATTTCTTATTAAAGAAAAAGTGTGAATATCTGGGAAGATAGGGCCCTCAAAACTTATTTGATTTTGGTTTGTTTTCTCCCTGTATTTCACAGATAAATTTTGAAGACACTTGCAAAGGCTTCCTAGAAGTTGCCAAGGTATTGGATGTTTCAAGAATTTTTTCCTACGGTTGTTTGTGTTCTCTTTATCTTGATCCTTGTGCTCAAGTATATTATATTTCTGAGGTAGGTTTGAGTCAATTCTCCAACGAAATGCCATATAACCTGTACACATTGAACTTTAGCCTTTGCAATGTCAGCTATAAAAAATGTGACTGTTTTTAATAACTTATCAACATATTTAATATTATGTAAAATATTTATAAAAAAAAAAAAAGTTAATTTATGCCACGTAGCCATATGAAACTGTGCGTCCCATTCTTGTTAAAAGAATGAACGGAAATGTAACTTCAAATACCAATTGGAGCTGGTTTTGAGTGACTTTTTGAAAATTTGGGACCAAATGGACTTTTTGCTCAAATCTCAAGACTAAAACTGTAAATTTCCTAATAAAGAGTTTAGATTTGAGACAACAAAAAATATAACTTCCTGAATCTCTTTTGCACTTCCTCTGTGTCAAGGAACATTACACACGACTTCTTAGGAGTGATTTCGTAAAATCTTTTCTTTAATTTTTGTATCATGACAAAGAAATCTTGTCTTTACAATGATAAATCATTTCATTGCTTGGTAAATTACATTATAAGATCTTTGTTTGTACATCTATTTCATATTACCAGTGAAATGATTTATCGTTCCTAAAGAGAGAGAGAGAACCTTGCATAAAAAGAAGAGATGATCACAAAAAAATCACGAAACTTCCACAAATGCAAAAGAAGAGATGATCTGGACCCAATAAAGGGATTCTTTCTTTGAGTTTTGTTGTTAGTGCTTGTCAAAGAGATGACCTGAACAATTATATCATATTAATTGATGCTAGGAAGCTGTGCATCTAACGGTCAGTGTCATTTTTGAGGATCCTGGAGTGCAAGAGCTACTTGTCAAGCTTTATCAAAAGGGTAATTAATATTTCCTTCTTTCTCTCTTGCAATCCTCTGTAAGTTGGGCAGTATATACGTTATAGTTGGTTTGAAGGATATATGGTTTATAATCATACCATGACAAGAATAAGCGGTTCGAAAATTTGTGCCTTTGCCTGGGAATGTTAGATTTTTTTTAGGCTTATGTGTTGCGTTGAATTATTATTCTTTATCAGAAATTGATATATTGAAACTGGAATAGTAAACGAAATCAGAAAATATGTCTCATTGAATAATATATTTTGGATAATGTTGATTGTTTATGGATTATCTCTTGCCATACCATATAATGAAAATTGTTTTTACTCCTTTGTCTAATGTTTTTTTCCCTATATTTCGCATGTCATTTGTTAATATGTTATGTGTTATGAACTCTATTGTGCATAGAATTAGAAACAAAATTGACAAAATGGATAAAAAGTTTGGGAATATATTGGAGTATGGTATAAAATATTTCATTTTCGATGAATTTTTGTTTCTTTTTCAAAAAGTTAAGCAACAGTCCATCTGAACTATCAACTTTATCCCTTTTCCTATGATAGAATGGTCCGAAGGGCTCGTTACAGAATACCTAGTCGCAACGTTTGGAGACTATTTTACAGATGTGAAGATGTAAGTTCTCGTTTTCTTTTTCGCTTCAGACTATTTTACCTATTTTTATCCTTTTGTTTTAATATAGTTATAGGCTTTAAGCTTTACTATCTTCATATAATCTTCTTTAATGCTTAAGGTACATCGAAGAAAGATCGTTCAGAAGATTTGTCGAGGCTTGCCTAGAGGAAACTGCGATCGTCTATGTAGACCATTTGCTGACACAGGTTTCATTCTTAACTTCCCGACGCCTAATCTCGACTTCTTTGATCCCTATGATTTGAATATCTAAAAACCATCTTGTGATTCTAGAAAAACTACATAAAGGAAGAAACTATTGAGCGGATGAGGCTGGATGAAGAGGTCCTCATGGACTTTTTCAGGGAGTATATAAGCATTTCTGTAAGTCATCCCTGCAAATTTTATTGAAATACTCTCACGGCTAATTTTATTGCACTCTTTTTTTAGACACCGTAAGTGTTCAAATTTTGTTTTAGAATCTATTATCCGGAAAGAGGAAAAAAAAAATAGTCTCTGTTAGTTTTCCGTTTATAAATTTTGAATAGATATTCAAGAGTGTATATTATTATTTTACTAAATTCGATTAAAATTGACTTCAAACGAATGATAATAATTAATTTTAAGATTTATTGAAAGCGCACGAAGAACCAAAGTGATATTTTAACGTACATTTATTAATTTATTTATTTTGATCGGTTTTTAAACTTCTTTTTCTATTCTGTCTTTGTAACAGAAAGTAGAAAGCAGAGTAAGGATACTGAGTGATCTAAGGGAACTTGCTTCTGCGGAGAGTCTGGATACTTTCACACTCATTTACACCAATATCCTTGAGCACCAACCGGACTGCCCGGTAAACAAATTTCTTAAGATAGCAATTTTGGCTCCAGTATCTCGGGTTTATTATAATTTTGGGTTTATCAAATTACAGCCCGAGGTGGTCGAGAAGCTCGTTGGACTTCGGGAAGGCATACCAAGAAAAGACGCTAAAGAGGTATTTCTTTTATTTTAAACATCATATATTATTATATCATGTGAAACTTTACTACTCTCTGACCGTCACTTAGTTGGGAGTTAATATCGCAATTACTTGTTTAAATCATCATATGAACTATGGGTTACTGTTTTAAAAAACACTGGAAAACGAAGATGTCTAGGAAAAAGAAACAAAAAAATGTTATCAACAAGGGGAAGAAACTAAGTTATAAAACANCACTGGAAAACGAAGATGTCTAGGAAAAAGAAACAAAAAATGTTATCAACAAGGGGAAGAAACTAAGTTATAAAACATCACGAGAGTGGTCTACATGAGCTATCCTCTTTGAGGTTGAAGGTTCAAAAAAATGCATACCCCTACATTTATTGGGGTGCGGCTGCTAAGAATCAATTGAAAAAAGTAATAGGATTAGGAGGAACGGGTTCGAGTTATGGTGATCATTTGTCTAGCTTATAAGGTTTCATTCTAACCAAATATTGTGGAGTCAGAATGTTCTCTTGTGAAATTAGTNTTATTGGGGAGCGGCTGCTAAGAATCAATTGAAAAAAGTAATAGGATTAAGAGGAACGGGTTCGAGTTATGGTGATCATTTGTCTAGCTTATAAGGTTTCATTCTAACCAAATATTGTGGAGTCAGAATGTTCTCTTGTGAAATTAGTTGAGGTGCATGCAAGATGATCCAAACACCATGACTAAGCTATGATATCTTTTTATGAACATGACACGGGGCAACGCTATGTTGTAACGAAATGAAACGAGAAAANGAGTCAGAATGTTCTCTTGTGAAATTAGTCGAGGTGCATGCAAGATGATCTAAACACCATGACTAAGCTATGATATCTTTTTATGAACACGACACGGGGCAACGCTATGTTGTAACGAAATGAAACGAGAAAATATGAGAAACTTACATGGGGGTGGGGTGGGGGTTGTGGCAGGTTGTACAAGAATGCAAAGAAATATACGAGAATTCGCTGGTTGGAGGGAATCCGCCAAGAACAGGGTTTGTATTTCCAAGGGTCAAGAGCTTAGCACAATCCAAAGGATACCGATGGAGGAAGTGAGGTTAATTAAGTATCGTCTCTCCCCATCTCTCTCTCTCTCTCTCTCTCTCTCTCTCTCAAATTCATTTTCAGTTTTCCTTCATTGTTGTTCATAGTGTAGTGTTCTCTTTTTTTTTTTAATTATTAATTTTCTTTCAAGATTTTGGTTGAAAACTGGTGTGTAGAAGAAGAAGTCTTTCTTTCTTTTTACTCATTTTCATTATTCTTTTTGATTGTTAGCCTACTTAATGAAAACGAGTTATTTGCTATTATGGTATTATTATTTTTTGTTCATGTAACCCACTATTTGCTACAATAATCAATAATGGACATGTATGGGTAATAAAATTGGTCTTTTCTATCGAGATATTTGTATTTCATAGTATTTAAATATTCGAACCCTTTAACTTTGGATCTTACAATAGTAGAAAAGTGAACTAAAATACTACCAAAACTCAAATTATTTCTTTCTTTTTCGCATTAAATTATTTAATCAATTCTGATAGAATTAAAAAAAAAAAGAAAAGATTAAAACTTCAAACTAGCCATTTTAAGATATATTAAAAATATATATATATATAAAGATTAAAATTTGATATTAGAAAATACAACTTTTGTTGCTGCAGAATACACGTAAAAGATCAGGTTCCAAATAGTTCGTTTCTTTTGTAACAACAATATTTTATCGAGTTAAGTTCCACGTTCGACCTGTAAAGTTAGAATTTGTCAAAGAATATCGACATTTTAATCCTCAAAATCCACTCACCCATTCTCTAACAAGAGGTCCTCCTGATTTTAGCTGCAAAATGTTCATAATCTCTTTCCCATTCACAAGAGGTTTCACCTCCCACACATTTTGCAAACCTGAAAGCAACAGGGAAATGGGAGTTTCCCAAAGAGTCGGGTTAGATGCCAAAGATTGAACAAGGAAACACACAACATTTTCGTACGCTCAACGGGTTAAGGGTTTACCTAATTTAACGATCTCATTGTAGGCGACATCAAACAATTCTGTTCGCTTTTCCAGTTCGAAACGTCTGTTTAACAGATCTTCGGTATAATCTACATTAGCGGGATATAACAACGTGGCCAACAATAAAGCTACAGGCCAGAAGTCTTTAATTTCCCGCAAAAGAAGCCCTGCAGAGGACGAAAAATATGTCAACAAAGACAATCCAATGAATCTACATCCTAGAATCGAGACGACCGCTAAACTTTCTTTCAGAAATATCAATTATGCGAGCTCTTGATTGTGCAGTAATTCTATAACTTGATTTATATAAAGTTCTTTACAGTACCAGTCAATACTCGAATCCTTGACGTATCAGGAACATCCGCACATTCAACACCCCAATCAACGCCATTGGGTTGGATTTCCTCTTTCGATACAAGAAGCGGAATCAAGGTCAAAAACTTTTCCAAGGCGTGATGTAGTTGAACAACCTATATGGGAAAGATGTAATCAGATTCAAAAATCCGTGGAAGTGCGATAATTTAAATATATATAACCACAAAGAACAAACTAGTTCGGAGTGTAACTAACCGTTTCGGCATCGCTAACTTTTCGCTTAAGGGATTCCCGAAAAATATGGTTGACAACAGGAATCTGCAGGGCAGAAGATTCAGAATTTGAAGCAGCCAAAATATCTTAAGCACACAAAACAACATCAGTGAAATGTTAAATACCTTTTTGGATTTCTTATCTTTAAATGTGAATTTTCTGATTGGAAGGAAGAGAGCAGCATACATAGAGAGCCTTTTCTGTTCGTCCTATAACTCGAACGTTATAGAAAACCATTAGTAAAATAATTAAACACTGATAATCAATTTATGCATATAAAAGAAACAAAGCCATCACGGGACGAATTGCAGGGCATAAAACCCCTAATAATCTTTTCACTTACATTAAAGGTGACGCATTTGATTAGTTGGAGGAGGTTCCATGTGGCC
Organism: Cucurbita pepo subsp. pepo; assembly: GCF_002806865.2. Taxonomy (NCBI): domain Eukaryota; kingdom Viridiplantae; phylum Streptophyta; class Magnoliopsida; order Cucurbitales; family Cucurbitaceae; genus Cucurbita; species Cucurbita pepo. The sequence continues at coordinate 18,087,271 of NC_036638.1, forward strand.
TCTTGACAAGCAATGCAAAGCCTAACAAAAGGGGTAACCCAAAAACATGAGAGAGAGAGACCGAGTTTCGTTTATTCTTGTTTTGAAAGAATAATTATAATGCCAAAGATACAGAATGGAGTGATAGCACCCAAAGTGTTTGCTCTCCAACTTCTCGGAACCTCAGACATACCTCATAATATTATATACTTAGCAAACTACCCAAACAACTTTATGGCAAGATGAATCAAACGTACCTATTACACACGTCTGGTATTTCGGGTTCAGTGTTAGAAGGAAGTGTAAAGACAGTCCAAAATAATGTCAAATCACAAATGTAGCTCATTGCTTTAACTGGCTGATTCCCAGCCATCATGAGATCGATCTACATAAAACCAAGAAACAGAAGAACCTATTAGATCAAGTATCAAATCCAATATCAAACAACAAGTAAGTTTTCTGAAAAAGAGATATTCGATATAAAACTCACTTCGACCCCGATACGTTCTCTGCTAATCTTGGTAGCGAGAGCAGCCTTTACTTCTTCACATGATGCGGCAACTTTCAATTCTTCGTCCAATGTGAATTCAAATCTGGCACCTGAAATAATTACAGGAGAGTAAAGTAAAGGGAAAATCATGAATAAAGTAAACATCATAAAATCAGATGCAAGGTTCATATAACTAATAACACATACAGAAACGTATGGCTCGAAGGACTCGAAGCGGATCATCCATAAATGTAGCTTTCGGAGGTAAAGGAGTCACAATTTTCCCAAACTTCAAATCCGATATGCCTGCAATTCAAGGTTGTATAAGGAGGGGAGAAATATAGAAAATGAACAACTAGTACTCTCTTCAGACCTCAATTATCAAGGAAACCTCATATTCAGTCTGTTTTTTTATACATTAAATTGAACATTTCACCTCTTATAATTATTTTATGATAAGAAAGAAAATAAAACAAAGCAATTCTCAATATGGACTGTAAACAAAAGTAAATCAATACAAACCTCTTTTCGTCATATCTTCAACTAAGCTCGAGTTAATGTTATAGAACAAGCTATAAGGGGGAAGGGAAAAAAAACGACATTAACAAAACAAGAAATATAATCTGAAGGAATATAATATCTTAAATGGGCTATGCAATGAACAAAAATATACCTATTGATCGTTAAATCCCTTCTATAAGCATCCTCTTCAGCCGTCCCGAACTTTTGCTGTGAAATCAAGTAAATGGTTAACCTTCACGCATATAATAAAAATTTAGACAAAATATTCACCATTAGTAACAAAGAATGTTGTACATTACATGATCAATTAAAGATGTCGGCCAAAATATCGATAATCAATGAAGATTTCTGCACTCACAACCAGTCATCTTATGCGAAAAAATACACTATTTCTTACGGTATCAAGCAGAGAGATTTTAATCTCCATAACAAATATCGACATAATAAAGGGAAAAATACATGATCCAAAAGCTAAAGATTTCGTCATCGTTGTTTGACATTTTAGGGCATTCATCAACTGCATCTTTCATGCTAAAATTTCAACCTATAATCTTAAGCACAACTGAAATTTTCCTTTCAAACCACAAAAATTTGAACTTGGAAATCAAATGACTACATACCTTAGTAGGAATTCGGCTATTCTCACTGTATTCCTCACACCTCAAGTTCACAAAATCAATCCATATATCAAAGATACGCATCCTTGCTGTTTCTAGATGTTTTGATTGCTCAGGGTTACTGGAAAAACATAATTCGAAATTAGGAATCGCTTCCAAACTGTTCAAAAGAACCAAAAAATAAAGCCACAGCATAACAAACTTGAAAAATCATTCTCGTTCTTAAACTAAAACGCCTCCCAATTCCTCTTTAGTACTCCTAATTAGCATATAATTGCGCAAATGCACATGATTCTCGTACCATGGAATAACAGCGACTCCTTGCGCCTCTTCCCCAACTGTCAACAAATACTCTCTAACCTTGTCCACAAACTCGCTACCCAGCATGTTGTCCAGGGCGATGTCAATGTCGTAACAATCTTTGCCTAGAAGCTGTAAGGTAAATCATCCAAAAACACGATCAATTTAAAAAATATAAAAATATAAAAAAAATCCCCCAAACCCTAGAAATAGTTCGTGAAATTCAGGCTCATCAACAGCAAAAAAACTTACAAAATCTCAGAGAATTAGAGAGAGATAATGATAGAGAACGACCTTATCGCGAACCCAACCGCCGGCAACTCGAAGCTGCGTTTCGAGATTGAAGTGACGAAGAGTGCCAAGAAGCCTATTAAATATCTTCTCCTCGATTTCAGTGAGTTCAATCTTGTCTTTGACTTGAACGACTGGTTTCGGCGAAGAGATTGACGACGCCATTGATTTCGTAGACAGAATCAATGGAGGTCTGGTTGTTCTGGGGTATTTGGGGGCGCCAAGAGAGGTTGAAAACCTGGCGATGGAACTGCGGAACGAGAATGGCGGAAGGACGAGAGCGTCGAGTTTGAGAGCGATTTTGAAAGATTTAAACACTCTCATAGCTTTATAAAGAAGCATCCAATACCGCTATGATCTAGGACTCGTTCGGGATAGAAATCCCACGAATATATATATATATATATATATATATATATTTTTTTTTTTTTTTTTTTTTTTTTTTTTTTTTTTTTTTTTTTTTTTTTTTTTTTTTTTTTTT
>NC_036638.1:18090178-18096593 GCF_002806865.2 Cucurbita pepo subsp. pepo
TTTTTTTTTTTAATTTATCTCATCCATTAAAATGGATTAATAGGAAGGCTATTAGATTTAAAATATTTTTTATTTAGGTTAATTAACTATAGTTAATTTTAATATAATTTAATATAATTATTGTTCGCGCCCCCGCTCCCAATTAAAATATATTTTATATAGAATCAATTAGATTTTTCTAGTAAGAAATTGGTTAGCAATATATTTTATATATTTTATTATATTTTTCAGATTTTGTTAGCCGTATATATATTTTTATATATTTTATCTTATTGTTTAGTATCCTATTTAAATATTGTGAACATTAATGAATATTGGACTTTTGATCCCGCATATGTTTCTCGAACTTTCAATTTCACCTTTGTTTCTCATTCTTAACACCTCGTAATTGTTTCCAACACCTCGTAACCACGCCGGCTCCCCCTTAAATGGAATGGCTCTCTTAGTGTTACGTTGCACCCTGACCCGAGTACTCATGTATGTTCTTTTCTACCCGTAGCCCAAGAAGTTGACTTTATCAACACAATATTAGGGTCGTCTCCTTCATTCTACGTTGACTCCGACCACGGGCTGACATTTTAAGAAACCCGTTCCCACTGCTTTCATTGCCCTGGTCTACTAATGGTAGTGAAAATTCTCTCATTCCCTAATCGAAGACTTGGTTAGATGCAGGATAGTCTTCGATGCAGGATTTAGTCCACGAGGTGGCGTAATATCAAAAACTTATAAGAAAAGAGTAATTAACTTATGGCTCAATAATGGTAATAAATCAAAAAGATTTTAGTTTTACTGTGATCTTGTATGATTTTTCTACCTACATCCATTTCCTAACTGGGTGAGCTCAAGCATTTCTACCACCCTTTCTGCTCACAGCATCACATACCCGACATGGCAGCGTGTCGAGGCTTGCAGCACGGGTCATTCTATAGTTACCCAACATGCAGCATCGTCTCCAAGCATGGTACTCGGCATAAGCTATCGGGTCATTGGCAAGTCGCTTTACATAAGAAGCTAACTCTTCTAACGAGCTGAATTTAGACCCATCAATTATAGAATGTGGAGGGACAAAGTCCCAAACATTTGGGGCACCGAAATAGATAGGAACCGAACCAGAGTCTAGCGCGTAAAATAGCTTCTCTGTCACGTAACTTTCGGTCATCGTGTTTTCGATTGCTAGAACAAATTTGTAATGAGACATTGCGCAATGCAAATGATCCCACCATTTTGGGGTAACACTGCCATCATTTGCACATTCAGGGTACATAGAGAGGGCCATATCCAGTCCGCCTACATTGTTCAAGCACTTGCCAAATGAATGGTGAGGCAGCAAAGTTAGAAGCTTTTCAGCTAGCTGATTCCTTTCGGGAAGACAGCGGGACGACGACCAATAAACGAGCGTATCCTAAGAAAATATCAAAATTGTGAGTATCACATTCCTTACAAAGACGAAAATCAGATTGGTAACGAAAAAACTCACATTGTTTTTAGAAGACGATACGTGATAGTTTCGACCATTGTGAAAGAGTGCTCCTGCATAAGTTGACTGAACGTCGTCTTCTGCATGATAACTAACAAATAGATCCTCAAAACCCGAGCGCTTCCGACCAGCCTCGAGATCCATATATACGCGAAGAGGATCTCCCCTGCGCCTCTAGAAAACATTAAAGAGAACAGTAAACAATAAGGATGACCAAGGAGTTTGTATGAAATTATGTACAAAGGGTATTGACTAAGATAACACATTACCAATACCACCACCAAGCAGTTCTACTGATCTATGGTCAACGAATGCAATGATATGTAACATGCTAAAGCAGACGATATCTACTAGCGGTGGGCTTAGGCTGTTACAAATGCTATTAGAGCAATACACTAGGCAATGTGCCAACAAGGACGCTTGAGGAACGAAAACATTGGTTGGAGAGGGGAACGCATTCCTTACAAGGGTGTGTAAATCTCTATCTAGCATACACATTTTAAAACCGTGAGGCTGACGGCCATACGTAACAAACCGACGCGGACAATATCAGCTAGTGGTGAGCTTAGGCTGTTACAAATGCTATTAGAGCCCGACACTAGGCGGTGTGCCAGCAAGGACATCAAGCCTCCAAGGAGGATGGAATGTAAGATCGCACATTGGTTGGAGAGGGGATTGAAAACATTCCATACAAGGGTGTGTAAACCTCTCCCTANAAGATAACACATTACCAATACCACCACCAAGCAGTTCTACTTAGTCCTCGTGATCTATGGTCAACGAATGCAATGATATGTAACATGCTGAAGCAGACGATATCTGCTAGCAGTGGGCTTAGGCTGTTACAAATGCTATTAGAGCAATACAGTAGGCAATGTGCCAACAAGAACGCTTGGGGGTGGATTGTGAGATCCTACATTGGTTGGAGAGGGGAACGCATTCCTTACAAGGGTGTGTAAATCTCTATCTAGCATACACATTTTAAAACCGTGAGGCTGACGGTCATACGTAACAAACCGACGCGGACAATATCAGCTAGTGGTGAGCTTGGGCTGTTACAAATGCTATTAGAGCCCGACACTAGGCGGTGTGCCAGCAAGGACATCAAGCCTCCAAGGAGGATGGAATGTAAGATCGCACATTGGTTGGAGAGGGGATTGAAAACATTCCATACAAGGGTGTGTAAACCTCTCCCTAGCAGACGCGTTTTAAAACCGTGAGACTGACAGCAATACGTAACAAGCGAAGCGGACAATATCTGCTAGCGGTGGGCTTAGGCTGTTACAAATGCTATTAGAGCAATACACTAGGCAATGTGTCAACAAGGACACTTGGGGGTGGATTGTGAGATCCTACATTGGTTGGAGAGGGAAACGAACCATTCTTACAAGGGTGTGTAAATCTCTCCCTAGCAGACGTGTTTTAAAACCGTGAGACACGGCGATACGTAACAAACCGACGCGGACAATATCAGCTAGTAGTGGGCTTTGGCTGTTACAAATGTTATTAGAGCCCGACACCAAGTGGTGTGCCAGCAAGGACGCCGGGCCTCCAAGGGGGATGGATTGTAAGATCGCACATTGGTTGGAGAGGGGAACGAAACATTCCTTACAAGGGTGTGTAAACCTCTCCCTAGTAGACGCGTTTGAAAACCGTGAGGCTGACGACGATACGTAACGGACCTAGAAGTCCCTAATTGTTTATCCACTCTTCCAATCCCAAACCATTGAATTTAGATTCTCTGCAACCTTCATTTCCAAGGTTGAAGAACCAATTCAAGACGGGCCACAATCACTGAATATCAATGTTAAGGCAGGCCATAATCCATCAGATCATAGTGTACTAACTAATACTATCTGCAAGCTTCATGACATTATCAATACAAAGCACAATACCACCAACAATTCTCAGTTCAAAAACCAAGCACTTCTCAATATCCTACATGATTCAAGCTCTTAGAACTAATCATGGCTTCATCCAAACAGATCATAAGAACTGGATGAGGCAGAACAAACAATTATCCAAAATCGTGTAAAATGCAACAGACAGAGAGATACAGATAGATCGTAAAATTCAAATTAAGCTATGGAAATTGAAAGAATCGACCTGTCTCGGAGGCGTACTGGTCTCGAAGAACAAGGCGTCAGGTTTATCAGCAAGAACAGAAGATTTAGTCCAAAGACAACTCAATCCGCAAGAACACGAATACAAATTGTCTAAATTATCCGGAATCCATGTCCATCCTTTCACCAACACAGCAACATGAACCAATTTCAGAGCGCGACAATCACCACTAGAATCGGCGCCGACTAGCTGCAGCGAAGAAGACGAAGACCGATTACCCAAACCGCCGCCAATTTTCTCCCGAAACCGATCACAACCGACCTGAGAATCCCATTTATTAAAAGAGGTGATCAAATTATTAAAAGAGGTGATCAAATCAGTGAAAGGATCAGATACAAACTCAACGGCTGAGAGATTCAAATCGTCGGTTTGCGGTACGATGGAAGTGAACGCCGGTGGAAATTCGAGGAAACCAGTTAAGAGGAGGATGAAGAATGCGAGAGCAAACATGAAGATGACGGGGACGGTGTTGAATGGCTTCAAGAGCATGGTTGGTCGGAAATGGCGGTCGCCGGTGGGTCTTCTCCCTCCGGCGAGAGAGAAAAAATGGAATTAGTCAGAGAAGGAAGTCAAGACGTTCTAATGTTTTACGTTAGAGAATGCATTTTTTATTCCTATTTTCAATATATTTAAAATATTGTTAAATTATTTATGTTTTATTGTTTAACCTTTATTATTAAACCCATTACGATAATTTTAATACAGTCGGCCCATTGGATTGAATGTTAGGCCCATGGGCCTAGGAAAAGGGTTTAACCGCAACAAATTCAATTGGGCCGGCCCATTAATTATAATTTTTTGAAAAAATGGTAATATTTGGCCTTGTCAGTAAATAATTGTTTATTTTATTTATACTTCGAGTATATATATTTATTTACTAAATTTTAAATTTTTTTGTTTGCACCCTTTAAAGATAAAAATAAATAAATCTTGAAATAATTATTTTGTAAAAAATATATATATTTACTATTTATAAGAATTAAAAAAATAAGTATTTTTTTTAAATTGAGGAGGACTGTCAGATCTCTATGAGTGTGCAAACTTCTTCTTATCAGACATGTTTTAAGGACGATGGGTAATAAGTTAAAGTGGACAATATCTATTTTGGACTTAGACTGTTATAACGGTATTAGAGCCGTCTAGGGTAGGACAAAAAATCTTTATTAAATTAAAAAAAAAAAAACATTCAAAATCTATTGATTATGAATAAGACAAGAAAATTTGGGATTTTGAGTTGGATTATGAAAGCGACGCGGTCATAGCCAATGAGTTTATCATAGATTTTTGTGGTGAGTGGGGCGCACGCGCGTGCCTTTGTCGGACCTTCATTCACGCGCCGGGGCCACTCCATTTCTTTCTCGGCCCTTTTATTTTTTATTTTTTTATTTTTATTTCCGTACATCAACCGATCCATTTCTTCTAGAATTTCACTTTTTTCTTTTTCTTTTTGAATTTTTATAATTACTTTTGCTTTTTTTAATATTTTATTTTGTGTTTATTTTTATTTTATTTTTATAATTTTAAAATGTTGATTTTAATTCCTATAATTTAATTTTTACTTTTAAAAAAGGTTTATAGGGTTTGGATATTAAAACAAATAATAAAATAGAGTAAATGGTTTGGGACATCACTGCACTTACTGATCCAAGGGTAGATAACCCATCACTGGCTCGGCTGTGCTACCAGAGACTTTGGGGAAGTCGGAATAAGAGAGAACTGATCTTGGGGTGAGCTTACTACTTAGATGCTTTCAGCAGTTATCCGCTCTGCACATAGCTACCAAAATATCAGTAACAACAAGTTTTATTACAGGACAACTCATGATGTTCATATTGATCTATTATGCGCCTTTGCATCTACCATTGGGTACATCTTTTTTCATAATGTTCTTATATATTTTGAGATTTCCTTCATTTTAGTCTATATACTTCTATCAAAGCTTAAAACTGGCCAACCACGGTGAGTTGACCCATTGGTCAAGTCATATAATATAAATAATAAAAAAGTTTAAATGCAATAAAGTCATATAGAATATAATATTATTATTATTGTAACGGTTCAGACCCACCACCAACGTGGGATATCACAATCCACACCCCTTCAGAACCCAGCATTAGAAGAAGGTTTCCACACCCTTATAAACGGTGGTTTGTTCTCCTTCCCAGCCAATGTGGGACATCACAATCACCCCCTTTTGGGGCCAGTTCTCGCCGGCACTCATTCCTTTATCCAAGAGATGTGGGACCCCCAACAAATCCATCTCCCGTTGGGCCAGCGTCCTTAGTGACACACCGCCTCATGTCTACCCCCTTCGAGGAACAGTGAGAAGGCTAACATATCGTTCGGTATTTGGCTCTGATACCATTTGTAATGGCTCAGACCCACCACTAGCAGATACTGTCCTTTTCCGGCTTTCCCTTTTGAGCTGGCTTTAAAACGCGGACAATTATTATTATTATTTAATCAAATATTAATTTTATATAACAAATTAGAAGAACTAAAATAATATTTTAACCAAATATTAAAAACAAAAAGGAAGCTATTATGTGAGTTGTTGAATTGAAATGTGAAATCACAAAAGAGGGGTCCAATTATTTATTTATTTATTTATATATTTATTATAATAATTAAATTATTTAAAATGGGGTCCAATTTCCCTTAAAAGAAAAGGGGCATAAGAATTTGAGGGTCAATTTCCAAGAAAGTGGAGATATGGTGACGGGCTGCCCATTCCCTTTCATTCACCTAATCACAATAGGTAATGGGTCATTGTGAAACCCATGTGACCCTCTTTCAACCTCTCCTTTCCTTCTT
>NC_036638.1:18098218-18159053 GCF_002806865.2 Cucurbita pepo subsp. pepo
CTCTCTCCCTCTCTATCTCTCTCCCCCTCTCCCTCTCCCTCTCCCTCTCCCTCTCTCTCTCTCTCTCCCTCTCCTTCAAAAACTATTACCAAATAAACTCTCCCTCCCTCTCTCTAATCTCTCTCTCTTCTCTCCCTCCCTCTCTCTAATCTCTCTCTCTTCTCTCCCACCAATTCAAAAAGCACTTCATAACTCAGAGTAGGTCTCTCTCTCCTCCTCTCTCTCCTCCCCTCTCTCTCTCTGTAATCTTTCTCTTTTCTCTCCCACCGATACAAAAAGCATTTCACAAGTCACAGAGTAGGTCTCTCTCTCTTTCTTTCCCTCTCTCCCTCCCTCTCTCTCTCTCTCTCTCTCTCTCTCTTCTCTCCCACCAATACAAAAAGCATTTCATAAGTCACAGAGTAGGTCTCTTTCTCTCTCTCTTTCCCTCTCTCTGCTTCTGTAAGCTTCTCTCTCTCTTCTCTCTCTTCTCTCTCTTCTCTCCCACCAATACAAAAGCACTTCACAAGTCACAGAGTAGGTCTCTCTCAGTCTCTCTCTCTCTCTCTTTCTCTTCTCTCCCACCAATACAAAAAGCACTTCACAAGTCACAGAGAACGTCTGTCTCAGTCACTCTGTTTGCTTAAGTTTCCACCAAAAGTGAGTATCGTAGCACATCCAAGGAACTTCACTTCTACTTATAAGTTCCTTTCATTCCTTCTACAATCTCCATTTCTCACCCAATTCCCTGCAACCAAGTACTCCCTTTCTATAATTAAAAAAAAAAGAAAAAAGAAAAAGAAAAATGATGAACACTTACTGTTCTTCCCTGAAAGCTGAAGAAAACCCTCTAAGTTACTGTAAGAATTTATGATCTGTTTGGGAAGATGCTGAATTAAGGGTCGAGGATAGAGAGTTTCTAGCAGAGGAAATAATGGAGGAGATGGAGTAAGTTCTTGCTTCAGGTAAGATTTAAGCATCAAAAGCACTTACAAACAGTAATGGAAGAATGATATGCAAATTTTCTTCTTCTTCTTCTTCCAGTTTACTTCCATGATGAGCAATAGTTTAGCTTTGATATGAGTGGCTTTGAAGTAAATCTCCTTCTTCTTTTCCACTAATCATGAATATCATGTACCAATTATGAAGGAAAATCCACTTGTTCACCCAAAAATGACATCCTAACATACGCCTGTTTTTGTTTTTGGTTTTCCTTTGATTCATTTCTTTTCATCCCAACAACCACTGATTTTCTCTACTATATATCAACATTTGATATGGAACTGTATTGTTTTTCCTTTCCTGACTACAGATGTTTGTTGTGTAGGTGCCACGAAGGATATTGATCGAGCCGACTCGATCGTAGATACTGTGAGGATTATTCTCAATCTCCCCAATGGAGAAGTTCCATGTTTATTCCCTGTTGATCTTTCTTTTGGTTTCGAGTCTTTTTGTTTCAACTCTGTCTCTTCCGATCGAAACTCGAGCATTGNCCAACTCTGTCTCTTCCGATCGAGACTCGAGCATTGCTTCGTTTCAAAGAGAATCTCAAAGACCCGGNTCAACTCTGTCTCTTCCGATCGAAACTCGAGCATTGCTTCGTTTCAAAGAGAATCTCAAAGACCCGGCGGGTTTTCTTCATTCTTGGATTGATTCTGAATCCCCTTGTGGGTTCTCCGGTGTTACTTGCGACCGGTTTTCCGGGAGAGTTGTTGAGATTTCGTTGGAAAACAGGTCACTTTCTGGTGAGATTTCTCCATCTATTTCTGTTCTGCAAAGTCTCACAACACTTTCATTGGCCTCAAACCACATTTCTGGGGTACTTCCTTATCAACTGATGAACTGTAGCAATCTTAAAGTACTGAATCTCACTGACAACGAAATGGTTGGGAGAATTCCTGATCTCTCTCAGCTGAGAAATTTGGAGGCTTTTGATCTATCTATCAACTTTTTCTCTGGTCAATTCCCATTCTGGGTTGGGAATTTAACTGGATTGGTATCTCTTGGTCTAGGTGAAAATGAGTTTGAGACAGGTGAAATACCAGAATCTATTGGAAATTTGAAGAACTTAACTTGGCTATATCTAGCCAATGCTTATTTGAGAGGAGAAATTCCAGAGTCTCTGTTTGAATTGAAGGCATTACAGACATTGGATCTTTCAAGGAACAAAATTTCTGGTAAACTTTCCAAGTCAATATCCAAGTTGAAGAATCTGAATAAGCTTGAACTTTTTGTGAACCGTTTGACTGGAGAAATCCCACCAGAGATTTCGAACCTTACCCTTCTGCAAGAAATCGATATTTCGGCAAATAATTTCTACGGGGAGTTGCCTGAAGAGGTCGGGAACTTGAGGAATTTGGTGGTTTTTCAGTCGTATGAAAACAACTTCTCTGGAAAGCTTCCTGAAGGGTTTGGAAATATGCAGAATCTTACTGCATTTTCAATCTATAGGAACAACTTTTCTGGGGAATTTCCTGAGAATTTCGGCAGATTTGCGCCTCTCGACAGTATTGACATATCGGAGAACCAATTTTCAGGTGATTTCCCCAAGTTCTTGTGTGAGAATGGGAAGTTGCAGTTCTTACTTGCTCTGGAAAATAGATTTTCAGGTGAGCTTCCACTTTCTCTAGCTGAGTGCAAATCACTGCAAAGGTTCAGAATAAGTAACAATCAAATGTCTGGCAGGATTCCAGATGGGGTTTGGGCTCTTCCTAATGCAAAAATGATTGATTTTAGTGACAATGAATTTACTGGAGTTATATCCCCAAACATTGGTTTATCAACTAGCTTGAGCCAATTGATTTTGCTAAACAATAAGTTTTCAGGTAAGCTTCCATCAGAGCTTGGCAAGTTGACAAATTTAGAAAGGCTTTACTTGAGTAACAATGACTTCAATGGAGAAATACCTTCTGAAATTGGTTTTCTCAGGCAACTTTCATCACTACATCTGGAAGTAAATTCTTTGAATGGATCAATCACACTGGAGATTGGGAATTGTGAAAGACTTGTGGACATAAATTTTGCTCACAACTCTCTTAGTGGCACTATTCCATCTTCATTTTCATTAATCAGCTCTTTGAACTCTCTGAATCTTTCAAGAAACAAACTTACAGGTATAATCCCGGAGTACTTGGAGAAAATGAAACTAAGTTCGATTGATTTGTCGGGTAATCAGCTCTTTGGAAGGGTTCCATCCAGTCTTCTGGCAATGAGTGGAGACAAAGCATTTTTGGACAACAAAGAACTCTGTGTTGATGAAAACTACAGAGAAAGGATAAAAACAAGCCTGACTACTTGTACTGGAAAGCATAGTCAAAAAGGGGTGCTAGAGGATAAACTTGTATTTTTCAGTATCATAGTCTCCATCTTGGTTTGTGTATTAGCAGGGCTGGTGTTGGTAAGTTGTAATTACTTGAAGCGCGGTGAGACAGGCTCAGAGACCAGTCAGGAAGGGGACCAACAAGGAGCTCCAAAATGGAAAATTGCATCATTTCATCAAGTGGAAATTGATGCAGATGAAATAGGCAACTTTGAAGAAGACAATTTGATAGGGAGTGGAGGAACGGGAAAAGTTTATCGGTTGGATCTGAAGAAAAACGGCAGTACGGTGGCTGTTAAGCAGCTCTGGAAAGGAGATGCAATGAAGGTGTTGGCAGCAGAAATGGAGATTTTGGGGAAGATAAGACATAGAAACATCTTGAAGCTCTATGCTTGCTTAATGAGAGAGGGATCTAGTTATCTAGTTTTTGATTACATGATTAATGGAAACCTGCGTGAAGCACTTCAAAAACAAATCAAAGGTGGGCAGCCTGAATTGGACTGGAACCAGAGGTACAGGATTGCCTTGGGGGCAGCAAGGGGAATTGCTTACTTGCATCATGATTGTTCACCACCTATAATTCATAGAGATATAAAATCAACAAACATACTTTTAGATGGAGATTATGAACCAAAAATAGCTGATTTTGGAGTGGCAAAGGTTGCAGATCAGTTTCAAAGTGTTTCTGAGAACAGCTCTCTTGCTGGCACTCATGGTTATATTGCTCCTGGTGAGTTATTCCCCCTAATCAATCTCCCTATTTTTTCCCCCACTAGATATTACTTGATGCACTTGATAAACAAATACTTCCATTGATGACCTTTCTCTTGCAACACTTGCAAATTTCTAGCCTAGCCTAACATTCATACTTCTAATTTCATTCTGATCAACTAGGCATTTTTCTCCTTTTGTAAAAAGTCGCCTAAAGTTCAACTTGTTTCTGCTCTACAGATACAGATGTATTTTGCTTGTTGTTTAACATCATCATAATCAAGTTGAACATGAAAATAAGATTAACTAATTCATGCAACTTTCCTCTACAGAGCTAGCATATACTCCAAAAGTTTCAGAAAAGAGTGATGTGTACAGTTATGGTGTGGTGCTGTTAGAATTGATTACTGGTAGGAAAGCAATCGAAGATGAATATGGAGAAGGAAAAGATATTGTTTACTGGGTTTCAACACACCTCAATGAGCGTGATAATGTCCTCAAGCTTCTAGACGTTAAAGTTGCATCTGAAGTCGTCCAAAATGACATGATTAAAGTCCTGAAGATTGCTGTACTTTGCACAACAAAGCTTCCATCACTTCGCCCTTCAATGAGAGAGGTAGTGAAGATGCTATTAGACGTTGATCCTTACTCTTCTTCAATGTCCCTGAAAAACAGTTCAACTAAAAAACATTTCGTTTAGTTCATCAATGAGAATGTAAGATAAGTCTTTGCCGTAACGATCAAAGTACTCAAGATTTTTGCTGCTGCAATCAGAGTCTTTGCCATCATATAAGACCAATAGCCTGTATTCAATTAGTGAGTTCTAGAGATCTCCCACAAACTCAGACCTTAGCATAAAACTAAGGATAATATATTTGTAGAGCTCATCAAATGAAGTGTGTATAAGAGAATTTTCTTTTCTGAAGACTGTTGAAGTCCTCTTCCTTCACATTTAAAAAGCAAAGTTTCTTTTATACATAACTTACAACGTTGATGCAAAAACATTGTCCAACTTTCAAGTTGGAAGTTTCACATCAGATAATTTCCGAGGCCCCTAAGTGAAATTTATGGCGTCCATATGCGATCACTCCAACCGTAATGACAAAACATGGAAGAGATCCTGCATTTGTATGGTAAATAGTATCAGATGATGGTTTTCAACAATCCATCCACCAACCACCTCCCTGCCAGCAATGGTATCCGGTGCCAATATCCAAGGGCCTGTTTACAACAAATTTGTTATTAGTTTCAATCCTTACAAACAGGTTTCTTTGATTTGTTACACACGTCTAGAAACGTGTGTTAGATCCTACAAACCATTCCCTTCTGCACAAGGTAGCTCTAGTTGTCCTGCAAAAATAAGACAAGACAGAAGCACATGGGCAAGAGATTGGAAAAATCAGAGAAGACAATGGAAAACTTCTCATGTGAGTGCATATTAAGAATGTAGGCATACAAAGATACCCATCAATATCTTCCTATTANTTCTAGAAACGTGTGTTAGATCCTACAAACCATTCCCTTCTGCACAAGGAGCTCTAGTTGTCCTGCAAAAATAAGACAAGACAGAAGCACATGGGCAAGAGATTGGAAAAATCAGAGAAGACAATGGAAAACTTCTCATGTGAGTGCATATTAAGAATGTAGGCATACAAAGATACCCATCAATATCTTCCTATTACAACCATAAATTATGAACTGCACCCACCACCAAACAGTAACTACAACTTCAATTGTGTTAAAGCTAATGTTTTAGTCCCTCAAATACTACGCATTCTTTATTTTGGTTCCTAAAATTCTCAACTCATAACATATTTATCCTAATTATAAAACAAAACGTCTCAACTGGCAGAAATAGTTGGAGAGACGAGAGACTAACAGAACAGAGTGTTTTCCCTTATTTGTTTGTTCTCAAGTCATGATTTGAATTCAAAAGAGATGCTGAGAGTATCAAAATGCTAGATTGAGTCAAAAACCTCAGTATTATGAATGACAAGTCATCTAAAGGTAATTTCAATTTTGCTCAAGCAAACTTATTACACTATTAAGAATCGATTATCTCAAATATACAAAAATTGCAGATGAACAGTTCATGATGGGTAATTTATCGATCCCTTGATGCATCAAAATTGCACCAGTGATCATTTCCTCCATTACCAATAGTCAGACCAGTTTTCATTTAACGCCTACCATACAAATCATTAAATATAATGAAATCAAAAACCTGTGCTTACCATAAAATTTATCGAAGAAACGAAATGGAAGAAACCCTAAGAATTTATCACTCTTCCTTGAAATTCCATTTCAATCATTTTATTGATACTACTACATTGGGTAAGATGAAAGTAAATGCAGTACAAGCTTTTCTGGTCTCAAGCCACCTCGTAACACTACACAATGATGTTTTCTCATGTTTATTGCTTTTGTACAGAGTCATAGTAAAAATGTAATTAATAGATAAGGCTTCCCTATCCACCGAAAAAAAATGATAACAAAAAAGATCCATTTCGCTGAGTATGTAATCTCACAAACTCAAAAGGGGCCTAACCATGCTGCAAAGTTATCTATGTGGCTAGAGATTCTATAGCAGCCTTCCGTTGCTCTAGAAGTCCTGTTAGCAGTCTATCTATTTGATCAAATACAACTGCCTTTGGCGCATTTCCATTCACCTGAAAGGAGGAAAAATAGTTTTTGAGTACTATACTGATGAACAGATGCAGAACAACCAAGTCAATTGATGCTATACAAGTCAGTAATGTTCATCATTTGTGATTTCTTTTGGAAAATAAAGACATTTAGACCTTATTTGATAACCATTTTATTTTTTATTTTTCGTTTTTGAAAATTGTGTTTGTTTTCTCATCATTTCTCTACCATGGATTTCATCATTCTTTAGAAACCATTTGAATTCTTAGTTAAATTTTGAAAACAAAAACAAAAAGCCAAATATTATCAAACGAAAATTAGTTAACTGGAAATTTGTCTCTTCCCTNGGCCAAATAGTTATCAAACGAAAATTAGTTAACTGGAAATTTGTCTCTTCCCTTAGAGTTGGGAGATACGTTAACGTTAAGAATGCATCGTTGTTGTTTTAGTAAAGTGAAAGTGGCAGTTTCTGAAGAAGTTAACTCCCTAGGGTATGAAATTAACTCTAGTAAGTACGGGCAAGATGAGTTTGGTTAGTCAACAAAAATAAGCCTCTCTGGTAGTTGTTTTAGCCTTTGAATTTCCAAAGCATAGTGCAACTTGATTGAGGATAGAGTTGATTGAAGGATGGTCTCAAAACAAAATTATGGGAGGACTATCCAATTGGTCAAAGCATGCCTGGACTCCTTTTTGCTCACATCTATGTTGTGTTTCGATTAGATACTTGAGTCCATTTGTGGGTGCTAATATCCTAAAGCCAATGGCATAGGATTTGAGAATTGGTCAAGATTGCTGGGAAGGGTAGTCTGTGAGGAAAAAGGAACGAAAATTGATCAAATCCATAGCGTTTACTAGTTCAGATTCTCAAGTAAAATAAAGGCATTTACCAGAGACTTCTTCCAGAAATGACAAGAATGAACAACAGGCTAAATGCACAGGTACATTTTCTCTTGTTCTTTTTTTCGTTTTTTGTTTTTCTGTTTTCCCCATTAAGGGGAGTGATGGTCGATGGGGGCTAGATTGCATACCTTAACTGTTACATCTTGATACAATGAAAGAACATCCTCTAGATTCTGGTGGTGAGTCTGCAATCTTAACCTCACCTGAAAACCCCAATGGCAGGGAGCACAGTCAATATTTCAATAGCGTAAGTGCTCAGAAACAAGCAAAATTATGGAGATTAAGAAGCTTGCCCAAGAATGATCCAAACAAAACCTTGTTAAATATCCACACCACCATAGATAATGGTTTGAAATGACAGACCAAAATAGATAAGAGTGTTAAAGAAAATACCCTTTCTTCAGTATCATCAAAGCGCTGTGTAAGTCTGGCAGCAACTTCTTCATTGTCGGGAGGAAAATACTTCAAGTGATATATCTTACCAGTAACGGGATCCAGTCTTCTTCCAACAACTCTCTCAACAAGAATTTCTTCGGGGACCTACAATTACAAATCGAGGTTATTGTAAGTTCTGGTCTTGAAGCTCTGATAAGATGTTTGTTAAGAGTAGACCATAACAAAAGCTATGATCCCCGTNGTGATAGAAACCCCCATGTATTAGAAAAACAAAAAAGAACCAGTACTGACACTCCTCAATCTTGGCAATTCAGTGTAAAAGTGCAAATTTTGAAACTTAAATCAGCATCATTGAACAAATCTTACTTCAAGAAGAATGAAAAGATCAGGCTCAAAGCCAACTTCCTTAAGAGCATTTGCTTGAGAAGAACTCCTAGGATAACCATCCAAGAGCCAACCCTTTTCCTGAGCATCAGGTTGTGACAGCCGCTCCTTTACCATCTACAAGATACTGACAGGCACATTACAGACGAAAATTACCACATACGAAAATAATAATATAGATTTTCCTACCAGCGCGACTATTTCATTAGGAACTAATAGTCCTTTCTCCATGTAATCTTTCGCTAGCTTCCCATTTTTGCTGCCACTATTGACTTCTGCCCTGAGTAAATCTCCAGCAGCGATATGCACCAAACCATACTGCACATAGGAGAATGACATGATTCAATCTGCTATTCTCCAGGGGAAATAAAACATGAGAAATTTATAGAGCATAAACAAAGATTGTAGGGCAATAACAAAAATTGAAGTATGAGCACAGACAGGGAATAGGTTTGGTCAAAACATTAAGACTTCAATGGAGATATAGGCATCAAGAAAAATGGATGTAAGCCTACTAAAGTGGAAACTAATCATCACATATCGATTTACAGTCGATACTTGTTTTCCCAAACAAGGAACAGCCACAATTGTGTTCAATAGTGAATTATATCATCTTTATCCTTTTCTAATAGAAAAGGATAAAATGGAGAATAGCTCAAGAATCTACTTTCTTAACTCAAATCTTCCATCTCCAAACTCTTTGACTTTTATTTTTTTAATATCCATGAGTACCCGGGCCCGCTTGCGGGAACTTCGATTATTCTCACAGAACAACCATCTAACCATATTACATGATCTTTCTTGATCACTCAGCCAACTCATTCCCCAACTCCAAGAAGTATTTTCAAATATTCTTCCTAGAATGTCTATCTAAAAGACATTGTCCTTTTTGGGCTTTCTCTTTGCTTCCCCTCAAGATTTTTAAAACTCGTCTTCTAGGGGTAGGGAGAGGTTTTCACACCCTTATAAAGAATAATTCACTCTCCTCCCCAACCGACGTGGGATCTCACAATTCACCCCTTTGGGGCCTAGCATCCTCGCTAGGACTCGTTTCCTTCTGTATTCGATGTGGGGATCTCACAGTCCAACTCTAACCTCTTTTAGAACTTTTTTTCTTTTTTGTGGGGAGAGAATATTAGAGCAAGCATCTTCAGTACACACACCACGCCCTCCTCTTCGCGGCAAATTATCCTAATCAGCGGAGTTTAAAACATATGAAGCTGATAGCCTCCAGATTAAGATTTTACCTCCTCACAAACAATAGCGACCTAAATTCTCTGTCGGAGAAATAGATATATGCAATTAGCATAGCTTATTGTCAGTGAGGGCCAAGAGAAAAATAGAAGATTTCGGAGGCTCGCTTGTTAATGAAATTGCTTACTTTCCGAGTAATAAGTTCGCATTGTGTGCCTTTGCCTGAAGCAGGAGCACCGGATATCTTGATTCTAAGAGGCTCTGGCGTTGCACGCGCCGTAACCTGCCAGCATATACAACCAAGTTCAATCGACATAAACAACAAACCACTCAATTTCCAAAGCGTTATCGGGGTTAAAAGGAGTGAATCCCAACGATCATATCGGCAGATTGTAAATTCTGCCACTAAAACGTGTTTGATTGTAAATAAAGTTCGAACTCGTAGTTCTTCCATTCCCTAACTACTAGCAATTTCATATCGTTTTAATCAGCCCGGAGTTCACCAAAATAATAGTAATAAGTCAAAAGCCGCATTCTGTTCTCGTTCAATCCGGCTAATTCCACCAATAACACTAAGAACATTCACTAAAGATAAAATCAANACCGCATTCTGTTCTTGTTCAATCCGATTAATTCCACCAATAACACTAAGAACATTCACTAAAGATAAAATCAAATCGAGTCAAATTTAGATTAAAAAAATGCATTAAATCGACTCAAATTTAGATTAAAAAAAATGCAATCCAATCGACTCAAATTTAAATTTAAAAAAATGCGATTAAATCGACTCAAATTTAGATTAAAGAAATGCAATCCAATCGACTGAAATTTAAATTAAAAAAAATGCGATTAAATCGACTAAAATTTAGATTAAAGAAAATGCGATCAAATCGACTCAAATTTAGATTAAAAAAAAAATGCGATCAAATCATACAGTAACTACATGAGAAATCATAGCTTTCGGATACAGCGAAATATCCAAGCACGGTAGACTTAGGTCTCGGCAGTGACGAGTAAACGAGATTGAATTGTTCGAAACATAAGGCAAATGATTCGGTTGCCGTTGCCGAGACGACAAGAGTCGATTCGGACAAGCAAACGCTGTGAAACTCGAATAATAGAGCGCCATGCTTCAGCTTCCTCCGACTCACTCTCCGCTCAGCTCCACCGCTGTCCGTCGGAACCTCCGGCACTCAGCAGAAGCAGCTTCACTAGAATCACTCCAGTGAAACGCCGTCGATCTTGATCTTGATGTTATCGAAGCGAAATGACCGCCACTTTTCCTCTTGTTTTCGTCCAAAAAACTCAGCTTATTATTTGCTTTCCATTTTTGGATGTTTAATTTTAATTCTTTGGTCAGTTTAATCAACTTGGAGTTGTCGTTCCTAAGTTTCGAAACTTTAATTTGATTCGATATTGAAAGAGGGCATTTTTGGCATTTCACACGTGATCAATCTATTTCACGTTTTTTTGCTTTTATTTGTGATTTTTTTTTTATATATAATTTTTGTTAGTTTGAGAAATTATATATATATATTGAAATTTAAAATTTTAAAAATTATATAAACATGGTATTCTACTTGTTTTAATATAAATTGTACATTTATTCAATAAAATAATTATTTAAAATTAATATTTTTTAAAAAAATATATATAAAAATATTCGAATAAAATTAAAGTAATTCAATACCTACAAATTTATTTATTTATTTATTTTTAATTTGGTCATCATCTCTAAAAAGAANATATATAATTTTTGTTAGTTTGAGAAATTATATATATATAGTTACAATTTAATATTGAAATTTAAAATTTTAAAAATTATATTAAACATGGTATTCTACTTGTTTTAATATAAATTGTACATTTATTCAATAAAATAATTATTTAAAATTAATATTTTTTAAAAAAATATATATAAAAATATTCGAATAAAATTAAAGTAATTCAATACCTACAAATTTATTTATTTATTTATTTTTAATTTGGTCATCATCTCTAAAAAGAACTTTTGGTAGGGAAATTTATTTATTTACTTATTTATTAAATTCAAGGACCAATTTGTAAATAATTTAAAATTTTAGTGATTAATTAGAAATACAAATTCAAATATTGAAGTTAAATATGTATTTTAAAGGATAAAAAAAATATTTTTTTCCACTAATATAAAAAATAAAAACTAAGAATTATTTTAAAATTATTAAAATCATTTTAAAATATGTTCATAATTATTCAAAATTAATTATTATAATATAAAAATTGTAATAATTCCGCTTTCAACCTTAAAGAAAATCGAAATTTTTGCGTGGATGGAGATTGAAACGGATTTTAAATTCAAGGACTAATTTGTAAATAATTTAAATATTTAAGGATTAATTAAAAATATAAATTCANGAAATTAATATTTTTTAAATATATATATAAAAATATTCGAATAAAATTAAAATAATTCGATACCTACAAATCTATTTATTTATTTATTTTTAATTTGGTCATCATCTGAGGGATGGAAATTGAAATGGTTTTTAAATTCAAGGACCAATTTGTAAATAATTTAAAATTTTAGTGATTAATTAGAAATACAAATTCAAATATGGAAGTTAAATATGTATTTTAAAGGATAAAAAAAATGTTTTTTTCCACTAATAAAAAAAAAACTAAGAATTATTTTAAAATGGTTAAAATCATTTTTAAATATGTTCATAATTATTCAAAATTAATTATTATAATATAAAAATTGTAATAATTCCGCTTTCAATCTTAAAAGAAAATCGAAATTTTTGCGTGGATGGAGATTGAAACGGATTTTAAATTCAAGGACTAATTTGCAAATAATTTAAATATTTAAGGATTAATTAAAAATATAAATTCAAATATCTATGTCACTTTTAAAGAAAAAAATATATTTTTTAAAGCTCGATCAAATAAAAATTAAACACTTATTTTTTAAAGGATTTAAATCATTTTTAAATATGCTCATAATTATTCAAAATAAATTATTATAATATAAAAATTATAATAATTCGATTTGAAACCCTAAAGAATAAGGAAATTTCTGCAGGGATGAAAATTAAAACGAATTTTAAATTCAAAGATTAATTTGTAAATAATTAAATATTTAAGGACTAATTAGAAATACAAATTTAAATATCGAAGTTAAATGTGTCGTTTCTAAGAATAAAAAATATTTTTTTAAAGCTCGATCAAATTAAAATTAAACACATATTATTTTTGAATATTTTAAAATAATTTTTTTTAATTATTATTAAAATCATTTTTTTTTTTTATTTTTGAACATAATAAAATTTATTTTAAAAATCTTGGTTTTTTATTTTTTNCAAAATAAATTATTATAATATAAAAATTATAATAATTCGATTTGAAACCCTAAAAAATAAGGAAATTTCTGCAGGGATGAAAATTGAAACGGATTTTAAATTCAAAGATTAATTTGTAAATAATTAAATATTTAAGGACTAATTAGAAATACAAATTTAAATATCGAAGTTAAATGTGTCATTTCTAAGAATAAAAAATATATTTTTTTAAAGCTCGATCAAATAAAAATTAAAGACATATTATTTTTGAATATTTTAAAATATATATTTTTTAATTATTATTAAAATCATTTTTTAATTATTTTTGGACATAATAAAATTTATTTTAAAAATCTTGGTTTTTTATTTTTTATTTTTTTTAAACACTAAAATTTAGCCACAAAAGAATGGCGGCAAGGTTGGAGATGCGCGCGGACTAGTCTTTCTCGTGGGATATGAAAAAGCAGAAGCCATCGAAGACTCTATTCCTAATTCTCGTTCCGATCACGCAGAATTGTTTGATCACACATGGCTAGGGCACCGACGACCGCCGCCGGAGCATTAACGTCGTCTTCCCCTTCCCTCACAACCACCGTCGTCTTGGCCAACGGATCCTCTTCGTCCCACTCCCAGCCACCCGAAACCCTAGTTCTCCGTCTCAATCGGAAGAAGAAGAAGGTCTCGTGGAAGGAAGGCACCGTCGACAANCTCCCCTTCCCTAACAACCACCGTCGTCTTGGCCAACGGATCCTCTTCCTCCCACTCCCAGCCACCCGAAACCCTAGTTCTCCGTCTCAATCGGAAGAAGAAGAAGGTCTCGTGGAAGGAAGGCACCGTCGACAACGAGTTCATGCAGAAGAAGAGCTCCAAGAAGTGCTGTATATTCCACAAGCAGAAGCCCTTTGACGAGGACGACAGCGACCAGGAGGATGACCATGGGCATAATCATCACCACGGGAATGAAAGCCCTTGCTGCTCTAGGGGAAACGGCGGGGACTCTTCAAGTAGAGTCAGTTGATAATTCAGATTAACGTTGTAAAGCTGATGTTTCGAAAGGTTACTGAATTCGTGTTTTTGTTTTTTCTTAATCGGTTTGACTGTCCGATCATCTAATATACATTTTTTTTTTTGTCGAAGTAATCGATAACATCTGCTTCTCGACGAACGATATGTTATTTATCCAATCGAGGGGTTTTCCCTAT
This sequence comes from Cucurbita pepo subsp. pepo, assembly GCF_002806865.2. Lineage (NCBI taxonomy): Eukaryota > Viridiplantae > Streptophyta > Magnoliopsida > Cucurbitales > Cucurbitaceae > Cucurbita > Cucurbita pepo. The sequence continues at coordinate 18,112,267 of NC_036638.1, forward strand.
AACTCGAATCGTTATAGGTGGATGCATATTGGCCACCGTTTCACCGTTGAATGCTCGTGTTTCCTTCATCATTATCGGTCGTCTGGATCATCTTTTTCTAATTATTGATTCGTTGACTTGAATTTTCTCTTTCTGCAATCTATCTCGTTAGATAATCGGCCTCTATTTTTCTGTTTTCATTCTCGTTCGGATAGTTTGTGGATTTTCGATTGAATTTCGATATCAAGATATCGGATATAATTGTGCAAATGGGTCTTGCAGATTATTTCCCCTGTTAACTGCATCTTGTTTCTTTTCCAATAGTATTCACGAATATGGTTGGTATAGTTTTAGGGTCCTGTTTGCTGTCCAAGTTCCTGCATCGAGACACCTATCAAGAAAATGAGCATATGAAAGATTAGAGTGCCATTTTTAGTTTGAGATGTGGAAACCATCAGAAAACAACAACCGATGCGAGTTTTGAGACCAGGATGAAGAATTACTGTAAAATCACTGTAAAATCATCTCTTCTGTGTGTGTGAGATTCGAATGTGTACCGATGAAAGAAGCACTAACTAGGAGGTAAGGTGTAGGATGAAGGGCCGGAAAAGCAGACGTCTGCTGATCTATTTTTCAGGGACTCGAGAAAGATCGTCGTTTTCATGCCTAATAGTAAGCTTGAGGACTAGAATCCATTTGGTATAGAACTGGCCTTGGGTAGTTTTGAAATTCATGATCTGTTGAGTGGTTCAAGTCTGTGCAGTAGTTTAGTCTCTGTTTGAATTACAGCTTTTATTTTGTATAGAAACTGATTATGCTTATTTCTTTCCCTCAATCTAGGTTTTCATTAATTCCTGAAGACCAGATATTGTTGTTTGCTCTGGTAATTAATGATACTGATATCTTGCTGTTCGTATCTTTATTGATCAGGTATCCCTTTCTTTTTTTAATTTTTTTTAAAAACTGTTTCTTGCTGTCTGATAAATTTCAGCCATGTAATCACTTTCCGACCAGCTGGTACCATCAAAGTTGTATTTATCCCACTGACCTTTTTATTTGAAAGTCCTCTTCTGTAGACGGTCGTTTTCAAAGAACAGGATCTGGATTCGTTGGTTTTTGACCACATCTCTATGAACTCTTACTTATTCCTTCCTTTAACCTGAAGAGTTGAACAAACTTTCTTCAGTTTAGGCTGAATGGGTATGCTTTTTGGTTGTGCAAGTGAAAACATAGATGTAGATGCCTCTGATATTCCAAACTTTACAGGCTTATCCTCTTATTCTGGTTTGTTTTTCGAATCTCCATTCAACTGTATATCTCGACTTGATTGCCTAGAGAGTTGTGGAACAGGATAAACTAGATTTCATTACAGTTAAGACTTATATTAGAAAGGAAATGATATTGTGCTCGACTGAATGAGAAAAAGAACCAAGTTCTAACTTCCTATTTGAACTTCCTGTGCTTGAAAATTTGTTGCCTCAGTTATTTTCTCGTACAGAATGATCTTGATACAATGAAATAAACAGAGACGGTAGTCTCAGACTATAATACTTCCATAGTCGCCATATCAGTGCTTACTGCTGATTCAAACATTAATTGCTTTGTTCTTTGCTGCAAATTCCTCCAGATTGAGTTTTTGCTCAATTCAATTGGATGGTACATGATAATATTTCCCTTTACACATGCATCTGTAGACAGTTGGACATGACTCCGCAACAGAGCATTTGAAGCTCACCATCACCCTTTTGCACGGAAAACATGGTCCACATGCATGGGAGCAGTCTGGGAGGCTGGATCCTGTAGGGTATAACTCCATACCAAGTACTTCTTTAGCCTTTTCCTGCACAGGCACGCATGAGAAAGAAACTGAATGATGATTTTTCTTTTGCAGTGAATTTCTTTAAATGGTCTCCTGTTAGCGTGTTGCTATGGTTCGTCTTGTTCGACGTGCTCTCAAGTAAGCATCTATTATTCATATTTTTCCTGTTCTTGTCCCTGTTAGGCTATCTTTTTCTGTAAATTTTCTAGCAAAATGTTTTGAACTAGGTGAAGAAATGTGGGCTGAGAAAACACACAATACCTCCTCTTGCCTTAAGCTGCCATCTGTTCTGTGAGCATCTTCTGCATTGTAGCTCACTGAAACATCACACTTAAAAGCTTAAATGCCATATCTAAATCAGAGAAAGATATCGATGTATATGTTATAGGGATACAAATGCATTTTCTCAACAACTAGAATGATACAATAAATAGATAATGTAAACCACAATCACGTCGATGATGATTTATCTTACTGTGATCCCAGCGAGTTGTTACATCAAGACTTCTACCAATCATTAGTATGATGAAGAAAATTCCGAAAAGTAGAGACATGTGAGCTACAATAGAAAATTTCTTCATTGTTGCTCGATAATGCAAAAGCCAAAACAATATAAGAATGAAGTGGTAAATGCGAAAGAAGGAGAAAATAGACTGAAAGTTTGTTGTAAATGTTGGTGGCTGACTGATAAGTATGTTGTGATCATCATTTTTATAGTGTAGATGGAATGAAGGTTAGTTTTTAATGTAGAAGAGGTACATCTGTTGCATTTCACATGATCCATGGCCATGTTTTGAAGGTTCACATGTTTTGGCAAGTAAACTCAACATCTTCAGAAACTTTAAATGAACTGTGGCACTTGATCTTATATGTACGAAGGTACATTTTTTAGTCTTATAGATCAAAATTTGAATTGTTGGATCTTGTAAAGCTATGAAGCCGAGACATTTNGTAGATCAAATTTTGAATTGTTGGATCTTGTAAAGCTATGAAGCCGAGACATTTTGAAATTTAAGAGCACCATGTCATGAGATGACATGTGGGTTCATCTTTTCTCTTCATATATTGCAATGGTGGTTGGATTCATTTATAATCAATGTGCTTTCTTGTTGTGATAAATATTGCTTTCCACACAGGTTGAGGAAGGTTCATATTCATTTTCGGTTTATTAATTAGTCGGTCACTTTCTAGCAACATATGATGGGGAAATCCTGGATCTATTTACTTTTATAGATCGTTTATATAATATATTTGGTAGTACTTGTGAGTAATTTAAGATGCTTGAATTTTTATGCTTATTTGCCCACAATGGAAAAAGTGTTTCTGAGGCAAGCATTTAATTGTTTTTTCTAAATAAAATATGCTAGGCCCCATTTGTTTGTTTGTTTGTCTGTTTTTTTTTTTTTTAATTAAATGATGTTGCTGAATTTTATAATTGAAGATGGAAATATTTCTCTCGAAGAACAAGGAGTAGGTGGAACGAGACTGTAGCTATGAATTGTGAAACGTGTCGATCGTTATCTCGTTCTTCGGATTCTGACTTTTCCAGCCGAAACTTATCTTTACTTAATTCGGAGATTAGGAGCTATCCGAAATCATACTGATTTTTCGGCTACGTCTGGGCTTGGGGATTACGGTCGGAGTCTTTGATCTTTAATCTTCCAATTTCAGCTCCTTTGATCTGTTGTTTCAGTTCTCAAAAGCTTGGGCGGATTCCGCTCCGACTCCGGCAATTTCGGATTTAGCATGGTGTTTCGAGTTCATTAGTTATAGAGTAAGTGAGCTGAATTTTGATTTACTTATTTTCCAGCATTGTGGAAAGTTGAATGTGTAGCTGAGAAATCAAGAACAAATTACCTTTCCAATTCGATTATTTTCTTTTTGCATTATAAACACTCGATTTGAACTTCCTCTGCAGATGAACTTTCCGTTCCTGCTTTTGTTTGTCATTTAGATTGCTAATATGAACCTCTATCCTTTTATTTGAGCTTCTTTTCTCAACTTCTGCCTCTTTTCATTGTAATTTACAAGCATGTCAATGTACACTGGTTTGCCTTCTCTCGAAATTCAGCTTATCTGAATAATAATCTCCTATTCATTGAACGTTACTGTCTGACCTTCAGATCAAGTTGAACTAGTGTTTGTTTCTTAATTTCAAGTTTTTTCAGCATAGCTTTACCTTTTGGGAATTTATAAATTTGCTCAATTGTTCAGTGAAATGGTAATGGTTTGATCAAAAAGTTGAATTACTTAGTGTGGCGAAATGTTACTTGAGTATCTTTAATGAAGTGAAGCAATTCCATAAGGTAAAGTGAAATCATAATCCAAAGTATAAGAAATAATGGCCCAAGGGGCCACCAACTGTTGCACGTAGACTGTCCAAAAAGAACAAGTGAGCTGGTTTGTGTTCATAGCATCTGGGGCATGGAAGCCAGGCTTCATAATGAGCATTTTCAGACACATTCAGATATGAATTTAGTAAAAATATTGGATGAACAGGGTAATTTTAATTGATTAGACCATGCAAGAATCTGGTGCTAAAGCATTATAAATATGAGTCGAAAGGAGTTTGTTGAGACATGTTTACTGCATATTATCATAGTTGTATGTGATGCTATGCGGTTTGCAATGCTAGAAAATATGACAGTATATACTTTCTTTTGGTACAAGGATACTACTACATTTTAGAAATGGGCTTTGGAAATATACAGTGCATGACATATACTTATGTTTTTTAATGGAGGCAGACCTTGTAAGAACTCACATAGAAGACATGTTCAGATCCAAAGAGTTTTCATTTCTATTATTTTCTTGATTATGCTGATTTTCCCCTTTCATTTTGTACATTTTAATTGTTCATCCTTTCATCAGGGAAATCATTTTGTTCTTTGGTGTAGAATGCTAGCTATGCTTTTAGGATTTTATTGTTTTAATTTGAAAGTAAATGTCCGTGGAAATGATTGGGGTCATGACAAGATCTAATATAATAAACTGGGAAATAAAATGGTCTGGTAAAATGTATAGCATTACATTGCTTGTTATTCAACCTCAGACTGATTGAAAGCTTTCTCTGAACTCTTGGTCATCACTTACATTGGTAACACCATCGTATTTGTTTCACATTGTTTCAAGAATTCAGTGAATAAACCATACTCTTTAGCTCGTTCCCACGATTTAATTTATCTTTTAGTTATTTATTTTATTCTTTGTGTTTGATTCAACAAGATAAGTCAGGTTATGAACATCCAATGGAGGAGTCTGAGGAGCTTCTCACAGATATGAAATTCAAGGAAAAACGAGTGAGTGGGTCTGTTTGCACTGGCAGGCATGGCTTGTTCTGTTTATAAGGTTTTAAAGTTGATTGAATTTCCTCTTAATAAGAAGTTAGTCACATTACAGTTGAGTAACTGAACATCTTAAACAGGGTATGGTACCTCCACGAGCTTCTGATCCTGGTTGGGCTCATGGAATTATGGTCAATGGGGGTCGTCAGAAGATTAAATGTAAATACTGTAATAAAGTTATGCTTGGGGGTGGCATATCCAGACTAAAGCAACATCTTGCTGGGGAAAGAGGAAATGTAACTCCTTGTGAGGAAGTTCCAGAAGAAGTTAAGGTGCAGATTCGACAACTTTTAGGTTTTAAAGTTTTGGCAAAGCTGAAACGGCTGAATAAGGGTAGCAAAAATGCAGCATCCTGCTTCCCGAGAAGGGAAGAAATAGCTGATGGGGTACACCGAGTTCAGAATACTCGACGACGCTCTTTCCAGAGAAAGGGAAAGGAGGTATTGGAAAGTGTTACTAAGAAAGCAAAAAGGAAAAAGAAACACCCTTTTCCAACATCTTTTGTCGCTCAATCTGTTAACCAGAACACCTCGACAATAGAAAGCATAGAACAAGCTGATAGGGCTGTTGCCAGATTTATATACCAAGCTGGTATACCTATTAGTGCAGTAAGCACACAACATTTCCAACAAATGGCTGATGCCATTGCTGCTGTAGGCCCTGGTTATAAGATGCCTACCTGTCATTCTTTGATGGGTAAATTGCTCGACAGAAGTGTCCAGGACGTTGGGGAGTATGTTGAAGAGTTGAGAAAGTCTTGGGAGGTTACAGGGTGCTCAGTCTTGGTTGATAGGTGGATGGATAGAACTGGTTCTGGAGTCATAAACTTTTTTGTCTATTGTCCCAGGGGTACCATGTTCCTTAAGTCTGTTGATTTATCAGAAATATCAGAATCACCGGAAGGGCTTCTAAGTTTATTTGACAGCATTGTTCAAGAAGTTGGACTGAAGAATATCGTCAATTTTGTAACAGATACTTCTCCCTTGTTTAAAGCTGCAGGTATACTCTTGGTCAAAAAACACAAGACATTTTTCTCAAGTGTTTGTGCTGCACATTGTGTGGAGTTAATCCTCGAGGAAATTGAGAAAATGGAAGAAGTAAAAGAGGTTGTTGGGAAAGCAAAGAGGATAGTTCAGTTCATATACAACGATGTCTGGGTCCTAAATCAGATAAAAAAGAGAAGTGGTGGAAGAGAGATTATTCAGCTTGCATCTTCAAGATATTTCTCCATCTTCTTGACTCTTCAAAACATTTTTTCTTTGAAAAACCATATTTGTCAGATGTTCACCAGTGGTGCTTGGATGCAGTCAAATTTATCGAAGTCCGGGGCTGGACTTGAGGTGGCAAAGATCACAGCCGNACAGTCAAATTTGTCGAAGTCCGGGGCTGGACTTGAGGTGGCAAAGATCACAGCCGATCCAATCTTCTGGTCAAAGTGTGATCATATTACGATGGGAACAAAACCCTTACTTTCTGTGCTGCAATTTCTTGAATCAGAGGAGAAGCCATCTGCCGGGTTTATATATGATGCATTTGAAAAAGCAAAGAACAGTGTCATGCTCGCTTTCAACCAGAAGGAATCTGTCTACTTGCCATATTTGAAAGCCATTGACCATGTTTTGCTGAAGGAATTTCAGAGCTCTCTTCATTTGGCTGCATACTACCTAAATCCATCGATATTCTATAGTCCTACATTCGTACCCAGCAAAGTTATTCAAAAGGGTTTACTTGATTGCATTGAAGCCTTAGAGCCAGATATAACATCCCAGGTTATGATTACAAACAACATAAACTTCTATGAGGAAGCTGTTGGAGATTTTGGGCGGCCAGTGGCATTACATGGTCGAGATTCATTGGCCCCAGGTTACTTTCAACCTAAAATATTTTTCTGAAATCTTACATTACTAACTGTTAACTTCCGTTGTTATGTCTTTTAGCTACTTGGTGGTCATTGTATGGAACTGATTACCCGGATTTACAACGCTTGGCCGTTAGGATATTGAGTCAGAGCTGCACCATTATACAATGTCGTAAAAGCTTGAGTGTGTTCAAATATATCTATTCAAAGAAGAAGAACCGGCTTGAAAAGCAGAAGATGAATGACCTTGCATTTGCTCATTATAACTTGCAACTCCAGGAGAGGTAACTTGGATGTTCTTTCTTTTTTCTAAATGTTGGTGAGAATATTTGTGGCAGTGAGTTTCCTTAAGTCAGATGTTCCACAAACAAACTGCCATTCATGGAACTTTGCAATTTCAAATTTTCTAAAGCATTTGGCAGATGGCTTACACTTTTTACTTTTATTAATTTGAATGTGGACTCAAAAATAAAATTCATTATTTTAACCTACCTCAGCATCCTTTTCTGGTGATTGCTGATCATGCTCCAGAGTCCAAAGCTCGGACCATAAAGTGACTTTATGTTGCTGACTAATCCAATAAGTTATAAATTGTTGCTGAGAACTGTTCATATGCTACTTTTCTACTCAGTTAAAAGTTTCTAGGATTTCCATGCATTATCATAACTGATTCACCACCATAGTTAACTGATAGGATTGCCATTAGAAAGAAGTTAAGGATATTACAGGGGTATATTAATAAATAATTAGAGAGTTAATTATGGTATTTGGATATAAATAGGGGTAGTGGGAAAGGGGGAAGGATGAATTGATTCAGTCAATTTGGTTAGGGCTCGAGTGAGAGTGCGAGAAAGGGAGGTTCCAATTACCTCGAATATTTCGTTATCTTATAGTTCCAGTATCTTTACATTTCAATACATTTGGGTTCTATCATTAACCCAAAGTACTTTGTAGACCAACCCATGGTGGTTCTTCAATCTTTATTTGGCAAGGATTTTTAGTGTTAAAGGGAAACCATGCTAGCTTAGGAGTTAGGATTATTGTATTTTGTGTCAGTTTGATATGTCAATTGGGGAGGCTTTGTTTCCGATTTTCTTAAAATTGGGTTGCATGAACAACGAACATTACATCCATATCTTCATCATTTAAAAAATTGGTGATATGTATAGCATTGTAGACTAGGTGTAGAATCATTATTCTTTGGATTGTATTGCAAAATTACAACATTTGAACAAAAGATAAATTTATTGGAAAAGATAAATTTCAAGTTCTCCATAAGAATTGGGGTAAGGATTTGTATACTTTGAAAAAGAAGCCAAGGAAAATGATCTTTATATTCTTCCACTTGTGCCCCAAGCAGGAGACTGGAGACTTGTAAAGCAAGGTGCTCAATAGATGCACTTGATCCTGTTTTTTTGGAAACCATTGGTGCGAACATGGAAGATTGGGTGGAGGATGTTGAGGCGTTGGAGGATGAGCACCAGAGGTGGGTGGATATGAAGGCCACTAGTCAGTAGACCTTGATGGAACATAATTTGTCCAATATGGATAGTTGTATTGGAAGCACAGATGAGAGAGGCAGAGAAGCCACTAGAGGTACAGATGGTAATGATTTGTAGTCTCCGTTTTGTTGTTCAAAAGCAGCTGATTACCTCATCTATAAATACTTAGTTTATGAATGCTCTATTCTGTTGTATAATCTGCTAAATGTGCGCTGTATCTAATTTTCATCAGTTATGCAAAGTTGATATTCATTTGGTATCCAATCTTTGATCAACGCTATTTCTCTGGCAAACTAAATGCTTTGATGACAATACCTGGCTATNTCAAAGGCCCCGGATTTACTATCGCGTTATCATTTGGGCACTTGAAGTAGGCATCTTTATAGGTCCTGTGCTAATATCCATTTAAGAACGTGCAGACAGATAACCTTGTAGGATAAGCTAAGCATGGTGTCAAGGGCATTAGATTTAGCTCAGTGGTTATCGGGAAATTCCTTGGACTACTAATTAAATTACCAATATCCTATGTTCTTGACTTCCAAATATTCCAAGGGAGGGACCTAATTTCAAGCTTGGTGACCCATGATAGCCTAGAGAGGCAGAGAGCACAAAGATCCTCTGGTTTCTTTACATCCACAAAGATCCTGCTCTATGTATTTGAGAAAATGAAGCGTTGCTCAACCATTTGCTCTTTCGTTGTCTGTTCGCTTTCAAGGGCTGAAATTTCACGTGCCAACCTTTCAGCTTAGTTTGGTGTCCTCCCAAGGATTTTGAAGATTGGCTTCTTAAGTTGCTATTAGGGTGATGCTTAAAGACTGAAAGGACCCTTTCTTACAACTATAGAGAAGGTCAAAATTTCTCGATTTAGACGTCTCATTTGGGGAGGTTGACTTAAAGAGTTCATGGTTTTCTACTTTGAAGTTTAAATGTCTAATGGGAGAAAATGAAGATTTGTAGCCGATCTTGGTGACCCAATGGAATAAGGTGTAAAAGTACATTGGGATGAACCTCTGTATTTTATTTTATTGCTTTTACTTTGCCTGTCTTTCTTTATTATATAACTAGTTTTCAGGGAAGAATCTAAAGTGGGAAGAGTTCAAGAAGTCCAAATTAATGATATTATCCATCAATAAATAAAAGAAGCCGGTGCAGTTCAATTCAGGTGAGATATCAGGTCAGCAAGTGAAAGCAAATCTAAGCAAGTTATTATTATCCTTTAGGTATGTTCTATGAAAAATTAAATGGTTGAATGTGTTTCCTGCCTTATTGGGTTATTTTGATTTTTGCTGAACTAAGTTCTTGAGTAATAATTTGAAGTATACAATCTTCTGTAGTTCTTCTCTATATCAATAGAGTCACACTTAACTGAATTTCATTAAAAAAGTTGGAACATAAAATACTTCCGCTGCCCCTTGTTACTGATGATCTGTTTTTCACAATGGACACATAATTTTGCAATTATGTCTAGATCTGTTACTGAAATGTTGATGGTGTGCATGGCAAGCTAAAAATTTACTGGCGAAGAGAAGACAGGACAACATCTTGGAGGGAGCTGTCCCTCTGCATGGCCGCTTTGAACTCATCGAAGGTAACCTTTCCATCACTGTTGGCATCCATCAAATCAAATATTTCATCTAATTTTCCAGGTTCTGTGATGTCCACTGGAAGGCAATCGTCAGGTAAAGCCTGCTTAAAATTATGAAGGTCATCATGCTTAAAGAAACAACAGAAAAAGCATAATACCAAGTAACATGAATGAAATAAAAATCAAGGAAAGAGCATTACTCTCAACATTGATGCAACTTCTTCCTTTGTGATGCACCCAGACCGATCTGTATCGTACATCTATCAACCATAATAATCATTAAAGCTTTGTGATTGTAGTATGTTCGCAAAGTAATGGATTCAGTAACAATGTTTTCTATGTGCAGGACATTCTCAGCAACAAGGTTCGTGCTCGTTGGCTACAAGTTGCAGTAACAATAAACAGTATTGGCTAATATGGATGAGCTGTTGAAGTTGTGGAGGGATAGCTGTGCATTAAATGTTGGAGAGAGGCCAANATGTGGATGAGCTGTTGAAATTGTGGAGGGATAGCTGTGCATTAAATGTTGGAGAGAGGCCAAAAGGTTTTGAGGTTTGATGATGATGATTTAAATGGGACTGGCGTCCTGTGAGTCTTATGACAAATCCTTAAATAGTCTTCAATCCTTATGATATAGTCTTCAATTCCTATGATATAGTAAGGTCTGATTTCGTGCTCTATGCTGCATAGTGATGACTCTTAGTTTTGGGAAGACACCCTTTCCTGATTCTTCACTCTTGTATGTTTGGTGTGAAAATTAGTTTATCTGAAGAATTCAAGAAAGAGGAGTCTTTGTGTATGAGATCTCACATCGGTTGGAGAGGAGAACGAAACATTCTTTATAAGGGTGTGCAAACCTCTCCCTAGTAAAAGTGTTTTAAAAACTTTGAGGGGAAGTCCGAAAGGGAAAGTCCAAAGAGGACAATATCNCCCTAGTAAAAGTGTTTTAAAAACTTTGAGGCGAAGTCCGAAAGGGAAAGTTTAAAGAGGACAATATCTGATAACGGTGGGTTTGAGCTGTTACATTGTGGGAGAGGGGGCTCGGAATAAGAAACATCAGAAAAAGGGATTTTNATAACGGTGGGTTTGAGCTGTTACATTGTTGGAGAGGGGGCTCGGAATAAGAAACATCAGAAAAAGGGATTTTGCAACTTTTAGCCTTGAGATGGAGTTGTAGCCCTTTCTCTAGTCACTGATGTAACTGTCTAAAATAATTCTGAAGGATCATGAATTTGTCTCCCTGGAACTTAGATTTCTTTTAAAGGTGGTTCTAAGTAACATTCAAAGGATTAAATTCTCTATGAATGTTGTGTATGTGGGTGTTGTGTATTTTTGTAATTGAATACGCACCTGAAAACATAGGCGAAGAGCATCATCGCCTTGTGAGTTACGAAGGCTCGAAAATCCACAAAGTAACTCGCGCATGTCAATTGTTCCATCCCGGTTATTGTCAAAGAGGTCGAAAATTCGAGGTGCAAGAGGGATAAGTGAAGACATATTCATTGCTTTCAGCACCTCTTCAAATTCAGGAAGAGTAGCATTGTCCCCTTTTGCACATCTGCTTATTGCAAGGTATGCAAATTAATCATTTCTCATTAATTTTGTCTACTAAGGTTACTAGATTAGTGTGCCATTAGATGATTGTAAGCCATTGCATTTATAGCAAACTTACATTGTCTTGAAATGGAGTCTGAAACTTTCAACTTCCTCAGGTGTGAGATCATAAGATCCCAACAAAGATCTTAGCTTTTTTGTCCTCAATAAAATCGTGCTGCTCCATACGCTAGCTATCGCTGCAGCTCGAAGCTTGCGTCGGGCATTGAAACTCTTAAGTCGTGATACAATCTCAGCATCCATTTGATCTTGCTTGGCTGAATTACCCATGACCCATGGATGCTCTAGAAGCTGTGTCATGAAATTTGTTAGGCTCACAAGCAATCCAGCAAATTACACTAAGGCCAAGCCCCCTCGTACCTCTTGGGCACTCGGTCTCCTCTGAGGATCAACTGTCAACAGACTCGAAATCAGTTGCCTAGCCGAAGAAGAAATCGTCTTCCAAGTTTTCTCATGGAAACTGAACTCTCCCTGCATTCAACCAAAGATTCACAAAAGGAGCACATTTTCAAAATACAAGTTTATAGATTTGATAACATAATTGAAGATCACTTACAGCCATGATCAGTTCATGTTTTTCTCGATTGGACCGAGCGATAAAAGGCGGGTACCTATGTAAAGAAACTTATTTGAGTTCACTTCATTTTGCATAGGAGCTGCAGAATAATGAAACTTTGACCTTTTTTTCTTGCAGAAAGGAGATTCCATTACATACCCTGAGAGAAGGATGTACAAAATCACTCCCAGAGACCACATATCACTTTTGGAGGTAATTGTTCCTTGGGAAAGCGCTTCTGGTGAGACATAATCTATGGAACCAAACAATCCAACAACTGGGTCAGTGAAATCCTCCACAGAACTCAATCCAAAGTCCATGATTTTCAAGGAAGAGTCGTGGCTTTCGTCGAGGAAGAGACAGTTTTCGGGTTTCAAGTCACGGTGAATGATATTGACTTCATGAAGAGCCTTCAAACCACTAGCAATCTGTCTCACAACTGCAGCAGCTTTAGCTTCAGTGTGTCTCGTCTGAGCCACGATCCTATCGAAAAGCTCGCCTCCAGAACAAAGCTCCAACACGAGGTGAACCCCGTTCGAATCTTCATACACGTCGTAAAGATCAATCACATTTTCATGAGGTGAGACATTCTCAACTATCTTTCTCATTACTAAAATCTCATTTGTCAATAGAGCATCAGAAATCATAGACTTTCTTGTAGGAACCATGGAAGTCACACTCTTGAGAGCATTTCGATTTGGTGGACATCCCATGAAAGCTGATGGTCCAATTCTTCTTAGTGTTTTAATAGCTACTTCCTTTTTCTCTCTTCTGGACTTACTGATACCTTTCCTGACTACTGAGAATCCTCCTCTCCCTATAACGTCGGATATCTCGTACTCGTCGGAGAGTTTTCGAGCTTGCTGTATCATTTTCGCTCGAAAATTTGATGAAGAAACCACCCAGGAGGGTGAAGAGAAGGAATCTGGGAATATTTGGTGGAAGAAAATTGACAAGGAAGAGGACAAGAGGTGGTTGAATGATGAGAGAAAAGGAAGAGGATTGGAATGAGGGACTTACATCATGAGAGTTGTGGATTAGTTATTAAAATTTGGATTGAAAAATGAGGCATTTTAAGGAATAAAGAAAGGAGAATAGGAGTTGGGGAAGAAAGACAAAACAAAGTCAATGTTTAACATTGTGCAGAAAGCTCTCTCCTTCTCTCTTTTCTTCATCATTTCTTCTCTCTCTCTCTCTCTCCTATGAACCTTCCCTCTGTTCATACTTTATTCATTATTAGATGTGAAGATTTGAAGATCGAAGTCGAGATTTTTTCATATGAACTTATTCCAAAGGAAACGAGAATTGAGATGTAATTCCCGGGTGAAAATACATGCTTAAGACTAGTCATAAAGTGGTTAAAATCACTTTTGTTAGGCTTAAAATTACTTTCAAACATGTTTTTAATTATTTAAATTGACTTAATGTTCGATTTTACCGTTTAAAACGGGATTTTCATCCTATAAAAATTACTTTAAATAATTAAAAACATTACTTCCAAACAACGGAAAATAGTAATCATCTTTGATGGATTTATTTTTTTAAAAAAAATTATACCATTTATGAAATTTACAATTAAACCCTTGTGTGGATTATTTGCTTTTGGTTGGCAACTTAGCCAACCCATTACTAGATTGCCAAGTTTCAGCAAAATTTCATTATATACATATATTGAAAAGGGTAAAGTTTGTGAATCTAGCGTTTTCATTTTTTATTTTTTTAATTTTAAGTTTTCGACAATTTTATATTATATATCTTCATAGGAACAGCACTATAATTGAATAGATTCAAAGATTATTCATTAAATTGAAATCGAACTCACCTTATTAGAAAAATTAATTTTCTTTATTCGAATAATTTTTTAACATAAGTTTTATGATTTTTAATACTTTTCTTATATTATTTAAATTTGTAGTAAAGTGTGCATGCCCGAATTGTATAATCCTTAACCCAATTTTTTTAGTAGTTTGATCGTCGGTCAATCGAGGATCATAGTGGTTTGACCTTAAAATAACCAAGGGAGTTGTTCTTGGACTCGTAAAAAAAAAAAAGTAACAATATTACTGAAAGATCAAATTTCTAACATCCCGATGTAACCTATATATATAATTCTTTTATATATTTTTAGATTTATAAATGAGTATAATATCTATATGAAAAACCATCGAGAGTTAGATTCATTTAGTAGATACATATATTAAATTATTCATGTATCACCATAACGATAATATATTAGGGTATAAAAACCATCTTATTTTGAAACAGAACTCATATAGCTGTGTATAGATTAATGGATAAAATAACCCAAGGTCATTAAATAATAATAATAATAATAATAAGATGAATAAATAAAATAGAAGTAACCAACCATTTACAATTATAATCTTATTGAATAGAGGCCGACATATCTCAATCTCCCTTTCATTAAATAACTGAAAAAGGAATTTGATGGATATAATGACATATTGCCAGCAAAAAATAAAATAATATTCCATCAATTGGTTTAAGAAAGTATCCAAAATTATAAACATTATAAAAGCAACAGCTACTTTCATTCACGACTAAAAGTTCCCAGAAATACAGTATTAATTGAGAGCTTAAGATTCCTGAATTAGTGACCTTTTTTTTTAACTTTACTACTACACTCAGTAGCATTATATCCTACATTATATGTAAAAAAAAGCCTTAAAGATTGTAGCTGTAGAACATCTAAGTACATGCTCACACAGAAGCGTATATATATGTATGTATGTATATATATATATTAAACAACTAGCATATAGATGGGAAGAAAATGCACCTTCTTAATGGCATGAAGATGGCTGGCCTTTGGGCTTACTTCCGATCATCCGAGCTTGAAGTATTTTCGACTCAAAGGTACCACAATTGTGTATCTTGCTTTGGCAATGGTGGGTCTACTGGGTAATCGATTGATGCCAAGTTAAACGGAGAACCAAATCTGAAGTCGGGAATGTTATCGTTAGGATACATGCCGAAAGGAGAATCGAACGTCTTGTATTCG
Organism: Cucurbita pepo subsp. pepo; assembly: GCF_002806865.2. Taxonomy (NCBI): domain Eukaryota; kingdom Viridiplantae; phylum Streptophyta; class Magnoliopsida; order Cucurbitales; family Cucurbitaceae; genus Cucurbita; species Cucurbita pepo. The sequence continues at coordinate 18,127,546 of NC_036638.1, forward strand.
TCAAATGGGACTTTTGTGGAAGAGAAATCAGGGAGCTGCATTGGCATGCTACTTCCCCCCACCATTGCTCCTTGGCAATACAAGTTATCATCAACTTGGAGTTGGAATTTTGGCAGCTGTTGGTTGTGATCGGCTCTTGCTTCGACGTTCCCGGAATTCAAAATCTTGTCCTGTTGATGGTTAGAATCGTAGAAACTTAGAAGGTCAGTGATCATTTTCTGGTCGTCGTCTGGAAGTCCAAGGCCTGATACTCTGAGGGGTGGAGTTGGGTTCATAGGCCGGGTAGGAGGCTTGGAATGGTTAAAGGAGGGAAGAACTGGAGATGATTTATCATCGTTAGTTAGAAAGTTTGGGATGCCAAATATTGGGGAAGAATCACTCCTAAATGGGCAGTTCAACTGGTGGTTGTTTCTCGAAGTCCTGTCGAGAAACCCGAGGCACAAGCTGTTATATGGGCATTGAGAATATTCACAAGTATATATCTTCTGAGGCATCATTGTATTTGACTCATCAGTAATCAGAGTCCTCTTTTGAATAAAGTTTGAACTGTTCTCCATGAGTTCTTCCTTTATCTGAGGTCCCAATGGTGGCATCATTGGCCTCTCTCTAGGTCCAGGAGCCCCCATATTAAAGAAATTGAGATCATGAGGCTTCCTTTCCTCTGTTTCGACATTTGGTTCGTCTTCCACTACTTCAACATCGTAATCGCTACTGTCACTGATTAAAAGAGATCCGCTCCCACAGATCGACACAGGTGGGCATCTATCAGGAAACAATGTCCTGGCCAAGGCTTCTTCCTGGTTTACAATGGCCAGCCATGTAGCACTCTCTTTTGCAGTCATCTTGTCTTGCAAACATTTAGACTGACGAACAAGCTTGCGAATCTTGGCAATGTCGGGCGACATGTGCTTAATCACAGCAGTGAGAACGCTAACTTTCCAAACCTTCTTCAGATCATGGGGCTTCTTATAAGGGGGAGGCCCCTGGTCCTTTGGTAATCCCAATTCAGGCCACCATTCCTCGTTTCCAGTAGGCCACCACGGTGGGGAAACGCCCTTCTCCAGTGGAAAACGACGCTGGGGTGGATCACAGTGCTGCATCAGAGCAGACAAAAGTGATCCAAGGGTTGTATCTTGGAGCTCTTGTAAAGTGTGGGGAGTGGATGTCACTGTATTGCAGTCATCATTGATCCCAGGAATTGCATGATCAGCCTGATATTTGGTAATGGCTGCTGGGCCATTTCTATCGAATCTGACTCGTTCTTTCCACCAGGCACGAAGATTATCAGAAGCTCCACTCACTGGCTTTCCTTTCTCAGGAATGATCCCATAAACGAAACCTTGAGCTTTACAAACCTCCATCATTTTCAACATATATTTCAGGATACCGTCTTGAGCCCGAGACATCTTCTTCCTTCGGGCTTGCTCCTGGGATTGACGCTGCTTTGAATTATCATCCCCTTCCTTCTCTTTGCTTTGTTCTTTGAGTCGCCTCAAAAGCATCCGATCACGCCACATCCTTCTCTCAAGCTCATCAACATCCAGCTCTTCATCGCTATAATCTTCCTCCAAAGTAGCCTCTGCTTCATGCTCCCGACCCATCTCTTGTTCCCCAGAAGGAGCCGAAAAATATTCAAGATTTTGGCAAAAGCCAATATCTTCAAAGATTCCCATGGTGTTCATCATTGAAATAACCTCACTATCGTTGGCTTGAAACCACTTGGTGGTGGATGGATTGATCTCTTATCTAAGCACTGTTCAAACAAAACAGGATTTTACGGTCCACAGAATTTAAAGTTCTGGCGAAACATTCCAGAAAATCGTTCATTCATGATATCCTGTCGAAAAAGTAACAACCCAATACTTTGTTAGAAACTTAAATGCTACCTCAAGAAGCACGATTACTTTGAATTGGTTATGGCTGCAATATAAAACTTAAAAAATAACAATAATAAAGTCAAACTCATCAGATTAAATAAATAAAAGAAACGAAGCGTAGAAGAAACATATAGCTATATGCACAAGCGAATTAATCCGATTAATTAAATATTTTTCAGTGTGGAAAACAAACATTCATACTAGCAGAGAAATCGTCATTTAATCACTTAAAGAAAGGATAAATAAAAACATATTAAAGAAGAGAAAGAGAATCAGAAGATAATATAAAATAGATCCAAGATTTAATTATCGTGAGATGTATTTTCAACGTCAAAAAAGGAGAAATCAACATAGAGTATCGGATTGCAAGAAATTCAAGCGCTCATAGTTTCGCTTCCAATCCATACCCTTAACACTAAGATTGGAAACTCTGCGTGTAAGAAACGCCACGTTTGATTCATTCGAGTATAATCTTCCCCCAAGAATTTCCAGCAAATTTCTCCATTTCTAAAGCAAAACTAAACTATCCTTTATGACCAGAAACAGAGATAGACTTGAGAGTCTACATGAATTCATATTCACGCCGACTGTAACTCTTCGCTTTAAATGAAAAAAGAAGATGACCAGCTGCTTTTAGATCGAGAAACTCGGAGTCGATCAAAATCTTATCCCATCCCCGAAAAATGAGAATGAAATGAGGACAATCAAGCAGTAACGTAAGGATCAAGGGCGTTGAAGAAGAGGACAAGTGGCAGAAGTTGCAAAGAAAGTCAGCAGTTTATATCAAACAAAACGCCTATAGTTCGTCAAAACAACATGCCGAAAAACCGCATATCTCAGTCGATAACAAACAATTCAGAAAGTAAAAAATAACCAAAAACATCCAACCGCAAACTCCGGACTCAATAACCACAGCAACGGATCAACACAATCAAAACTAAAACTCAGCAGATGAACAAAAAAATCATGAACAGATAGCGCCACAACCACTACCACGTCCATATCGGACTGAAAACAGATATCACTCCGCAATTTCAAGCTCCTTAAATCAAACAGCAGTAAAACCAAAAACAACAAAATTAACCAGTTAAAAAGCCGAAATAGTACAAGAATTACGCTCTATCATTTCCTGAAATTGAATATTACCTTCCGAAGTCCATTGAAAATCCTCTTCCTCACCGCTCAAACTTTTCAAACACAGCACAAAGAGAGAGAGAGAGAGAGAGAGAGAGAGAGAGAGACGAAGTGACGGTGCTGAGGCTTTTGTTGTTATCCACTTCTCTGAAACTAGAGAGAAATAAAAGATGAGAGAGAAACTGGTGGGTCCTCAAATGCAAAAGACAAACAGTAAAATCTCAGGGAAGGAGGAGACTTAACACGATCTCCAGTATTTAACCGTGGTTGAGTTAATTCTTCTAACCGCGGTTAAACCCCATGGAGGCTGCTATTGGAATTTTGCCTATCGAGTTATTTTCCTCTGTTTTGCTCTCATCTTAACATCCCATGGTCGACATGTCGTTTTATCGTTTATCTCACTTTTTCTTTTTAATTTTTTTTATTTTATAATGAATTATATAAATTATTTTTCAATTTCTCGATGAAAAATTATGTCAAATTACATTTTAACGTCAAAGTAGAGACACCATCCATTTACGAGAATGCTACAATTAAGTTGGCATGTTTCTTAGGACTGCTCGAGAGTTTGATTAAGTTTGGTCAGGTTATGAATATTTTATACCAATCCGAAATTTCGAGCTAGCTGGGTTGACGAGTCGAATGACCCAAATAATGCTCACAACTCAACCCTACCAAACCCGCTATTTTCGAGTTGAGTTGGATTAGGTTTGTTAGCTTTTTCCGCTCGTAAAACTAAAATATCAGACTTCAAAAATCACAACATAGGATGAATTAATTAAATAAATAATTGGAATTAATTAAAGATTTAAAATTATAAAAACTAAAATTTATAAATGTATAATAGTTTTAAATTATTAATAGAAGGCACCCAATCATTAATTGGTTTTAATTAATTTCCTTCGTTAAATAAATAAACTATATTGGCTTAGTTGGAAAATAATAATATAATTCAACTTATTTTAAATATAGTGGATTCTATTCGAAAAAAGAAAAAAAAAATCTTTTTTTGCATGAAATTTTACTATAAATGTTTCCATTTATTTGGGAAAGTTATTATTATTATTATTATTATTTGTAAATATGAACGAGCGTTTTTGTTAATGGTCGGTAATGAGTTGTCATATATTTTATTTGTTCAGTTCAACCATCTAAAAATGACGGTTCCAAATGTTAATATTTTAATTAATTAAATTATAATAAATAATGAAAAATGTGATGTCACTAAAAGATTTGAAGATTTAGTGAAATTTTGAATAAAAACAATCGAAATTTGAAGAATCATTTTTTAATTTTATTTCTAAAGGAAAAAATGTGATAATAAATAATAAATAAATAAATAGGTTCGTGGTGAGAGCCATGGGAGGTTTCAATAGAGATGTCTACGTGTATTCTACCACTTATTTTATTTTTCATCATCGACCAATTCTCTATTTATTTTAAAGTTTTGATTTTTTAATATAATTTTTATTAAAAAATTGTAAAAAAAAAAATCTTAATAAATCAAATTTTTTTACAACATATTATTAATTTAAACATTACAATTAGAGTCTCAAAATTAATTAATTAATTATATAATCCTGTTTTCGACCCAATTTATCTAAAAAAAATATATTTCCAATTTTCTGTCTAAATGAGAAATTCCTCTCCGTTCGTGAGAATGTTAGTGACGGGTCAACTAACAAGCACAAACACTCTGGTTTGACTTCGAGGCACCTCTCAATTAATTTAAAAACCTAAATTATAAAAATTGCTTAAATTTTGCTATTTATTTAAAAATATATATTGGTATTTCAAGATTTATAATATTATATTTAATATTTTTTAAACCTTTAAAAACTACATTTAAACAGACTTTTCGTCTAAAATTATAATTATTTTTCTCCTTTAAATATATATTTAAAACATTTAAGGAAAAAAAGTAAATATAATATATTAAATTTTTTAAAGAAGATGAATATATATATATATATTAAAATAGGTATATTATAATAACTTTATACCGAACATAAACTTATTTAAAACAACCATACATATTATTATTCTTAAATTATGTAAATTATTGAATTCGTAATAAATAGATATAAAATATATATTTGAAGGAGTTGAACTATGTTTAAATTGATTAATAAATTAATATTAATTTAATTAAAATAATTTATGAGTAATTATCACGTGAGTTTTATTTTTTTAAAATTATTTTTTATTTATTTTTACAAACTCCTTTTATCTTAAATTAAAAGTCTTTAAATACCAAAAAAAAGTTGCAAATTGTGAGAATCGAGGACGAGAAGGCACTCGGATGCAAAGGATTTTCCAAAAGTGGATTTAAAAGCAAGGGAAAAAGGCCGCAGCCGCCGCATTGACAAAAGGCCCTATAACCCACGTGTGGATCCTTTAATCCTAACTGTCTAAGTGTGCCACGTTTTAGGTGGACCCCACAGTAATAAGAGGCGATGGAAAGTCTTCATAAAAATTTGGTCAAAGGTCAAGCTCCCATTTGATGTTACCTCATGGAAGAGGACTCAGTATATTTGTTTTTTCTATTTGTTTTTTCATGTGAACACGATCGTATGATATTGTCCACTTTGAATATAAGTTCTTATGACTTTACTTTGGGACTTAGCCAATACGGGACTTCAATCATCCAACAGATGTTACTTTGATACGTCATTGTAGTCTACCAGGTCGTCTCGTCCCGATTATACTAAAAAGTATCTATGTACTGTCTTCAATTTTTCTCGTCTCCAGTCTATCTGTGTATTACATAAATCTTAGTAAAGTTTCTCGACGTCACGTAAAATGAACTAAAGAAAATGTTTTTCCTACCCTAACCTAATATTACTCGTTAGCAAACTTATTTCTTCTAATTCCTGTCCACATACTTATTTTCTTAAGCTTATCTCTCTGGTTAACTATTCTGTCAATATGAACATAACTCAATTAGTTCAAATATTATATCGACCAAAATATAAAAAATTAACATATTACTGAACTAGAAAAAAGAACGTCAAAGACATAGAAGAACCCAGATTCCAGATGAATGAAAACGTTACTGGAGGAGATTCTCGAACGAGGAAAAAGAACCAATGACTTTGAAAGACTAGCAACCTAACAGTCCTAAGCAACTTGAAACCGATAGCTTCACCAAGCGTAAATGTAAACTCCGCTCCATATAGGTCTCCTCCCTTCCCTATACAAATTGGGTTCAAAATTATTTGAAGACAAAGACATGTCTATATGAATTATTATTATAAAGTATACAACTTTATAAAATCCAAATAGCCTTAGCCCAACCCTCAAAGTTTGGGCCCTCCATAAAGTATGGATTAGACTTTATGGCATCCCTCATCCATAACATTATCATTTAACCTGTTTTGAAAATGATATCATTCAGGGACAGTTTTTCTTCTCATCCCTTTCCATTATAACTCATCATCTTCTGCTATGAACAAGGATCGAGCTCGAATCTAATAGGAACGAGTCTCGGATTTAACACGAAAATCTCGACTCGGCTTCAAGAAATAGATCAAAACTTGATTAACATTGAAGATCTACACATACACATACACAAGAAGCTACTTTCTAATCAGATCATTGTATGTAACAGTCAGTAGTACTGTATTTCTATAGCTATGAATCTTTTTTTCTCAGTATAAAAAGGAAGCTACCATGGCTGGCTTCGAGATTCCTTGCAACGTCGGGTTTGTGTTCTTCGTCTCGATGATTCCATTGAGATTTAGCTTCTCAACTTTGTTGGCTTCAATCTGTTTCAAGAACAAAACAAGAGATGAAACAAAGAATCTATGAGTCTAACATTAACACAAACACAGAACATTAAACTAGGATTAAGAGTTCATTACTTGTTCTGTGTAGGATTCGGGCCGCTTTTAGGAATTTGTCGAAGGCTCGAGGAAGTCGACGATGGCGTTTCGGGGAGCTTTCGAACTGTGAGAGGTAGATGAAGATGACCAACTCGAAACGAGGACGATGGGAGGAGTGTTCTTGCAGCCAGAGCAGCAGTGTGAAGATGGAGAGGAAGCATCAGTAGAAAAGTGTAGAGAACTGGAAGCAATGATTTGCAGATCAAAGGTTTCATGTTTTTTTGTGAGTTCTGAGAGAATCAATGTCTTATTTGTCTTGCAACTCCAACAACTAGTGGTCTGCCTGCTTATATAATTCAACAAGTTTTCTAGTTTTGTCTTCAACTGCCTTTCTTTGTTTCACTAAACAGAATACTTACAAGTTACACCCCTGTATTTTGTATATTTCGCAGATCGAACCACTCCCGTACGTAGTGTATTTTACGAATCAGACCCTTGTATTAAAAAAAAGTTCAAAACGCCCTTGTGAACATGAAAATATACCCTTTTGTCGGTTAGGTTTGATAAAACCGACTTATATGCCAATCTAAATATTACTCAACTGGTTTGGTTAAAACACATTCAGTCGTTAGAACAGAAGACAAGGTGTAAACTTAAGGTGTACAAGGGTAGATTTGCAAAATAAATAACTACAAGGGTGTGATGTGCAATTAATCTAAAAACTCATGTATTTTACAAATCAGACCCTTGTACTAAAAAAAAAAGTTCGAAATGTCCTTGTAAACTTGAAAATATACCCTTATATCGGCTAGCTTTTGTTAAAACCGACTCATATGTCAATTTAAGCATTCACTCGATCAAGAGGTCAAAAGTTTAAATCATTCTACCTCCAATATAAGAATCAATATCATAAGACAAGAGTACAATAAAACAGAAACAATTAAAACTCAACTGGTTAAGACACATTCACTCGATCGAGACATTAAAAGTTTAAATCACTCCACCTCCGTTATAAGAATCAATATCACACGACAATAGTACATTAGAACAGAAGACAATAACTCGATCAAGAGGTCAAAAGTTTAAATCTCACCAACTCCATTATACGAATCAATATCATACAACAACAGTATATTAGAACAGAAGACAATAGTTCAACTGGTTAAGACATATTCACTCGATTAAGAGGTCAAAAGTGTAAATCTCTCCACCTCCATTATACAAATCAATATCATACGACAACAGTACATTAGAACAGAAGACGAGGACTTCAAGGTGTAAACTTTAAGGTCTACAAGGGTAGATTTGCAAAATAAATAACTACATGGGTGTGGTGTGCAATTAATCTAAAAACTTTCAAAAAATGAATGGCCTGGATTAGTCTGTAAAGATCAAACACAGTTTTCAAGACAGATCCAAAGGGTTAGTGGGTGTGAGCTGAGCCATGTGATCTATGTTTGACTTAAGGAACTTCCAATTTCCAAAGCAAAATCAAGACTTGAGAGAGGAGTTCTTGCTAATTATACAATAATTTGTTCACCTGCCATCACGTGGTCATGCACGTGATCAAAATAGCAAAAGAAATTTGTTCTATACTCCTTGACAAAAATGCTACTGCTACCAATCTGCACAGTGCTTAAAAAACTATCACTTTTCCTCTCTATGTTTGACTGAGAGCTACATTCAAATAAATCAATCTTTCCTTTACCTAAACTATTCTTCCCCTTTTCAGGTTGCCAATTGGCTACAATCTGATGTGATGCACCTATAAGCAACAGTCTGCATCCATGGCTGATGATTTGATGATTTGATGATCATCATCATCATAAGATGATAGACTTAAGAAAGTTATAGAGAGATCTACTAATATAACTCAACTTGCTGGTTTTGTTACGATCTCTACAACTAGTTTCGGTGTCGGGAAATACTTCGACGAATCATTGTGTTCTTGGGATGAATGGTTAGAATAAACTACTGAGCGTTTAGGACCTGATGGATGTAAGTAAAAGTAAGGAAGAGTGCAATGTGTTTGAAAAGGAAATTCATAACCCAACAAATTGAGACTACTTACATTTAGGGGTAGTAGTAACTACTGTTTGTTGATAGTATTTCTTCAGCTCCAACTTTCATGTTGGAGCCAGGCATTTTCTTCTTTGCCCCTCCTTCGACGACCGTGACGTCGACTAAGAATGTTGCACAAACGGGGCGGTGATCGGAGAATTGGGACTCCCCACGAATGTAATAAAGTTGTCGTATGCCGTCACCGTGCCATAAAATTCTGTCACACCTGCATTCTTCTATGAGTTTTCAGGGTGTGTTATGAGGGTTGATTAGAACAAGGTTTTGTATGATTTTCTATGTCATACGTACCAAGCTGGTGTTCTTCTCTTCTTTTTCGATTTTTTCAAGTCCCCGGCGTACGTGTCGGAGTTGTAGTAGTATTTATACGTGGGGGCGAAGTAAATTGTTCCCTCTTTCCATCCATAGAACACTCGCCCTGCATCCCTTTCGATCTTTAGCTATAACATCCACCAAAACATAAGAATCAGCACAAAACATCTTTGATTTTAAGCTCAAAATCTCAAACTTCAACCACAACTCTAGAGGACGATTACCTGATCTTTGTTAAGAAGTTCATCCCAGTGATTTGCTTCCATAAGCCTTCGAGTATCCGAGTAGCTCAAAGCTATCCGATAGTTCAAATCTCCTAACCATATTATTCGTCTAGAGCCATTTCATCAACACAAATGAGAAGCTCAGTAACAAACAGTGTTATTCTTATTTATATGTATATGTTTTTTCATATCATTCAGTTCAAGATGCTCACTTGTGTCCAAGGATTTTCTCTGGCATTCGACCGTCAGGTGTTCTGCATATTTTTGGAAACTGAGTGTTCTTAAGAATTTCTATGACATCCAAATTTCTCCGGAGTTCATCCCCTTCTTTCTCTCCTGAAGCTAAGTGGCTGCAGATGAAGCAAAAGCTTGTCTGGTGAATTAACATGCTCACTGAAATGCACCCCTGGAAGACAAGAACCGACCCTCACGATTTCAGAATGAAACAATATGGACCGCCCAAGCCCACCGCTAGCAAATATTGTCCGCTTTAGCCCGTTACGTATCACCGTCAGCCTCACAATTTTAAAACGCTTCTGCGAGGGAGAGGTTTCCACACCCTTACGAGGAATGCTTTGTTCCCCTCTCCATGTGGGATCTCACAATCCACCCCTTTGGGGGTCCGGCATCCTCACCGGCACACCGCCCGGTGTCTGGCTCTAATACTATTAATAACAGCCCAAGCTCACCGCTAATAGATATTGTCTTCTTTGAGCTTTCCCTTTCGGGCTTCCCCTCAAGGTTTTTTAAAATGCATCTACTTGGGAGAGGTTTCCACACCCTGATGAGGAATGCTTTGTTCCCCTCTCCATGTGGGATCTCACAATCCACCTCCTTTGGGGTCCAGCATCCTCGTTGACGCACCGCCCGGTGTCTGGCTCTGATATCATTTGTAACAGCCCAAGCCCACTGCTAATAGATATTGTCCTCTTTGAGCTTTTCCTTCCGGGCTTCCCTTCAAAGTTTTTTAAAATGCGTCTACTAGAGAGGTTTCTACACCCTTACGAGGAATGCTTCGAGGAATGCTGGGAGATCTCACAAATACTAAGCAGAATTATCCCATATTTGTAGACAAGGGAACTCGAAATATTAAGTATTACCTTGTTGCCGAGGCATCCCATGATTCCACGACTGGTACTTGCAATTCGTAAGTGGCTAACATATGGAACAAGCTCCTTCCTCATCCAAATTGTGACAAAAATGCCAACCATTTGTTTACTTGCAATGAGACCATACTTCATCTCGTTACCGCTTTCAGGAATGGAAATCTCTGAAATATCAAAGACGCTTGGATCCTCCTCTTCATCTTCTTCTGAAGAAATACCATTTTCACTCACATGTGATGGTTGGCACCGAAACCAGAAATCCTTACTGCGTTTCCTTTCAAGTTCCAGTGGCGTACAATTGCAACTTTTTAGCTTCCTTCTACTTACAGTCCTGAAAGTTTTACTGATGCTTTTAAGAGAAGGTTTTGGAAAGAATTTAGAACCGCTAAAACCAGTGGCAGGTTTCGGTCCTCTTGAGCAGCCATTTATTGGATTGTTCAATGATTGGTTAATTAAGGATAGCCATCTTGCAGCAGGCTCATTGTCTTCAATAACGAGAACATTTCCAGCATTTAGAGGCACAATTTCCTGAAATCTGATGATATAAGAAGTTAAAATAACACATCAAACCGTTTGAATGATTGGAAATATAAAGAATCAGATGACAAAATTTGATTGGGAGTGGCAGATAGAGGCTACTATCCATAGTTTCGTTGGAAGAATAAGAGCTTTGGAACTTCTTTTGTAAAAGCCCAAACCCACCGTCAGTAGATATTGTTCGTTTTGGTCCGTTACGTATCGCTGTCAGCCTCACGATTTTAAAACGCATCTACTAGGGAGAGGTTTCCACACTCTTATAAGGAATGCTTTATTCCTCTCTCCAACCGATGGGGGATCACACAATCCTCCACCCCTTTTGGGGGCCAACATCCTCGCTAGTACACCGTCCGGTGTCTGGTTCTGATACCATTTGTAACAGTCCAAGCCCACCACTAGTAGATATTATCTACTTTGGCCCATTACATATTGCCGTCAATCTCACAGTTTTAAAATGTGTCTGCTAAGGAGAGGTTTCCACACCCTTATAAAAAATTCTTCGTTCCCCTTTCCAACTGAGGTAGGATCTCACACCTTTCCAAAATTATAAAATGGAAATTTGAGCCGTGAACAAAGTTGGCATTGTTGTCTACTCAATAAACAAACCAATATAGTTTCTTGGAAAGAAAAGATAGGAAAAGAACTTTCAAAGCACAGCAAGATGAATGAACATATTCCATGTTGTCGTTCTTAAAAAGAAGGAAAAAGGGAGGGGCAGAAAACATACCCGAATATGTAAATATCAGCGCTATCGTCGTTCTTAATAAAATCGTTCAGATTGAGGTTAGTATGGGGAGATTTTCCTCCAACATTCCACGTTGCAACAAAAACACTGAATCAAATCCCAGCAGGGAAAAGAAATGTTAATGCACAAAAAGATTAAAAGTTCATCATCTGATCAAAACAAAAGAAAATCAAAGCAATCTCATAACAAAATACCGGAAGGATTGAACTTCTTCTTGATCACGACTCATTAGAGAATCCGTGCTGCCTAAGAATGCACTATCTAGCTCTAGATCGGAAATCGATTCTAAGCCCTTTCCTGATAATCAAACAGGACACTCACTTCTTATCAAACTTCATAGTTTAAACCAACTGATCAAAAAATACTCTGAAATAGCTGGAAAAGGAACAATATCAAGTAGAGAAACTATACCAATCTTGCTTCCTTTCTCACACTAATTTAAAGATGTGAATTGAATATATTCTTCATTGAAAAAGCTACTTCAAAATTATCATCAATGACTTATCTGAATAAAACTTTGCTTTCTATGGTGATATTTCTTTCTTTATCATAAAAATAAAATAAGAAAGATGTTAAGTTAATCCCTTTTGGAACTCACCAGTGGACTCAAATGAACCTTTGAACTCTCTCTTCCCATTTCTTTCTCCCATGGCAAATATTTTTCTAATGAAGGACTGAAAGCAGAGGAAGAAAAAGAAATAGATATTTAATGATACTAACTTCATAAGGTACAAATTCAAGAGGAAAAAACAACAAAAAAAACTTTAGGATCCAAAAAATGGGAAGAGAGAAAGGGAGCTGATGAATCATTCACCTTCTTTCTTGAGTCTTGTTCTTTGAAAGTCATTGTCGATATTGGAATTTCTCATCAATTCCACTGACCCAAATCGAAGATCTACAGCAAAACAAATCGAAGCAAACATAAATTGAAATTTCACTCTCAAGAACGTCAAGAAACCAAGGACTCAACACCAGCAACCATCCCCTGATCCATGATATCAATAATCTTCTTACAAATCAATTGCCAATGAAAATAAATTGAACTGAAGCCAATGGTTAAGACATAATCCAAATCAAGAAGCTAGAGATTCAAATCTATTTTGAATGAACAGAACACAGACAGAACAGGAAACCAACCAGACAACAATGATCTAATGAGACCAAAAACTCAATAAATCCAAAGAAAACGCCAATATTACCACAAAAAGAAGCAAAACTCAAAATTAAGATTTGCTCAAGGAGGAACAGATTTGATCAAATTAAAAACCAAAGTGGCAACCCATGACAAGGTTGACAAGTGGGGGGGCTATTCTTATTCACGAGAAAGTCAACTGTCGGTATATATATATAAGAAGAATTAAAACAAAATGAACTTCCACGATTTCCGCAGTATAGAAAATTGAAATGATAGAAAAGAAAAAAGAACCTGAAATTGAATGTTAGAGATTCTAGAAGAAATAAGCAAAATGTCTGATATTCAATGGAGTAGTCCGAGAAATTTGCTGTTCCAAAATGCATTGAAATTGAGAAAAGAAATGGCACAAAAGAGGATAATAATAATAATAATAACCACGATCGATTTGATTGATGTGCAAATGGAGGGGTAAATTTTCTCGGGAAAATAAAGCGAGAAAGAAAATGTTTCTAGATTCTCTCATTCTCGAAAAAGAAACGGTCATAAGTAGAGAGGAAAATCTCAAAATCACCTTTGAAGAAACGCCGATTTCCGCAGTGTGTGATTTGATCCTTTCATTGCTACAATTGGAGAAGTTGTTCGATCGAAGTTCTTCAAATGTTCATCGCAAAATGGCGAAGGATCAAATCTTTTGATTGAAATCCTTTGAAATGATCATCAAAAGAATGAAGAAATGGATCAATTTCATGGAACTAAGTGCAGAGATGAAATAAAATTGCAACAAATTCCCAAGTAAATGGATTGCTTTCAAATTTCTGTTCTTCCCCTTTTATAGAGCTTTGAAGGGAAGCAATTTCAGATGCTTTAATTTGGGTAGCATCCACATGGAACTTTTCATTTTGTTGTGCTTTCTTTTCGGCTTTTTTTTTTTTTNTTTTTTTTTTTTTTTTTTTTTTTTTTTTGAGTTAAACAATTATGACATAATTTCATAATTTTTAAAATTATTTTGTTTAAATTTCAAAAATTTTAAAATCTTTATTTTAATTATTTTTATAATTTATTTATCTATCTCAACCAAGAATACTATATATTATCGATTTACAAGGAACGTAATTTTGAACGACCAACCTGATGGGTTAAAACTTATTATAATAATAATAATAATTATTATTATTATTATAATATTTTAAATTCAAATTTCAAGACAATGGAAATTAATGAACGTAGCACTTAGAAATATATATATTATTTAACTGCTCACTCAAGTATAATCATTTGCAGACAGTGAGTACTTGATTCTATATCATTTGTAATAGTTCAAATTCATCGTTAGCTAATGTTATTTTGTTTGGACTTTTTCGAGCTTCATTCAAAGTTTTAAAACGAGTCTGTTAGAGGGAGATTTTCACACCCATTAGAAGGAATATTTCGTTCTCTTCTCTGACTAGGGTGGGGATCTCATATTTACTCTCATCTTGAAGTAAGTCAACCAACTAGAATTCGGGTTACTGTTGACACGGGCGACATATGCCCGAAGATATTTTAGAGAATTGGGATAAAAAAAAATATAGAAAACGTTTTAAAAAAGCAATGTTATAAACTAACAAGCAAATAAGCAACAATCACAGTTTTGATAGCATATAGCTCGAGAAAGGATTTTTATAGGTTCTTATTCTTTTTCCGAACTATTTTAAAAAAAATTACCCTTTTTTCGAAACAATTTTTATAATAATAAAAAAGTGGAAGAACAACGTTGTCATAACTCATCTACCCATTTCATAAAATTTTAAATTATTAAAGAACAAATAAAGTGAAAATGGGGCCAAAAGTTAATTATATAATAATTAAGAGGCAAAAACGTGAAGGGAACCAAATGTTGGGGTAATGTTTGCCTCGTTTACAAGCTAAAGAAAAAAAAAATAAAAAAATAAAAGAGGTAGATCCTTAAATAAAGGGTTTTCTTAATATTCTATTAAAATAACAATGTGGTCCTCGAGAATTTAGAATGTTTTAAAACAGGACAATAACTTCTTTTAATGACAAACATTACCCATCAACAAGATTCTTTTATTTACAAAGTAACCCTTTTTGGGGCAACTTTTCAGATATGTAACCTAAAGTTGATGCTTCATCTTACACAAAAATTGTTGATGCCAAAAGTGTTGGAGGGATAAAGGATCGACTCGGTTACTCGTACGAGATTCTAAACTCCGCTTCACTTTAATACTGTCTCTACTTTTAGTTTGGTTTTGGAGCGGGTTTGACCATGAATACTGTTGACTAAAAGAAAATGTATTATAAACAAACTTCAAAAATAAAGTTCGGTAAGTAAGAAAATATTCGCCCGAGATATAACTCGATCGATTAAGTCAATCATCCTCGGTTTGAATCCCGACGACTCCCACATGTTAGACTTACAAAAACAACAACCTGATATCTACATAGACTCGTTTAGAGAGTCGAGAGAGAAAGATTAGAATTTAAAGCTCGGTACGTGTAAGACTCCGAGAAGCGTAGGCTGAAAAAAAACAAAACATAACCCCACATTACAATGCCGAAGGAAAACAAAGGAGTAAAAGGCAACATCTGTGCTTACTAGCCAAAAGATTCTAAGAGTGAACAGGGAATGTAACAGTTACAAGGATAATACAAACTTGGAACACAATACATGGCTGCTGTGTCCGATCACGACTGCGTTGCCATCATAGAAACAGAATACGGTTCGTGACCGTGAACTCTCACGCGGTAGATGCAAGTGTGCGATGGGCTTCCATGGTTGGATGAGAAATCTAATCGGATCATGTCAACGAGTCCGGAGCCTGTTGTCTCCACCACGTTGAATGTCTGTGCATTGCTCTTTTCGAGATCGTACGTGAACTCGGCCAAGAGAAACATCTTCTCAGCATTCGCAGCTGAGGCAGCAACGTCGTCCCCTTGAAACCATCCAGATACCCTGCACGCCTTAGGCGCGCTTGATCTATCGTATGCTACGCTCTGTCCAGAGAAGCCAGATTGTGAAGCCTAGTGAGTAAAAAAGGAGGAAGCTGGCAGATGGTATAATCTAATAATACATATAAACATCTATCGAAAGCGTAATGTATCCTCTTTAAAGCTAAAGCATTTATCCATTTAACTTCGAGAAACTGTTTGTGTGAGATCCCATATCGGTTGGAGAGGGGAACTCTCTCAAGGGGGATTGTGAGATCCTACATCGGTTGGAGAGGGGAACGAAGCATTCATTATAAGGGGTAGAAACCTCTCCCTAACAGACTATATAACAGACCAAAGTGGACAGTATCTGCTAACAATGGGCTTGGGCTACGGGCGTTTTGCTTTTCATAGACACGCCATTGAAGAATATTTTAAGCTCTATATTGGATTAGTAGAAAGAAGATGCCCTATCTTCAATCTTCATCATACCCTTTTCAACTACAGGTTTCTCAAAGGATGTCTCATATACACACCATAGAAAAGAAGGTACTTTTGTACATCATTCTAAAATAACATATGCATTATCCATAACCACAACCCTCCCAACTCAAAATATCGAACCGACATATCGAACCGACCATAGAACCCTGTTCAATAAGTGGAACGCATTAGCTGTCTGCTATCCGGTTGGGCAGTAAGTGTAATGACCCAAGCCCACCGCTAGCAGATATTGTCCTCTTTGGACTTTCCCTTACGGGCTTCCCCTCAAGGCTTTAAAATGCGTTTTCTAGGAGAAGGTTTCCACACCCTTATAAATGGTGGTTTGTTCTTCTCCCCAACCAATGTGGGACATTATAGTAAGGGTCGAGAAGGACAATCACTCATTCTTAAAACCAGCATTCTTAAGACCAAAGAGGCGGGCGGAAAAGGGGGGAAAGCTCTCCGTTCCTGGTTCTCCTGTAGCTGGATTCTCCGGAACCACAAGAATCCTTAGTTAGAATGGGATTCCAACTCAATACCTTTTGAGATTTTGAATCACCTACCACCTAGGTCTTCCTTTCCGGTGTATATCCCGCAAAGATTAGTATAAAAACGTGCAACCTGACTTGTCCGAAGCACAATTAGGAAACGCTTTCGGAGGGCATGGTGTCCCTCTCTAGTGGGTAAGCACCATTTAAAACTAAGATCACAGCACCACTTAAAACTTTTGGAGGGCATGGTGTCCCACTTAACTATGCTGGTCTGTAGGATAGAACTTGTTACAGTAAAGAAAAACGTAACAGAAGGTTTTAAAACGGGTCCATCAGGGTGAGGTTTCCACATCCTTATAAGGAATGCTTCGTTCCCCTCTCCAACCAATGTGGAAACTCACAATCCACCCCCTTTGGTGGCCCAGCACCTCCCCGATACACTGCTCAGTATCGGGTTCTAATACCATTTGTAACAACCCAAACTTATTCAGATTATGTTGCGTAACTCTAAAAGACGCGTTTTAAAAACCTCGAGGGAAAGTCCAAAGACGACAATATCTACTAGCGGTAGGCTTCGGCTGTTATACAATAACTAAGCAGATAAGGTGCCAGCATTGCATTTTCAACTATGCCTATGGTTCTCTTCACAACTCATGGAATACAGTGCAATCTTTTTTCTTTTAAATCAAAGCCATGGCAGTATACACTAACAAATGCTCATTCATTTTCAGGCAATCCTAAGATATAAGTATTTACCATATAGAAACACATATTTGGATAAGAACATCACCTTGGCAACATGCTCTAGAGTAATAGCTTCTGGAACGATCGCCGTCCGTAGCCTAATTTGAACGAACCCGCTACTTCCTTTCAAGGGGAAGCACTGCCCGGGCTCCCCGAAACTCGGTTTCAGCATCTTATTCGCATTTCTATGAACTCCATTCCTTGCATTTCTCGAAAACCAGTTACTTGTTCTTCCTGTAAACGGCTCGGAATGCTTTACAACCATAGCCCCACCAGAAGCAAGAGCATAATCCACCCTACCAAGTCCATCAGCCGCATGCTTCTCAATCTCCATCTCAACCACCTCCCTTGCATAGGCTCTTATATCATCCAAATTTGCAAACCGCTCATCAATTTCACCGCTCTTCGCCTTCTTCAATTCGTCGTAAATCCTATCGAATTCTTGCTTCGACAACCAATCCACGGCCGTTAACTCGCTCAAAGACCTTTCCAGATCCTCCCCTTTATCCTGCAGCACCTTCAAACCGCTCTCAAGATCAGCAGTTTTTGCCTCAATCTTATGGTCAACTTCCCTTCTCAATCCCCCAACTTCGTTCTCGATCTTCCGATCGACGACCTCCACCTGAACCTGAATCATCTTGGTGGTAGTCTTCAAGAATGCTTCAACTTCTGCAATCCGTCCCTCAACTTCCGAAAACCCCATTTGATTTCCCACCGCTCCATCCCCTGATTTTAGGGCTAATTTCCTAATCATTTGAACCAACCCTAGAAGAACCATCAAAAGCACAATATTCTTCGTAACGACGCTAAGAATAGTCGCCCATCGAGGCTTCTCCGGCTTCGTAATCGCCTTTCTACTCCGCCGCGGCGAAATGGTGGAATTCGCAACAGTTTTCTTGATCTGAAGTGGATCCCTAGATGACCGCTCGAGAACAACCTCACCTCTAATCGAGTGATGGCTCATATCCCTACCAATTCCACCGGCGACCTTATCATCGGCCGCACCACCAGTCCCCGCAGTAGCAGTATTCGATAGAGGATTCGCGCCATCCGTTGCCAACAATTCAATACTAGCCCCCTTCTTCTCCGAAACCAACACCGGCCTCCTCCGCGCCGCCGGATTCGCCGTTATCGACACGGTCGAAGCCGACATTTCTGTGGAGAAAATTTCACGATTCCGACAGCAGAAATAAATTCCCCAAAATGCAAAACAAAAGCCCTAACAGTGAAGAACGAAATTGAAGAACATACGAACATACAAGAATGTAAAACGCAAAGAGATTGAAAAGGAATTTTGTATACACTGAGATTTTGAAATTTCTAAGAAAAAAACAGAGAAATTTCGAGGGAAAACGGAGGATACGGTGGCAGAATTTGATTTCCGAATCGAGAATAATTGAGTGCATGACCTGAATTAAATTAACCGACGCATCGGATGAAAGCAACCGGCGTTTGAATTTTTTTTTTTTTTTTTTNTTTTTTTTTTTTTTTTTTTTTTTTTTTTTTTTCACATAGAAAAACAATCCTTTGTCTTGTTTCATTGTCAGAATTACCGTTTATTATTTCTATTTTTGTCGGGTAAAATACACTTATTTTTCTTTTTTAATTATTCAAATTTCTAAATTAATCGAGCTCGGGCCTAGCATCATCGCTGACACACCGCTCGGTGCTTAACTCTGATACCATTTGTAACTGCCCAAATCCACCATTAACAAATATTGTCTACTTTGGCTCGTTACGTATCATCGTCAGCTTCACGATTTTAAAACGCATCTACTATAGAGAGGGTCTAGTCCTTTTCGGACTAGTACCTTGCACCTCCGGGTGGCTGCCTTGATACCATTTGTAACAACCCAAGCCATTGTGTGATGTCCACAAAACACCATCTATAAGGGTGTGGAAATCTTCCCCTACCAGACGCGTTTTAAAGCTTTGAAGGAAAGCCTAAAGAGGACAATATCTGCTAACGGTGGATCTGGGTCGTTACAAATGGTATCAGAACCAAACACTGGACGATGTGCCAACTTTCTCACTGTTCCTCGAAAGGGAGTGGATTTGGGGGCGGTCCCACACCGCACACCAATCGAAGGAAGGAAAGAGTGCCACCGCACACCAGTTGGGGAGGAGAACAAAACACCAAGGGTGTGGAAACCTTCCCTTAACATATGCGTTTTAAAATCTTTAGGGGAAGCTCAAAGAGGACAATATCTCGGTCGTTACACATTGCTAACCGTTATTATTCGCTTAAAACATGCCTACTCTATTTCCACACCCACATAAGAAAGGTTTAGTTCCCCGCTTTGACCCATTATGTACACCGTCAGCCTCACGGTCTTGAAACATGTCTACTCTGTTTCCACACCCACATAAGAAAGGTTTAGTACCCCTCTCCAACCGATGTAGGATCTCACGACCCTATAGGTACCAATACTTCACGAACTTAGAGGCATTACCATACCACCGGCAAGCATGTTCGAGTATTTGGAGGCACGTGTTTTGTTGACGGAATTTTGTATAATTCAATAATTCAAAATTTCAAACAAAAAAAAAAAAATTATATGACAAATCATAGACATACAAAGCTCCAATGGTCCCATTAGAATATCTCTCTACCACTTCATATAACAGAGCACTAAAATAAGTACAAACAAAACCTGATGATAGTTACAAACAAACTATCAAGAACCAACCATACAGTTTGAGGAAGAGAACCCGAGCTCCAAGTTAGAACCGCGCTGACGATGTTCTTCGAAGCTGATACTTCGGCTCGGGCGAGGGGGTCGATGGTAGCAAATTTTCCAGCTCCTACAGGTAAAACAAACTCCTTTAAGTAGATACGACCACAAATATTTAAGATACCCTTTCAGATCGAGTAGGCGATGATTGTACGAAATCCAGTTTAAACGAATCCTATGATCCTATCTTCTATCGATTGTTTCAACGCTTCCCGTTAAAGCAATAATTTGGCATCAACAAACGAGTGGTTAAACTCAGAACTTATTTGGTCTGGTCGAGCGTTTTCAAGAAAATCGTCTTTTCGCTATAGTATGCTGTCAGTAGATTTTCTTAACCCAACACCTTACGGCACGAGCTCACAACAGCCATGTACCACCACCCGGAAGAAAATCCACTCAAAAAAGCAAAAGGAAAAAATAAACAACCTATAGGATAAAAGGGTCGTTGTCCACTTTGGCCCGTTACGTATCGTCGTCAGCCTCACGATTTTAAAACATGTCTACTAGAGAGAGGTTTCCACACCCTTATAAGGAATGTTTTGTTCCCCTCTCCAACCGATGTGGGATCTCAAAGTCCACCTCTTGGGGGCCCAACGTCCTCGTTGGCACACCGCCCGGTGTCTAGCTTAGATACCATTTACGTATCACCGTCAGCCTCACAGTTTTAAAACGCGTCTACTAAGGAGAGATTTCCACACCCTTATAAGGAATGCTTCGTTCTATATGATGCGATTGTAGTGTGATAGCATCCAATTAAACGACATGAAACTTATAGGATGAACTCTGATCTAAAACCGTTCGTTCATCCTCGTACTTCGTTAAGAACCCTACAGAATCTAGTAAATCATAAGACGGGTAGCAATGTAGGAAACTTAAAAGTACTGCCTAATAAGAGGACACGTGTTTCGAGCCCTTTGTCTGCAAATCTATATATATATATATGTGTGTATATATATTCCACATCCAGCCATGTTCGAGTTTGACGAACACTAACCTTACGTTTCCTGAGCCTTTCGTTTTCCTCTTCCAAACGCGAAACTTTGTTCTCCAGTTCATTGGTATAAGCCTGTTGAAAGTGGCAACTAAGTTATACATATTGAAGTGCTCCTAACTTTTAAATCTACAGGAGCTTTTTTAAAAATCACCTGCTTCCTTGCTCGTGAACGAGCGGCAGATTCCCGATTCTTTATCATCCTTTTCTGTCTACGCTCGACAGTTTTCTCGATCATGTCTTCAGACGCTCCCCTTTTCCTTCCAGATGTCTGTGTGTCAGATAACGCTCCGATCAATGGCGTTGGCAATGCCAACTGATTGTCTACATATGGACCATCCATCACGGTGCCAGCCCCGACGTGCATCGGCTGGGGAATAGGCTGGCTCGGCATGTAAACCCCCATCATTGCTGTTTGTTGAGGCTGATATTGAACTTGGGGGAACTGCATCCACTGTCCTTGTTGGGGGAACTGTGGTGTGATGTTTGCGTCGACTTCAACAACAGGACCTGCACCTTTCTTATTCGGTGACGTCTCAGCAACGACCCCGGCTTTAACCAGAAAATCTTCCAATGTCATCTCTCCCAACGTAGGTTGTCGTTCACAAGACTTCTTCTCCTCACCATCTTTGCTTTGTTGAATGTCTCTCCACACCTCGTCAACCGTCTTTTTACTCAGAGCACCATTCAACGTGAGACTACCCTGACGTTGTTGGGGCGTTAGGTTCGACAAAACAGTATTGTCTTCATTGTCCTTACCGACATTTTGGTTAGCCTCAGCGGTCCACACATTCTTAAGAAGCTCATCAAGATTCATACTGATTAATGGCTTTCCTAGATCACCCAACTGGTTTTGGACCTCATCCAAAGTGAGACTATATAGCGAGTTTTGTCGAACCAATGGCTCCAATTGCGATTGTTTGCCATTCGGATCACCTCCGCCTTGAGACCCCATCGTTTGAATCCCCATTCACATAATCCAGCTCAAATATAGCTCAAACGAAAACTTCGAAAACCGTCTCATTCAACTCGTCGAGAAACGAAGCAGATGAGTTATACAAACAACCCAATGAAGTTCTGCATAAGATATGAATCAAGAACTAAATCAAATATATATACATATCAAAAGCTCACAAAGCAAGGAAATGATCATGTTATAAGTAAGGAATACATCTCTACTGGTACGAGCCCTTTTCAGGAAGCCCAAAGCAAAGTCACGAGAGCTTATGGTCAGAGTGGACAATATCATACCATTATAGAGAGTCGTGATTCCAAACATGGTATCAGAGTTATGCCCTTAACTTAGCCATACCCATAGAATCCACAAATGTCGAACAAATAAGTTGTGAGCCTCGTAATCAAAAGTGACTCAAGTGTCAAACAAAGGGTGTACTTTGTTCAAGAACTCCAAAGAAGGAGTCGAGCCTCGACTAAGGGGAGACTATTCGAGGGCTCCATAGGCCTCAAAGGAGGTTCTACCATGTACTTTGTTCGAGGGGGAGGATTGTTGAGAATTATTGGAAGGGAGTCCCACGTTGGCTAGTTTAGAAAATGATCACGGGTTTATAAGTAAGGAATACATCTCCATTGGTACGAGGCCTTTTGGGGAAGCCCAAAGCAAAGTCACGAGAGCTTATGCTCAAAGTGGACAATATCATACCACTACTAAGAGTCGTGATTCCAAACATGGTATCAGAGCCATCCCTTTAACTTAGCCATATCAATAGAATCCACAAATGTCGAACAAATAAGTTGTGGGCCTCGTAATCAAAAGTGACTCAAGTGTCAAACAAAGGGTGTACTTTGTTCAAGAACTCCAGAGAAGGAGTCAAGCCTCGATTAAGGGGAGACTATTCGAGAGCTCCATAGGCCTCAAAGGAGGCTCTATAGTGTACTTTGTTCAAGAGGAGGATTGTTGAGAATTATTGGTAGGGAGTCCCACGTTGGCTAATTTAGGGAATGATCAGTAAGGAATACATCTCCATTGGTATGAGGCCTTTTGGGGAAGCCCGAAACAAAGCCACGAGAGCTTATGCTCGAAGTGGACAATATCATACCATTATGGAGAGTCGTGATTCCTAACGCAAATTTCATAAACGGAGTTAAATGGTAGATAAAAACCAGCATGCAGAGACATAATACAGAGCCAATAGCCTTAACTGATCAAGAACTGACAAAACCCTAAAGCTAAACACATAACCCAACAATATTAAACCCAACAAAAACATTATAGAGCTAGAAAAATGCTTCAGAGCAAGGATCAAAAGCTACTTTTCTGAAGAAAACTGCAAGAAATTGAATCCAAGACAGATTTTGAATCTTTGATCAAACTAAGAACAGGAAATTTATTAAAACTTCACAACCAAAGAGATTCATAATGGATGAACAAAGTGAAAACACACAACAACAACAGCTCTGCATGTAACAATATCAGTGAGTTCCTCTGAAAATCTCAAAAAATTCAAGAAACCCAAATGGGGGAAACACAAAAACAACATTCTAAGGTGAATCCAAGTAGCTAAAACACAAATTTCCAGAGAAAATCAAACAAAAAAGGCTCAAGAACACCAAAATGAACAGAAATCTCAAATGGGTAATGCAAAGAACCACAAAAAAAGGCTCAAAAATGGAAAAAAAAATGATAGGGAGAATGAATTGAAGTGATACCTGAAGAAGAATTCAACGAAGAACAAGAAGAACGATCTGAAAAGTGTAAAGAACAGAGTGAATTAAGAACAAAAGCATAAAAAATGCATCATATGGGATGAATTAATAACAGAGGAAAGAACAAAAAATGGGGGGAAAAAGGGGAAGAAAATGGAAGAGAAGGCCAAGCCCAGTTGTGAGAGTGGGATGTGGAGAAACAAAAGGGAAAATTTTATAATTTTTATTGTCTGAAAATTATAAAAAAATTAATTTTTTAAAAAGGAAAAAAAAAAACTTTAATTGGCCAAATTTCTGAGTCTTCGTTCTTAGAGTTTTGGAATTGAAGGAAAAATAATTCCATGTTCACGCCCTCATGCTGTAATGATGAGACCCCATTTTCATTTGTCTACTTCTGCCACCATTTACGAGGGTTCTGTTCCCCTCCACACTCTATAAATAATTTTATTTTTACAGAAATTTTAATAATATTAAATATATGTAAAAAAAAAAAATTTAAAATTATTGAAATACAAATTATGTAATTTAGTTTGTATCGTTCGAAAAAGTTATAACTTATACGAGAGTTTTCTGGCGAAATTTGGCGAGCGTTTATAAATTAATTGAATTTGTTGGTAGTAAAGCTTATATCGGAAATAATTTAGTTTCCATGTATAGTTCAAAAAAGGCGAATCTTTATACACGTGTATGCAATGCACAAGTTGGACCACCGACCTATAAAAATATGAAAAATATTTATTTTGGTTCATAAATAATAATTCTCATGGAAATATAAAGTCGTCTCTAATTTTTTATAATAAGGAAATGACTTGGAATTTGAAGTAGGTTTCGAGCGTTTTGTTCAAATGTGAGATTAGTGAACTCGTAACCTAAATTTGTTATGGTATGGGTTTTTTAATCGTTTAGGGTAAATAATATCACTATTTCTATGCGAAATTACATAGAAATATACATGTTCAATATGATTTCAAAGGATATATAAGAATCAAACAGTTGATCATTGAAACGAGTAGTATATTAACCTCGTTCGAGCGTTGAGCGCTCGGGATTTAATTGGATATGTGTTCAAATACTTGGCTGCATACATCTGCTTGGCCTCCTCCATAGCATCAACCTTTCATCACAGCTTTTAAGAATTCATTGGCATCTATTGTATGTATGTTTGCTTGCTTAGTTCCATTGCATCGACTAGACGTTGGGTGGTTGCTGGCAAGGACACTAAGATCCCCTTTCTTATAAAGGTGTGGAAATCTCTCCTTAGCTGACGTGTTTTAAAAATCGTAAGTATGACGATGATACGTAACGGGCTAAAACAGACAATATCTATTAGTAGTGGGCTTGGATTGTTAGACGACAAAATATGTTAGCATTAGAGCCTTAGATGCTCAGGGCCTTTTCGGGGTTGTTTGGTGGAGGGTCATGACTACCATTGGGCAGTTCTGCATATTCGGACGGTCTAGTGTATGAATTTTGTTTCGATCTGATCTTTCGAGCTGGAGGAGTGAAATGATGCACTCGTCTCTGAGTTCCTGACTTGCAGGGGATAGTTTTCAATCTTCGTCTGTGCCCATCGACTCGAGCAATTCCCTTCACATGGGCATGTGCCTATTCCACAAATTGAACATTGTTATACAAGAACAAATCCAAGAACAAAAAACCTTTTAAAACCAACCTCAACGCATCTTGATGCAACAAAATAAAAAAGAATCTCAATACCAAAAACCCTTTAGCTTTGCAAGGACAACTATCCTATAAGAAGAAGCTTTGGAGGAACCATAATAAGCAAGGAAATGAAAAATCTCTTTAATCCAATTACCTCATATGATACAAAACAAAACTTTGCTACAGCACAATGGAGCAAATTCAAGACCACGAGCATCTAGCTCTCTGATACTATTTGTAACAGTCCAGACTCACCGCTAGCAGATATTGTCCGCTTTATCCCATTACGTATCGTCGTCAGGCCCATGGTTTTAAAATGCGTCTATTAGGGAGAGGTTTCCACACACTTATAAGGAATGTTTCGTTCTCCTCTCCAACCGATGTGAGATCTCACAATCCATCCCCTTGGGGGCCAACATCCTCACTAACACACCACCCGGTGTCCAGCTCTGTTACCATTTGTAACAGCTCAAGCCCACAACTAGCAGATATTATCCGCCTTGGCCCGTTACATATCGTCGTCAACCTCACAGTTTTAAAATGCATCTACTAAGTCCACACCCTTATAAGAAATGTTTCGCTCCCCTCTCCAACTGATGTAGAATCTCACAATCCAGCTCTTTGGCGGCCAGCTTCCTTGTTGGCACAACACCCAATGTCTGCCTCTAATATCATTTGTAACAGCCGAACCCAAGCCCACCGTTAGCAAATATTGTCCTCTTTGGCCCATTACGTATCACCATCAACNCATAATTTAAGATAACATTTAATATTTGACAGAGCATGAGAGAGCATATATTTCCTTCGAGAAGTTAATAAGAATTGAGAAATCATCGTTGCAGTCAATCATACAACTACTTGTGAGATATTGTCGAACTGGAACGACTGGGATATGCCACTGAAGTTCAGAGTGCAATTACTAGTTTAACATCTTTTGAGCTCAACTACATGGGGAGGTGGGAAATTTAGTATAGAATTACAAAACCAATTGAACTATTCCTTGTTGACAACAAGTTTAACATTTTCGTGAAACAGATTGTTTTAATGTGACAAGGATAGCTGTAAGATGTTTCAGCAGCCAGCATAGGACTCTACCAGTTGACAACCCCTGACACATAGGGCTTGCAGAAGGTTAGGCTAATTTTGTAACAGCTCAACCCGACCGTAGATATTGTCCTCTTTGGGTTTTCCCTTGGGCTTTCCCTCNACGCGTCTACTAGGGAGAAGTTTCCACACCCTTATAAGGAATATTACACCTATTTCTTGATCCAAGGAAGTGAAGACAAAATGGTCGAGGATGGTGGAAAGGCGACATTCTGATTAAAGGCTGCTAAAAGCTTTTGATTATTGACAACTTTCTGGTTGTTCAATTTAAACTTAAGAAGACTATTGACAGCAATTCATGCAGCTGGATATGCATTTACATTGAAGCATCTGCATAGCAAGGACTTCAATGAGGCATATGTCAATCGCAACTGACCAAACAACATTCCTTCCTTTGTGCTTTACATCTCTTCTTTTCCCTAGCAGGTCATAGGACCCCATTCCTGTCTAAGAAGAATGTATAGAAAGTTCTTCGGCGTCCATTTGATTCGACCCGGAGCAATTCAATTGCCTTTTAATATAAATGGACTTGAAGAACTTTACGAGTAAGGAAAAATCAAATGTCTACTTACTTTTAATCATCTAGAGACAAACTATGAGATCCCACATCAGTTGGGGAGCAGAACGAAACACTAAGGGTGTGGAAATCTCTCCCTAGCAGACGCGTTTTAAAAACCTTGAGGAGAAGCCAGAAAGGAAAAGCCCAAAGAGGGCAATATCTGCTAGCGGTGGGCTTGAGCTGTTATAAATGGTATCAGAGTCAGACACCAGACGATGTGCCAGCAAGGAGGCTGAGCCCTGAAGGGGGGTGAACACGAGGCGGTGTGCTAGTAAGCACGTTGGGCCCCAAGGGAGGTGGATTGTGAAATCCCAAATCGATTGGAGAAGGGAACAAGTGCCCGCGAGGACACTGGGCCCCGAAGGGGGTGGATTGTGAGAGTTACATTGGTTGGGGAAGAGAATGAAACATTCTTTATAAAGGGTGTGGAAACCTCACCCTAGCAAACGTGTTTAAAAACCTTGTGGGGAAGCCCATAAGGGAAAGCTCAAAGAGAACAATATCTGCTAGCAGTGGGCTTGGGCGGTTACACAAGCCAAATGTACCCACGCGATGACTGCAGAAAAAAGAAGAAAAATCAAATGAATAGTTAAAAACATAACATAATTTAAGATAACATTTAATATTTGACAGAGCATGAGAGAGCATATATTTCCTTCGAGAAGTTAATAAGAATTGAGAAATCATCGTTGCAGTCAATCATACAACTACTTGTGAGATATTGTCGAACTGGAACGACTGGGATATGCCACTGAAGTTCAGAGTGCAATTACTAGTTTAACATCTTTTGAGCTCAACTACATGGGGAGGTGGGAAATTTAGTATAGAATTACAAAACCAATTGAACTATTCCTTGTTGACAACAAGTTTAACATTTTCGTGAAACAGATTGTTTTAATGTGACAAGGATAG
Organism: Cucurbita pepo subsp. pepo; assembly: GCF_002806865.2. Taxonomy (NCBI): domain Eukaryota; kingdom Viridiplantae; phylum Streptophyta; class Magnoliopsida; order Cucurbitales; family Cucurbitaceae; genus Cucurbita; species Cucurbita pepo. The sequence continues at coordinate 18,155,792 of NC_036638.1, forward strand.
CTGTAAGATGTTTCAGCAGCCAGCATAGGACTCTACCAGTTGACAACCCCTGACACATAGGGCTTGCAGAAGGTTAGGCTAATTTTGTAACAGCTCAACCCGACCGTAGATATTGTCCTCTTTGGGTTTTCCCTTGGGCTTTCCCTCAAGATTTTTAAAACGTGTTTGCTAGGGAGAGGTTTCCACACTCTTATAAAGCATGCTTTGTTCCCCTCTCCAACTTCAATCCACCCCCTTTCGGGGCCCAGCGTCCTCGCTGACCCTCGTTCTTCTCTCCAATTGGTGTGGGATTTCACAATCCACCCTCCTTCTAGGTTCAGCGTCCTCGTTGGCACACCGCCCAGTGTCTGACTCTCATACTATTTGTAACCGCCCAAGCCTACCGCGAGTAGATATTGTCCTCTTTAGGTTTTCTCCTCAAAGTTTTAAAACGTGTCTGCTAGGGAGAGGTTTCCACACCCTTATAAAGAATGATTTGTTCCACTCTCCAACCAATGTGAGATCTCACAAACCACCCCTTTTGGGGACAACATCCTCGCTAGCACTCGTTCCTCTCTCCAATCAATATGTTCCTCTCTCCAATCAATGTGGCATCTCATAAATTCCAACGAAGTTCAAGCCAGAGCTTTTGAAGAAATTCCCAATTGAAATGATTAAAAGACAAAAAAAAATCACTCACATGAACGGAGTGCTAACAAAACATTTACCAGGCAATTGATTGTACTGTTCTCAAATTCATACCTATACAAAATTGCAGTTCTCAGGGACAAAAATCTTTAAATGACACCCAAATCAGGCATTTCTATATTGGTTTAGATACCTTGCACTATGCCTTATTGAAGATGAAGGGTCACCCTAAAGTAGATAAACATAAAGACAGGAGCTACTAATAGCAGTTGAAAGAATGCATCATCATAAACAGTTCATTTCAACAATACTTTCATTCATTCTCTAAATGATGTAAATGGAAACCATATAATTGCGGTAAATACCAAGAGTTAGAATCCTAATAAAACTCGAACGGAACGAAGAACCGAGGAGCATTTGAATTCAGGTACCTTTCTCTAAGGCTTTAAATATCATGTAATTCCCACGACAAACATCTTTTACTCTCTCTATAACAGCCCAAGCCCACCGCTAGCAGATATTATCCTCTTTGGGCTTTTCCTTTCGAGATTTCCCTCAAGGTTTTTAAAACGCGTCTGCTAGAGAGAGGTTTTTATACCCTTATAAAGGGGGTTTCGCTCTCCTCCCAACCGATGTGGGATCTCACACTCTCTAAACTATATGCAACTTGTTTGAGAACAACCTTAGTTCTTTTAGTTTCATGTTAAAAACAAATGTAATTTGAAAATTAACATTAGCAAGGCCAGTTGATTGTATACCTTTTGAACAGAACAGTTTCCTAAACCCTAAACCCTAAACCTAACAAAATCTCACAATCCCCACCGTTCCACTATCTTGAACAAACTTCCAGCCAGTATGAAACAGTAGGGCCCAAAATTGGATAGGGTTCAAGACACAGATTCGAGGCGGATCCCTTTTTTCTTTGCCTTTATGATCCCCCCTAAAACTCGTTTCTCCACGAACTTCAACGTCGAATCCTATCTCTACCACACGATGCAGGTTGTAGGCAAGCATGAAAAATGAATTCATAGCGTAACAATTCCATTTCAAAAATCTCATATGTAAATACATCAGCCACCAAAGATCACCAAATAAAACCAAGTAAAAATCAACGAACAGTTCAATGACTGCAGACACAGAAAACAGACATTTCCATAGAAAAACATAGAACTTCTGGACAATTTTTCTTGATCAATCCATACTTCCAATTCCTCAGACTACACAACACTGAAATTTCTTCTCGATCCCTAATAAAATTCATCTCTGAATCAGAGTTTCAGCCAAACTATACTCTCATTATATGAACAAAGATTGAAGAAGAATACCTCAACGACCCGTCCGGCGCAAGTTCATGGAGAGGGAAAACTCAGGCTAGGAGGAACCAAAACGATCGGATTATTAATTAGATTAAAAAAAAAGTAATAAAAAAAAGATGGAAATAAATAAATTTTAAATAGAAAAATTAAAATGATAACTAAAATATATGTAAAAAATAAAGATAAGTGGAATTTTTTTTTTATGGAGATTTATTTTATTTTTTTAAATATAGAAATATATATATATATATATATATATATATTAGATAGAAATGTTAAAAACAAATTTTAGAAATAGACGAGGTAGAGAGAAAAATAAATAAAAAATAATAAATAATAAATTTAATTTTTTAGAGAGAAATGAAAATTTTTAAATATGTTTTTCTATAAAAAAAATATTAAACAACTTTATTTTAAAAAAATAAAATCATAAAATAGAAAATAAAATAAAACGTTTATAAATAAATCAATTTAGATTCTTTATTTATTTAAATGTAAGATTTCAGGAAATATTGGGATTTTTTATTTCGCTGTTTTCTCATACTTTTTTTTTTTATTTTTTTTATTTAGAAATAAAGTTTGTGATTATTTATGGAGAAGAATAATTAATTAAACGAAAATATAAAGATAAGTGGAATGACGGAGATTGGATGTCCTGGAAAGCTGAGTAGGGTTTGGGGCGAGCTGTGGGCTACATTAGATATGGGTTGAAATGGTGAGAACTGAGATAACGATGATGTTTGGGAAGAAACTCGATGGTGCCGAGAATTGAGGAATGACAAAGTACTCCTTTCCTTACGGGGCTCATGGAGTAGCGTATTTTGCAAGAGAGGCCAAAGAAAGATTCCAATTTCGGGCATCATGATCCACCTAATATAGGTATTGGGACTGGCATATGGATTTTGAGAATGAATTGTTGGGAGGGGACTAATGTGGATTTATAAAGGCGGAACTAATGTTCGGAGGATTGTAGGAAAACGAAGGAGCTACTTGGGATTGGAGGAATGCCGAATGCATTACAGACATGCCGGTGGATATGGCTTCTACTTCTTAGATTAGTCTTCCCATTATCTTCTCTAACCTAGTCAAATCAAGTATGACTGATTCCGAGGTTGTCGTGCTGACCGTACTAGTGTTGGGGATGAGAACCAGTGGCAGCTCACCCTCCGAATCTTCTGACCACGTCATTTGAGACAAAGATCGGATACGGATAGCGCTTTGAGTTACCTCTAGTCTTCGTCATTCTTGTAACCGTCACATGTAATCTACACAAGTGTGTCCACACCCCTCCTAGGTGGACGAGAAAAAAAAAAAAAAAA